>NC_044034.1:273514848-273822377 GCF_901765095.1 Microcaecilia unicolor | reverse complement strand
GTGGGCCAGTGCATGTAAATCTATACTTAGGGATTTACACCAGCTTTTCATTGGCGTAAATGGTCTTGTGTAAATTTAGTTACATCAACTACACCTGTGTATTCTAAGTACCGTGTGTAGAGTTACATGCCGTATTTAGAATACGTTTAGGCATAATTGCCTAATGTGCATTACTTTAGGCGCCATATATATAGAATCAGGCCTATGTACTAACACATGCTTAACATGGAAAAGGATTAACACAAAATGCATTAAAGTGTTTGCAGTTTGCCTGTCAGAGCAAGCTAATTGCGTGCTACTGAATTTTTTTGTAATTGGGGAGAGGGATGTTTATGGGAGGGAAATGGGTGTGGAAGTGCTATCTAGCTAGTGTGTTCATATTGGTGCAAATTATTGGAAATGGTTTCTTAGGGGTCCTTTTACCAAGCCAGTCTAAAAAGAGGCCAGCACTGGTGTCAGCATGTGGGTTTTCCATGTTCTCAGGCCATTTTTAGTGCAGCAGTAAAAAAATGAGGCAGCCCAACCATTAGGCCACCTGAGGCTGGGGCCTCAGGTGGCACTCATCAGGAGCTGCACCTTGGAGGGGTGGCATCTCCCCCTTCATAGTGTTTTACCTCACGGTGATGTTCCAAACCCGGCAGCGGCAGCGATTCCTATATGCTGCCCTGCCGCCGCCAGCACCTGCCTCTTCCCTTTACTGCAGTGCCTCTCTGATGTAACTTCCTGTTTCATCAGAGGCTCAAGCAGCCACAGTAAAGGGAAGAGGTGGGTGCTGGCGGCAGCAGGGCAGCGTATGGGAATCTCTGCTGCTGCCAGATTTGGAACATCACAGTGAGGTAAAACGCCACGAAGGGGGGGGGGGCGGTATCTTGGCCCAGGAGGGGGGCAGCATATTATCTTCACCTCAGGTGGCATCTTGCCTTGGGCTGGCACTGAGTAAAATGGCTGCCTTGCCATATTTTTTTGTAATGGCCATGTGCTAATTTCCTCATTAGCACATGGCCATTACCATGGGAGCTCTTACCACCTCTTAAATAGGTGGCAGTAAGGGCTCCCATGCTACTCCCATACTAATCAGGAAGCACACAGTAATGTGCCCGCACTACCTGATTAGCACAGGCATGCCTACTCTTTGCCCATGGGCACACCTCCCACTCTGGAAAACTAAAAAATATATATTTTCCAGCATGAGATTAGTACGCACTGAGCAGGAAACTACGTGGGACATCTCAGTGCATCCTGTAGAGGTGTCTTTTAGTGTGCAGTAAACCAGTAGGCCTACCACACTTTGGTAAAAGGGCCCGTTAATGCAGAAGCATTTGGCACCTCTTACATAGGAAGTGGTAAGTGTTCCCATGTTAATTATTTTGCAAGTCCTGCAGGGTAATGGAAAATTAGCATGGGACTTGCAAAAAATATATTTTAAATGGCCTCAGTGCTGTCAGATTAAAAATGGGCTTAGCACACAAGAAAGTTCCATGTTAGCATGTCCAGATTTTGATGCGGCTTAGGAAAAAGGCCCCTTAGAGCCTCCAATTCAAGAGACAAAAGTGATGGTTAACATACGATAAGTACACAACTGTGTTCAGCAGTCCATGCCCATTTTGGACTAGATTCTATATATCACGCCTAAAAAATTAGCGCCAAAACAAAACATGCTTGGGTGTATTCTATAAAGTATACTGAAATTTAGAAAGATAGAATAAGCCTAAATTTCTGTATGGTATATAGAATACGTCGAGCACCCATCTGTGTGACTAAATTTAGCTGCAGATAGGTACCTCAAGAAAACTTGATATAAATGCTGATGCGTAAAGTGCACATGGGTACAGATTCAGGTTGAATAAATTGAATGCAACTGTAAAATGTTGATGAAAGGGTTTTTGCCAATGATAGATTGAGGTCTAGTATGAACAGCCCCGATAGAGCCTCTATTGAGCACTGAAGGAGCGTTCTACAGACCGGGACACTAGGATGCTGTGTTACCACGGATCGCTGAGGCTTTTCTCCTTCTTTTCATATTAGTTTTTGAAAGTGGAGTTTGGTATCAATTTGATTATCCACTCAGGGTTGATGGTAAATTACACATGGACCAGGTATATTCTATAACAACGCCCATAGATTTTAGAAACACCCATGACCCGCTGGCCAAGTCCCCTTTTCAACTATGCAACTTAGAATTTACACGCAAGTTATAGAATATGCTTAGACAGTTCTGTGTAAATTCTAATTAATACCAATTAGTATCAATAATTGCTTGTGAAGTGGCAATTATTGGCGCTGATTGGATTGTTGTTAAGTAATTAAGTTGCGCACGCAAATTCAGAATATGACTGGATTTGTGCATGCAATTTAAGCCACGCTATATAGAATCCAGGGGTTTATGCCCATGTTCACCCTAGTTCCCACCCCTAACAAATATGGAGTTAATGTACAAATTGTTGCATGCTAACTGCCATGCCACCACAGTAACGGTTGGCACATTTGTGCGGAAGCAGTTAAAATGCGTTTATTTGAATGTTAACTACTTAGCACACTTTATTAAAAGGGACCCTCAGGCTGTCATTTGGCAATGAACTATGACACACCCGGTCAAGCACTAAAGACTTGGCACAGGGGCTCAAAAGGTTGGTTGTTAACAAAGAAGAATGTACACTTTCTTCTCATTTCTTTTTGTTTTTTTTTTTGTTAATCTCTAGTATTTACAATATTGCACTTTGCTGCACTTTAGTTGCATCTCACTAAATTAATGCTGCATTAGTATTATATCTCAATACCATATGACCTTCTTCTTCACATTCTTTCAGACAATGAGGTTTCTGAGATTTAACATCTAGACATTTTTGAGGCTGCTGAAGTCAAGTTGTTTCTATGGCACGGTGCATCTCCATTTTTATATGCTTGCAAATATCAGCTAGTCCCTGGCATTGTATATATAATCCTGTTGTTCTCACACTTCCTTTTATTTCGAGCCACTATTATCAGTCACACTATCTCGAGCTATTCCAATTATTATTGTTCTTCCTTATTTCCTTTCCAAAATTACAGATGTATATTATTGCTGCATATTCTTTTTTTTTTGGCGGGGTGTAATAGTGCAGGACTGACACATTCCTCAGATCTTTCACATCTGAATCCAAGCTAGTTTTGCAGCAATACTTTAGTGATGGAAGATTTTTATGGCAGTGAAATAATACTGTTGGCAACATAGAAATATCATTTTTAATGGAGACCAGCCCCAAGATCAAGCTTCTTTATATATAATATATATATATATATATATAATATATATATATATATATATATAAAGAGTTCGATATAGAGTTAGATATTTATATATTTACGATCATCAAAATGTGTTCAGTTAGACACATGCACAGAGTAGCAAAACCGACAACAGCAGATGCTGACGTCTGAAGTGCTTCATCAAGGACCAACAAAATCCATTAAATTCTCAGGTCACAGTTAGGTATCAGAAGAATGTTTTCCATCTACTCCCAGCATCAATACTCTCCTCTGAATTTCTCAGGCAGATTTTTGTTTTGCTTTGTTTTGTTTTGTTTTTTGCATCAGCTCAGGCCACTATCCTTATTCACTGCATGTCATTAGTCAATGTTTGCGGAATGGCATAGAGTACCTGAAGTGAGGAGCAGTGTGCCAGTTTTCACCATAGGTGTAACCCAATTTTATAAGTGCCATTGACCAGGCAAGCTGTAGACATTGTCTTTTCCTAACCATCTTGCAGGTCTTAAGCTTTTTGTCCTTTTGCCAACTCATATTCTCAGTGAGTCTGGTGCAACAAGAGTCAAGTGGGAGTGGTAAAGAGGAGAAGAACTGGCTTCAGTTTCTCTTGTCACCAGCAGCTGAAAGTGTCAGAGGCCCAAAGCTTCAGCATGTTTCCTGGCCTTCAGTCGTAAATCTGCAATGCTGGAATTTTTACTGTTGCTCTTAGCGGCAGCAGCCACAACCGCAGCAGCGGATGCAGATTCGGCCAGAGATGCAATAGGAAGTCCAAAAGGTGGAGGCGGAAACATAAGATAGGGAGCATGAGCAGCCAAGTGAGGGTGTAAATGGGGATGTGCATGGGCCACTCCTTCAAGCTGCAACTGAGCTTGTACCTAGAAACAAAGGGAAAAGGTTAACAAAGTCTGTGTGTAACGGAACATATCTTCAACATCATGTACAAGTGATCAAGATTTATGTTACTTAATAAGAGAAATCAGAAAGAAAAAAAACAGGTAAGAAAATGATAGGATCATGCTGTTTATCAATGTTATGCAAGGTGTAATGAGACGTCAACAGTAATCCTGTCTCCAGCACTGACAATCAGCAGATGCTCAGAGGAAGTTTATAAAAAATAGGGTATGATCTGGTCCAATGATCTTGCCTTATTTCTCCTACACTTTCTCTGCTGAGCACCTAAGCTTGACTCCCAAGTCAAGTCTTCTGCACCCTGGACTGAACAGGGCATGACAGTGTTCCCAACTTCTGGAAGAGGGGGAGTATCAGTTGTCTCAAAACAGTGACATCTAGTAGCCAGATTTAGGGACCCAAAATTGTAGCATTCTAGAATCCTGATGTATGGTCCTTCAATGAGGGGTCCTTTTTTTTCGAAGCTGTGGTAAAAAGTGGTCTGCGATAGTGTGGGTGCTTCTTATAGGCGTGCGCTGTTCCATTTTTTACTGCAGCTGGGAAAAGGACAAGTTTTAAATGGACCTGCAATAATATTAAAACTAGCATGCCCTTACTGCCACCCTTTGACCTAGCACCAATGTGCACCAATGTGGGCGTGCTGCCAGTTACCGCCAGGAACACCTCCATGGTAGAAAATAGAAAATTATTTTCTACCAGGGGATTTGATGTGCACCAAAATTGGAATTACCACCAGGCGCACACGCTACCCCTGAATTATTGCTGTAATGTCTGGGCTAAGTAAGCTGAGTTGGGATATAAAATTTGTAAGTACTTGCAAATGAAGGCTTATGTACCGTAGCCCAATAGAGGTTACTTCCAACATGACAGAGTGGGAAACCCAACAACCCAGGAAGAGTTCCATTAAAAAAAAAAAAGGAAACAAGAAAGAAAGAAATAGGGCCTATGAGAGCTGTCCATTATGGAACATTTGGTTTTTGCCTTTAGGGGTTCTTTTACTAAGCTGCATAAGCGTCTACGTACACCCAAAGTGCACCAGAATGGAGTTACCGCATGGCTCCCACATGGCTCTTGTGGTAATTTCATCTTTGTCGCAAGGCCTATATGAGTGGTCAAAAAATAATTTTTATTTTCTGCCGCGTGTATCGGCCATGCACCGAGTGGCATTTGACGCAAGTAGGTCATTAATGCCCAGTTACCGTGTGAGACTTTACTGCTAGGTCAATGGCTGGCGGTAAGGTCTCAGACCCAAAATGGACGTGCAGCAATTTCATTTTGCCGTATGTCCATTTTTGGCCAAAATTTTAAACAGGCCTTTTTTTACATGTTTGCTGAAAAATGATTCTGCACGTGCCCAAAATCTGCAGGTACACTACCACAGGCCATTTTTCAATGCACCTTAATAAAAGGACCCCTTAGTTTTTATGTCACAAAACATTTTGAATTATCTCCTACCTCCTTTCATATTCTGGCCATTATTTTAGATCTATATCCCTGAATAAATACCAGCATTTATACTGTAAATACCAATTCAGAAAGCCACCATATAGTTTTGGGAAAGGCTTAAGCTAGACTAAACCCTACACGTGCATTTCCTCATGTTATAATGGGATTACATGGGACATGGGGACAAATGTTCATGCTGTGTTTTACACCTGTTGAAAGGAATGCGTATGTTTTTTTTTAAAGTAAGAGCTCATTTGTCCAGGGGTTTACATGAAAGATTAAGGAATCATTCTCCTTAATTCAATGTAGTTTCAAACCAAACTGAAATGCAGCCTCACTATTACTTGACACAACTTCCATGTGGAAATTGCTGATTTCACGCTGTTAATTTTTTTTTAATGTAATTTGTAAAATGTCTGCTCCCCACTGCATTTGCAGGCAAAGACATGTGTACATCTGTAGGTATTCTAGAAAAGACTCTGCTTCAGTAGATCCTTTTCTAAAATACTACTGTAGTTGAGCATATCCTGACCTGGATGTCTCAATTCCAATCTCTATCTACTATATATAATGAGATTCCATGCCCACATAACCCCAAAATTCTTGCTAAGCAAGATGTAGAAGAATAGTTTCCTTAAATACTGAGCCCATCCCTCTTCTCCACTGTACCATCTGCATCATTTCCCCAATACTGAACCATCACCTCATGACCTTGAAATCCTAATAGTCGAAAGGTCATTTGCAACCAATTAGGCATCAGTCTCTACAGAGTAGTGCTTGACCAATGCTTATCGATGTAAAAAACTTATTGTAAACCAAAAAAAGGGTAAAATGAACCAAAACGTTATCCGGAAATCAGAAAAATAAAGTCTAAAAGGACACAAAAATGAATTGAACATTTTTTTGCACATTAACAGTGGAAAGGTTGTTTTCAGACTGAGGTTGGTAAAGTGTTTTTACTTGCATAAATCACTTTTAAAACTGAAATTTTAATTAGCTTGATTGTCAAGGGCATTGGATATTCTGCAGTTTATATAAGATCTGATATTTTGGGGCCCTTTTACAAAGCTGCAATAAGGCTACCACGGCAATGATACACAGTAAATCAGCCCTACAGCCAGGCTACTGCAGTAGTTCCAGTGTGGGCCGTGTGCCATTTCTGGCACTCGGGAATTTTTTTATTTGTGCCATGGGCTTACCCAGCAGTAATCAGGCAGCGCCGTGTGCTGCCCAGTTATTGCCAGGTTAGCATGGGAGCCCTTACTGTCTCCTAAATAGGAGGCAGTAAGGGGTCCCCTAGGAAATGCGTAACTTACCACATGGCCATTTTCTTTTCCCACTGTGGGTAAACGGGGGCCTAAGCGTGTGGCAAACCCGCATGCCAATTCCACTACGAGGATCCTTTTACCACAGCTTGGTAAACGGACACCTTGGTGACATTTCATTCATTTTTCTCAGAACTTTGTTTAATCAATTATTACAATCAATAAGGGGGTCTTCTTACTAGCCACAGCAAAAAGTTGTGGTAGTGTGGCACGTGTTTTTGGCGCAATGCTGGACCAGCTTTACCGCCTCTGGGGAAAAGGGCTTTTTTTTCAATGGGCCAGGAAAAGGGCCTGAGGTAAAAACTGAAACCAACATGTGCCTATTTACAGCCTGAGCCCTTAACGCCACCCATTAATCTTGCAGTAAGGGATCATGTGCTATACGTGCGGTGACAGATTGGTGCACGCCAACTGCTGATTAATGTCATAAATGCCGTGCACAGTAGGAAATTAAAAAAATTATTTGCCCCGGTGGTATGGGTGTATGCCAAATCTGAAATTACCACTGGGGGGAGGGGTGCGCTAGCCTGCTGGTAGTCTCTTTTTGGAACACGCTGCACGCATATAGAGCCTACTGCACCTTTGTAAAAGGGCCCCTAAAATCATTAAGACATGGATTTTGATCATGTCAAAAGATTGTGCTATTTGTTCCAGTCACAATCCATCAATTATTAAAAAAAAAAAATTAAAGGGCCTATTTACCAATCTGCTTTAGGAGATCTTTTGCTAAAGGTTAATGCAAGTTATCTGTCACATGATCTATTTTATTCTTATGGGCCCTGCTGAAGATATCTCTAGTAAAAGACCCCCTTAGTTTTTTTTTAAAGTAGGAATAACCACACGCTAAGGGGCCCTTTTACTAGCTGCAGTAAAAAGTGACCATCTGCATCATTGCATGAGTGTTTCCCGCACACTAAAGCCACTTCTTGCATTAATGGCCACACGCTAATTTTAACTACACCGATAAACAAGGGAGAGATCCCTAAAAAATAGTCCAGATAAACACAAATATAAATAGTAAGGATACTCATTTGAGGTCTGGCTAAAAGATACTATAGAGTATTGTGAGAATACAAGGAGGAAAAAGCCTCAAGAAGCTCCCGGCTATATTAGGCAACAGAACAGGACTGCTTCATCATCGGCATAAAAAAACCTCCTGCTGTACTTCAACAACTCCTAACAACGTAGCTACAGAATTTTTTCTTTCTTCTTGATACTATTGTTTCCTTCTCTGTGAAGAAACGGACAGAGTTGCCTTGCTATTCTTTGACCGACAGACCCTGAAGCAGTCGGACGAAACGCTGGCCATCGTAGATTTGGATGGTCTGGATTTTTGGAAAGGAAGAACCACACAAGCTAAGTACAAGCTAAGCATAATTCCTTGTATTTGGCCAATATTGCAGTAGTATAGCAATAAGCAATAGTATCAAGAAGAAAGAAAAATTTCTGTGGCTATGTTATTAAGGAGTTGTTGAAATACAGCAGGTTTTTTATGCCGATGATGAAGCAGTCCTGTTCAGGGGCGTAGCCGTACTTTGGCAGGAGGGGGGGTCCAGAGCACGAAGTGAGGGAGCACATTTTAGCCCCCCCCCCCCGCCATTGCTGACCCCCCCGCTGCCACCACCACCAACAACAACAACTTTGACCCCCCCCCTGCTGACGACCCTCTCGACCCCCCCTTCCATTGTCAACCCTCCCCAGCTGCCACTGTCGCCTACCTTTGCTGGCAGGGGACCCCAAACCTCGCCAGCCAAGGTCCTCTTCTTCCTTCATTCTGTTTCTGAGTCTGACATCCTGCACGTTGTATGTGCAGGACGTCAGACTCACAGAAACAGAATGAAGCCTTTCAGATCAGCCAGTGGCCGCGTTGCTGGCTGTGTAAAGTAACACAAAATGCACTTACTGCGTGAATTAGCATGCACTAATCATTAAAATGATGCAAAACCAGTTACCATACTTGGGCGCTCAATTTATAGACTAAGGTCAGTTGTCACCAATTGGCAGTTGTGTGTAATTAATCTTTGTCTATATGCTCGAAGCTGTCCGTGCAATTTCTGTCACATGCAACTTTTAGGGGGGCGTAGCCATGGGAGGGGCATGGCTATGAATTACATGTGCAGCTTCTAGAATATTAGAAGTTGTGTGACTGCCAACTGCTAGGTGAAAGCACTAATACAAGCCTTTGATATGGCGCAAGTGCTTACGCCTAAAATGAGGTGCAAACCTGTGAACTTACGCTAATATTCTATAATGGCAATTCTGTATGGAACTGCTGTTATAGAATTTGTGCTCAGTGTGCATCATCCAGGTATCTAAACTTGAGTGTCATTTGTGGAATTTACCCCTTAAGAGCTAGATGCTAGAAATGACAGTGAAAAAACACCTAAGTGCTATTCTAGAAGCCGCACTTAAAGTACAGCATGGTTTATAGAATAACACTTAGGTGCAGGGGTCGCAAATTCCAGCACCTAAATTTACACACGTTGCCACCTTATTCTATAATTCCACATGTAACTAGAATCCACGCCTATGCTCTTTTTTGGGCCACACGCAAAATTTAGGTGTGGATCCTGCACCTAAATTTATATGTGTATATGCCAATTAAATCTTATGAGTGCCAATAATTACTTGTTAAAACAACAATTATCGGCATTAATTAGCTTGATATTCAATTACATTATGTGCACAATTTGGGTACATGCCCAAACTTACACACATAATTTTTAGCGCCTTTCATAGAATCAGGGGGTAAGTGCCTAATGTACTTTAGTAAAAAGTCTCCAAAGAAACTTCTTCATGGAAAGGGATATATTTTAATAGTAGCCATAAAAGTCTAGGCTTTTAGAATAGATTTGAATAATATCAGAGAAGGATCATGTCACACAAACTCAGAAAATCTTTTCCAAGCATAAGGCACAGTAAGGCAGAAAGCAAGGAATCTGCAGCTCAGGGCCAGTGTTAAATATGCTGGGGCCATTGTAGAAATGTGGTAGGAGGCCGCAAAGTTAACCCTAGTAGGCTGTATGTTGCACACTTGTAGGTTGGTTTGGAGCCCCTTGTACCATGGAGGTCCAGGGTGACTGCCTTGTTAGCACCCCTCTAACTCCAACCCTGCCATAGCTGGCAGTGAAAGAGATGGGTATAAATAAGAGTGACTTTCCTAATGAGTGAATTTCATAAGGAAGAAAGTAGGGAGAGATAAGAAAGCAAAGATAATGAAGAACTGCAGAATGAAAGGACTTGTAGCTAAGTAAAAGTAGCTTGGGCAGTATGTAAAAATGACTTGGGAAAAAATGTGATTAAAAGAAAGGATTAATGGGTTTTAATGACACAGTAAATTTTCGATAGATTATAGTGGAGAAAGATGTTTCAGTGAGAGAACTGTTGAGAAGCTGGTTGCAGTGGTTTAAGTGGGAGATGGTGGAGTGAATTAAGGATCTACTACTGTTCAGAAAGGAAATAATATATTTTGGTGGTTATAGAAAAAGAAACAACACATTTTAGGAGTGTTTGGATGAGAAATTTTGTCTTACCAAGTTGAGTTTGAGGTGGTGATGGGACATCTCAGACAAATATGCTGAAATTTGGAAGTGGATATCTGATAACATTTCTGGTGTAGAGAGGTAAATCTAGGAGACAGTGCCAGGAAAAAAAGATGGTACTGAAAACCATGGGAGGAGATCAGAGCACCAAGAGAACAAGTATAAGGGAGTCACAAAGTGCCTCTTAGAACTATAAATTTGGTTTAAGGAACCTTCGTCCTTAGGTGCAGGACCATACCCAAACATTGAGTGGACATGTTTTTTGCAAATAGACCTGCTGTGACTATGAGCTCTGCCCATGCCACACTGCCTGGGCAGAACTGGATACACCCCAGGGAATTATACAATTTATGCATGTACATAATTGTATAAAATCATATGTTGAGTGCAGCAGCTTGAGCTCTGGAAGTTCCATGGTGCAGGATAGAAAGCAAGCAGAATGTGCATCTGGGAAGCAAGAACAGACAAAAGTGACTGGATCTTAGACTGAACCAATCAGCTTGCTGCATGTTTCTACCTGTATTAAGACCAGTAGGAGAAAAGATTGGGAAAAACCAAAAAGCGCATGAACAGTTGATGATGAGCATGGCTGCCTAAGAAGGCCCACAGAGTACTCTGAGAAAGGGTAAAAAAAAAGCTGGACAACACTGAGGCATGTGCTACAAGTCCATCTTCTCCCCTTCAGAACTGAGCAGCTCCCTAGGCTCTCCCTAGCTTGATTATATCAGTAGTGACATGGAATACGGAGGCTGATGGCTTACATTAGTGAGTGAGGGGGAAGTGTGAATTTTTGGAGGGCTGAAAGGCTAAGAGGAAGAAGGGGACCAGAAAGGGAGGAGAGGTAGGAGAGGACAGTCAGTATAGGGAGAATGACAAGAAGGGCAGATGGGAAGAAGAGATCTAGGACTCTGTTTACTAAGGTGTGTTAGCGTTTTTAGCATGCACTAAAATTTAACGTGCGCTAATGCTAGAGTCACTCATATATTCCTATGGGTATCTCTAGCATTAGCATGAGCACTGCTTAATAAACAGGGCCTCTAGTGGGAGAATAGGAGTATTGGGTTTGAAGAGGAGAGGAAGGTGTGAAAGGGGTGCCTGATGGAAAAGTGGGGGCATGATGGAAGGAGGGCATAGGGAGCCTGGAGAGAAAGAGGTGCCTGATGGTGGTGGGGAATTATTTCTAATAGTACAGGGGGAGAATGGCGCCCAGATGAGCAAGAGGAATGCCTAAGGGGAAGCTAGGAAGGTGAAGTAGGGGGAGGGAGGCTTGATATAAGACAGTATGGTGGAGGAAGAAAAGGGAAAGCTGCATCCTCACACTTCTTGTACCGATTATAACTCCAGCAACACTAATGCACATTGGGTGTCCCTCATTCCTGCAGCAAACACACACACGCATACACAGATCTCTCTCTCTCTCTCTCTCTCTCTCTCTCTACTGCAGTATGCAGTATCAAAGACCCACTGCATCCATCATTTTTGCAACAGTACACACTCTGTGCACTTAGAGTTCCCAACTGGATCACCCAACAGGATTGATCTAATCTTGCATTTACCCCTTTGCACGTAGGGTATTGTAGCCTTGCTTTTCTTATGGGATATAATGGGGACATCAGAGTTAAAAGTCACTGCATGCAATGGGTTAAATCTAGAGCTAGATCCACCCTTTCAGGTAAAGATAGTAAACTGACAACCCTTTCTGCACTTCTCGCCCATAAAGCAACCAATACATAGGTTATGTGCTGGTCATCCTGAGACCAGCATACATATATACATACCCACAGATTCTACATAGATCACCAGAAGTTAAGCACCCAAATTTGGGCACACAGGGAAGATGTGCATGCAGATTAATGAGTGAGGGGTCCTTTTACCAAGCTGAGGTAAAAGGGGGGCCTGCACTGGTGTCAGTGCATTTTTCTGATACTCGCTGAGGCCCCCTTTTACCGCAGCGGGTAAAAGGTAGTCTTTCCCCCCCAAAAGAAATGGCCATGTGGCAAGTGAACCACTTGCTGTGTGGCCATTTTGGGGGGGAGCACTTGCCGCCACTCTAACACAGTGATAACTGATTACTGCCAGGGAAACAACGGCACTATAAAAATTAAAATATTTTGTAGCGCCGGAAGTGGCACGCACTGGGGGTGGGAACTAATGTTGGACTTCTGCTGTAGCTCGGCAGTAGTTCTAGATTAGCGATCTTACTGCCTCTTCTTAAAAGACTCCCTTAATAAGGTGTCAACAATCAATTATTGACATTAATTGGCAATAATTTGAATTTGCGTGCAGATCTGTGTGCTATTCTATAACACTGCCTGTCTAAATTATCTCGTGTGCAACCAAAAAGAGGGCATGACCATGGGAGGGGCATGGGTGAGCCGGGACGTTCCAAAATTTAGACACAGTGGGGCCAATATTCAGACAGGGAGAGTTAGCAGGGCTGCCCCCCATGGTCAGCGCTGAGCCTGGATATTCAATGCTGGGCCATTTCTGGTGACCAGTATTGAATATACGGTTTAAATTTGGTTGGTTTCAACTCAACCAGCCAAGCCAATATTCGACACTGGCCAGTTAAGTTGGAACTGGAGAAAGATATTCCACCTATTGGCATGATCAAAGATGGCCGCCAAACTTAGCCGGCTTTGCACTGAAAATCAGCGGATACCTGGTTATATTGTGTGATATAATTGGCTATCTGTTAAGTGCTAACCGGCAATATTCAGCAGGGGATAGCAGCTATCTCCTGCTGAATATTGCTGGATAGCTGGCTAAGTGTCATTTAGCTTGCCAAATGGTGCTGAATATCAGGGGGAGTGTTATAGAATACCAGGCTTACATGCTCAACTTGCATGCCAGGATTTAACCAGGTTTCAGTAGGCATAAGTCCTCACACCCGAAGCTGGGAATGGGAATCCACGCTAAGTGCTAATCTGTAAAGGGCGCTCAGCCCAGGGCGCCCTTTATGCAATAGTGCTTAGTGCACATTTTACTAGCGCTCAATTTGAACACTATTTACGGAATCTGCCCATACTGCATACACGCACATATACCTCGTCCTGCAACTACAAATACACAAACATCCACACACACACAATATTCTTGTTTGCATGTTTAGTTGTAAAGGAAACATCTAGCAGTGTACTATGTATAAGAGCATAAGGTGTGTTATGCAGGGTCAGACCAATGGCCCATAGGGGTAAAAAGTAAAAGGGGTTGTGATTGATTTGCCGCCTTTCTACGATTCAACCATAATGTTTTACATTTTATTATATTCAGGTACTTTCTCTGTCCTAGTAGGTTCACACTAGGGACAGAGTTTTTATACCTGGAACAATGAGGTTTTAAGTTACTTGGCCTGGGTCACAAGGAGCAGCAGTAGGAATCGAACCTAGTTCCTCAGATTCTCAGCCCACTGCATTAACCATTCTTGCATTCTGTGTGTCTGTGCGTATGTGGTGGTGGGGGTGGGAGTACTTTCCACCCCTCATAAACATGGGAGCAGCTTTCTAAACTCACTGCACTCTCAGAAAGAATGCTAATCCTAACATCTGCACCACCCCATAGGTAGCCTCTATCCCAATCCAAATTCTCCCTCAACAGCAAACCCAA
The DNA here is from genome assembly GCF_901765095.1 of Microcaecilia unicolor. NCBI lineage: Eukaryota > Metazoa > Chordata > Amphibia > Gymnophiona > Siphonopidae > Microcaecilia > Microcaecilia unicolor. The sequence continues at coordinate 273,808,306 of NC_044034.1, read as the reverse complement.
CATCACCCAACCTCATGATATCATTTGACCCCTCAAACCACCAGACCCCCCCCTAACATTAAGGTACCTCTTTCCCAGAGACCTTCATGTGTGGACATAAGCCCAACATGTGGCAGCTTCCTCCATACTACCTCTTGGGCCTAAGACCTCACAAAATTGGCCTGAGGTCACAAAGCCTCCTATCCCCATCCACTTCACCCCAGTCCCCAGAATTACCAGGAGTTCTTGGTGTATAGTAGGGCAGAATAACTTGTGGTCACCAGGATCCACTAGGGGTCAGACTTCCATAAATGGGCAAACTGCATCTTCTGGCACAGACTCCATACTGTTTTTGTTGCTTTCCTTCAAACTGTTTCAAGCCTTTTTATAGTCTTGATATAGTCTTGATATAGTCTTTAATACTGAACTCGGAGCTCCAAGTGGGACCTCACCAATGACTTGTACAAGGACATTATCATCTCTATATTTTACTGGTTGTACTTCTCTACATGCAGTCTAGTATTTTTTTCTGACTCTGTCTAACACCCCATCACATTGTTTTGACTTCATGAGATCCTCAGAACTATCACTCCAAGGTCTCTCTCTTGGTTTGTGAACTGTGCATCAGTCCTCTCCCCTCTTATTGCATACAGTTCCTTTGTATTTCTACATCAAAAAATGCATCACTCGCACTTCTTCACCTTAAAGTACAACTGCTAAGCATTAGCCCACACTTCCAATTTTTGTATATCATTTCTCATGTTGCCCACTCCCTCTGAGTTGTCCATCGTATTGCAAACTTTCATGCCATCTGCAAAAAATCAAACTTTTCCTTTTAAACCTTTGGCAATATTGCTAAAAAAAAAACATTGAAAAGAATCAGTCCCTGGACTGATCCCTGAGGCGCTCTGCTACTCACCTTTCTTTCTTCCAAATGAATTCTATTTATCAGCAAGCTCTGTCATCTGCCAGTCAATTGATTTCTAACCTGGTTTACCACCCTAGGATCCATCCAGAGGCTGCTCATTTTATTTATGAGCCTCCTATGAGGAAATGCATCAAAAGCTTTGCTGAAATTTATGTAGACTACATCCAGTGCATGTCCTTGATCTACTTGTCTGGTCACTCAGTCAAATAAATTCATCATACTTGTTGGCACCATGTTCCTTTGTTAAAACCATGTTGCTTTAGATCTTGCAACTCCTTGGATTCCAGAAAGTTCACTACTCTTTCTTTCAGCACTGTCTCCATTATTTTTCCAACCATCGAAATAAGACTTAAAGGCTTGTAGTTTTACACCTCTTCTCTGTTACCACTTTTGTGAAGATGAATCACATCTGCCTATGCAGCCTCTCCAAACTCCAAGGATCTATTAAATAAATCTTTAAGATGACACATCAGAACCTCTCTGATCTCTCTCAATATCCTGGGAAGTATTTCATCACATTTCATGGCTTTATCTACTTTCATTTTTTCAAGTTGTTCATAAACACTTTCTCCAGTAAATGGTATCTACTCTAATCCCATATATACCTTTGTCAACAATTGTGATCCTTAATTTCTTCCATGAATACAGAAGATTTGTTTAATATGCCTGCTTTTTCTTGTCATTCACCACAGCCTTAAAATTCATTTCTAAACTTCCTTCCCAACAAACTGAAAAATGTTTTGTCATCTCCTTTACTTTTTTTTTTTTGTTATTATCATTTAACATTACAATATCTAGGCAAACTACAGTACCAGCATACAAGAAAATCAGAAACAAAGTGTCACAAGAAAACCATAACTTCACAAGTATACAAAGCAATTTTGGCCACATACTAAGGAATAAGATCCAAGATAATAAAGAAATATACTATTAAGAGAACAACAACAACAAAAAGAATAAATATGAGATCTGCCCCTTCCTCTCTCTACTTCAGTCAATTGGGTACTACATGCATTTTGTCCAAGTGACAGATTCTCCTATGCTCTATCATCAATCGATAATAAGCTGAACACTCATCGATTGTGACAGATACTCCTATGCTCCATCATCAATCGATAATAAGCTGAGCACTCATCGATTGACCCCTGAGGAAGGCTCTTGTAGCCGAAATACGGACCATGTAGGTGCTTGGAGCATCTTACCCTGTTGTATTGGACTGATCTCTTGGACTTGGTTCTTTTCCACCTTATTTTTGTTGTGTTTCGTTTTTGTGGAGAGCGTGAACCCCATTTGTTTCTTGTGATCCTATAACAGTGAACATGTAGAACTACACTACAACATTAACATCTTCTCTTGAACTCAGAAAGCCTTCAAGCAGCTTAGGTTCAAAACATTGAAATTGCTTACCCTCAAATACAACAAAGCAAATACAAGGAAATCATAACATAAAATTACCCCCAAAGCCTGAACCATAGGTCTAATGGCCAGGAAGGCTTTGCAACTTGCCCGTGCTCCTTTTGCCAAATCAGGCATTTTTTAAACCCATAAACAGTGACTCCAAGTGTTAAAAAGAAAGTTTTAAAACAGTATTATGATCATGCTCAAGAGTAAATGTCAACACCAAAGTAGTCTTTTGAGTAATAACCTCCAGGGAAGATTTCAAAAAGGAAGTTAAATTCATATCCCCTTCACCTGTAGGCTGAGAAACCAGACCGCCCGGGCTCCTAATGCCCAGAATATGCTGAGCCCTGGTGATAGGATGCAAAGTATCTGTAAGCATTTTCGGTATCTCCACAATATACTTCTTAAACATCTCAATCGCAGGCAAAAGTGGAGACCTGGGAAAGTTCAATAATCTCAAATGAAATATTCTAAACTGGTTCTCCAAATATTCCAAATGTCATTGAGTAAAGTTTTTCTCCTTAATTGAGACTACCTCCAAACTTTCCACAGGATGCACTTTACATTTCAGGGAATCCAATTTCTGGGCTAATTGGCCAATTGCTCATGTCTGAACCGTATGAGAAATTATAACTATGTCCTTACAATTCTGCCTAGTGATATCCAACAAAGAAAAATGCATGCTGCTTATGGCACCCCACAGTGACTTAAGGGTTACTACAGCAGGTTTAACCAGAATCTGACTTCCATTGGAAGGAGCCTTGCTTACAACTTGAGTTCCCTCTCCAAGGATTCTGTTCTCAATAAGTTGAGTCTCCTTTGAAGTAAGAGCCGGTGCCGCACTTGCAGCAGGTTGCCCCCCTTGAGTGACAAGTTCTTCCCCCATCTGATGTGTCTCGGCAATTCGCATGCCTGTTGTATAGCTACTTCCTGGTTATGGAGGTGTTGTATATTCGACAGGGCTCGGGGAGACCCCACTCACACTGTCACCCGAAGTTTCTGTGTCAGGCAGGGGCAAAGATGCAGCAAGCGCAGAGCCAGCTGATACTCGGAAACACTCCAATGTTGCCTGTCTCATTGGGAGTATTGAGGAGGAAGGGACTGGGAGAAGCCCTCAAACCTTTGCCTTCCTCTTCCCCTTTAACACTCACCTGAAGAAACCCATGGGACACGGAGAGACAGAGCGCCTGCAAGTACATCTCTTCTTTACACTGGCATCTTGGATCTCAAAGTCATCGTCTTCATTTTGAGTTTTGCATATCAGCATTCCACTTTGGCTCTTATATCAAACTACATTGTGTAATCATTACTACTTCCCAGGTGGGCATTTACCTGGAAATTAGATACACTTTTTCCATTTGTGAATACTAAATCACCCCTCCGCTCATGGATGCCATCAACATTTGTCTGAGGCAGAACATCTTGAAAACCATTCACGATCTTTCTAAATATTTTTAAGATTCTGCAGATGGGACATTCTAATCCACATCTTGTAGGTTGAAATTTTCTAGAAACAGCACCTCTCCATTTATTCCCAACTTTTAGATCCCCAGGACCAGATCTCTGTCCAGGTGGCCTGTAGATGAGACCTGTGTGAATGGAAGTTCAATTTTTTTTCCAAGGTGATACATATTGCTTTCCTCCTTTCCCCAAGTCCCCTGCATTACAGCTGCTTTTACATACAGGGTTCTCCTACACCTTTTCAGCTGTCTCTATCCTTCCTACAGAGATTATAGTCAGGTATGTCTGTATCACATTCATGTGACTCATTGAATCATGCCTCTGTAATAGCAACAATATCTAACATTAGGGTATGCAGATCCATAACTTTGGTACTTTGTGTGTGCTCATTGCTTTCCAATTATATTCTTTGATGTTCTACTTCATTGCTGATAATTGAGTTGCTAATATATTTGCTATTTCTCTACTGCTGTCATGCTTTTGCTGGGGGTGACATCGGGAACTCACCTGCTTCCATATGCCACCCCCACCCTTTAGTTTAAATGGCTAGCAATGTGGTGGGTAATTCTATAATGGGGCACCAATAATTCACTTTTTTGGAGATTATTCTATTAAGAAAAGTAGGCGCCTACTTGTCTTTGTAGAATACTAGTGTAATAGTTCAAACGCGCCCATATTTTAGGCATGATCACTTATATCAGCCATAGAGCTTAGATTGTTAAAGAATGTGTATAGATTATAAAATGTTATATTCAGCATGTGGGAAGCAGGCCAGCTAAGTGCCTGATGGGCACTGAGCCTGAATATTCAATGCCAGGGCCATTTCCAGTGACCAGTATTGAATATATGGGATGTTTTGGCCTGCTTAAGAACTTAATTGACCAAGTTAATATTCAGCGCTGGCAAATTAAGTCTATAGCAAACAAAGATAGGACTGCTATTTAAGCAGTTTGATTTGGCTGCTAAGCTTAACCAGCAAAGTGATGAATATTTGCGGCTAGCTAGTTATATTGCTCAACATAGCCAGTTAGCCACTATGGAGGAGATTCTATATATGGCGCCTAACAAATCAGCACTGAAATCAGTGCCAACTAATAAGTGTATTAGGTGCCGATTATAGAATATGCTTAGTTGATATTTAAGCATCATTATCTACATACATCCATTTACACCAATGAAAATCTGGTGTAAATCTCAGCATGTAAATTTAGGTGCACTGGGCCGTATTCTATAACTAGGCACCTAAATTTTAGAATGTCCATGAAATGTCCATTTCCCCACCCACAGCCACGTACATTTTTGCCTTTGCGCATTAAAAGTTTGGCACACATCGTTACAGAATACGCTTAGCAAGTTGTATGCCTAAATTCTAATCAGTGCCAATTGGTGCTCATTATTGCTTGTTAAGTGCTGTTATCAGCGCTCATTAGCTTGTTAAACTAAATAAGTTACGCACAGTGTTAAAGAATCTGCATCACTTTTGGCACCTAAATCTAAGCGCACTGTATAGAATCTGGGAGTATGGGGGAAATTCTATATATGGCGCCTAAAAAATTGGTGTTGAAATCAGTGCCGACTAAGCGTATTCTTTAATCGGTGTCTATATTTAGGCGCCAATTATAGAATATGCTTAGTTGATATTTCAGCACCTAAATCTACGTGCATCCACTTACTCCAATGAAAACATGGTATAAATCCCAGCACGTAGTTTTAGACTCACTGGTCCATATTTTATAACTAGGCACATAAATTTCAGAACACCCGTGAAATGCCCATTTCCCTTTTCATAATCTGGCGCACATCATTACAGAATACGCTTAGCAAGTTGTGCAGCTAAATTCTAATCAGTGCCAATTAGTGCTCATTATTGCTTGTTAATGGCGCCAATCTTTAGGCGTGCTATATAGAATCCGGAGGTATGTGCCAAGCACGAATATTCAGAGATATCCTGGCTATCCTGCACTGAATATTAGCACTTAGCTGGCTATTTAACCATCCAGAAGCCATTTCTGGCTAGTTGAATAGCGCTGAGTATTGGCCGGCATGCTCTTAAGTATGTGCTGTGCCCATGATCCACCAAACTCCACCCATGTAAATGCCCAGTCGCAAAGTATGCAACATTGTATGTAGGTACGAATTTATAGAATAGTGCTTAGCAGATAGTGTGAGCAAATACAAAAAAAATACCATTTATGCTTGTATATGTTCACATATGTGCATAGATGATTAGAATACTGACATTTGTGTGTCTTCTTGATGACTTATTCTAGATGGTTTCTTACAGAACTGCCCCATGTTGGTTGAATGGCGGGGGGAAAAGGGGTTGGTGGTTGAGAGGCTAGGATAGGGGAGGGCAGACTTATACGGGGTCTGTGCCAGAGCCGGTGATGGGAGGCGGGACTGGTGGTTGGGAGGCGGGAAATACTGCTGGACAGACTTATACGGTCTGTGCCCTGAAAAAGACAGGTACAAATCAAGGTAAGGTATACACATATGAGTTTATCGTGGGCAGACTAGATGGACCGTGCAGGTCTTTTTCTGCCGTCATCTACTATGTTACTATGTTACTATGAATGTCTCTCTTAAGATCCCCTTTTCTGCAGCCCATCATTACAGTATAGCCTCCTATTTTTCCACGTAATGATATTCTCAGTATGATGTAGCCTTCATCTCCCTTCCCATAGGCAGGTGGTGGTAGTACTGAAAAAGCTGAGCCCTTACCAACAACCCCCTTAGGAGACTTTTAGAAACCTCTCTGTTCCACAAGGATGCTGTTTTTGGCCAAGTCATTTGTTCCCAGGAGGATTAGAACATCAATTTTAGAATCCTTACATTCTTCTCTGATTGCACTCAGTTATTTGGTTTGTATTACTGCTGCTGAGGATCCTAGAAGTCATTTTGCCCTGTTTTGACATCTTGAACTGCAGTGTATCCTAGCAGCAATTATTTTATGTTTTGAGGTGTTTTGACATTGCTTTGGGGATGTCTTTTGCATTGAGTATCTCACTACATCTCTGGCTCCGTATCAGTATTTATTTAATGAGTATGATAATATTCCAGTGCAGTAAAGTATTTTGTAGGGGCAACAATTGGGAGGGTGGGTGCCTCTGTCATAATCTACCTGAACCCACTGTAACTCATCTGTTCTTGGGTTGTTTTATTCTCTGTGGCAATGGGGAGAAAATGTCTGGATGCTATATAGTCCTGGAGGTTCATTTAATTACAGCCAGTTCCTGTTTGAGTTAAGTGAGCTCCTTTTTCATAGCAGAGAGCTGGAGACAGATGGGGCAAGCTCTAAGCCTTCAGATGTTGTGCCTTAGGACAAAGGACAAGAGTTATTGCACTAAATGGAAGTCATGATGATTGGTTGTGAGTGTAAAATAGGGAAATCCACACATATATACACAAATACCCTAAGTGCTATTCTATAAAGGTATGCATAAGTGTTATAGGGGTCTTTTTACAAAGCTGCAGTAAAAGTGGCATTTAGCATGCCCTTACATGGGTTTTTCCTGCTCACTGAGGCCATTTTTACCGCAGCCGGAAAATGGCTGATTTTCCATTTTCCCAATTAATAGCCATGCACTAATGTTACCATTAGCATGCAGCCATTAACAAAAATTAGCACATGAGCCCTTACTGTCACCTATTATGTAGGCAGTAAGGGCTCAAGCACTAAACCTGAGCTAATTAGTTTGGGCATAGTAAAGTGGCTGTGCTAATTGATTCGTGCTGTCATGCCCACTCTCTACTCCCTCGGAGAAAAATAAACCTTTTTTTAGCATGTGGTTTACATGCACACGTTGGGCTTTTAGCACATGATGCCTCACAGTGTCCTATGGTAAGCCCTTATAAGCTGTGGTAAGTGCATGCTAGTGTTTACTGCAACATAGTAAAAGGATCCCGATAGTGTATTAACTGCAAGGGGAAGCTACACATGGGAGGAACATGGGCAGTCCTCCCATTCAGGGCTGGCTCAAGGCAAGATACTGCCTGAGGTGGAGCTAAGATGCCGCCCCCCCCCCCCCCCAGGCTGAGATGCTGTCTCCCCGGGCCGAGGTGCCACTCCGTCCCCACTCCATGCCGAGATGTCTCCCCCTCCCAGGCCGAGATGCCACTCCATCCCCCAGCAGCAGGGCAGCATATGGGAATTGCTGTCGCTGCTGGATTTGCAACGTGATGAGTGAAACGCCTCGAAGAGTGGGGAGATGCCACTCCTGAGGAGTGCCGCCTGAGGCTCCTGCCTCAGGTGGCCTAATGGTTGGGCCACCCCTGCTCCTGATTAGCTTGCATAATGCTGTAGGTTATGTACACTCTTGCCACCTTTACAAGCTCTCATGTGCCATCTCTATGGCTAGTGTAACTGCGGGCACATAAACGTAAGATGTGCCAGTGTCAGGATATGCTAGTATTTTAAAGTAGAATCTGGGCACCCAAGTGCCCCTATAGAATAGATGCTTGCTTCCTGTGCTGCATTGGGACATCTTAATGGTGATGCCTAGTTATAGAATTGCCCCCTGATCCCCTTATTCTATAAACCTGTGCACACATTTTTGCACTAAGCAGTGAATTCTATATATGGCGGCGAAACAAATCAGCGCTGAAAAAAAACCATTATTCTATAAGCCGTGCTTAAAGTTAGGTGCAGTTTATAGAATAGTGCTTATGCCCAGGAATTGCACCTAAGTTTAGGCAAAGCAGTTTGCACCAACTATCCTTCTTATTCTATAACAACACACACAAATTCTAGGAACACCCCTACAATTTCCACACCCCTTATTTTTTCACTCACGCATAAAATTTAGGAATGGATACCTTGCCTAAATTTACGCATGTATATTCCAATTAAATCTAATTAGTGCTAATAATTGCTTGTTAAAGAAAACAATTATTGGTACTAATTAGCTTGAAATGCAATTAAATTGCATGTGCAAATTGGGCACACACTCAAATTTGTGTGCACAATTTTTGATGACTTTTGGAAAATGATGGGGTTAGTGCACAACTTGTGCACCCAGGTTGCATATTAGTGCAAGTTATGCATGTAATTTCATTGATAAATTAAGCACTTTAGGAGTGATTTATAGAATACTGCTTAAGCCGGGGGGGGGGGGGGGGGGGAGGATGGTGCTGATTTTTTAGGCACCCATTATTGAATCTATTCCATACTGCGTAATTATTTTACCTAATTATTTTACCCCCCCCCCCCTTTTACAAAGCCTCGCTAGCAACTGCCATGCAGCAATGCCAACACAGCCTATTCACTTTGAATGGGATTTGTCAGTATTACCGCATCGGCAGCTGCTAGTGCAGCTTTCTAAAAGGGGTGGGGGTTAGTGCGTAACTGCAAGATGGATGTAGATGTGGGAGGGGCATGGGTGGGTCAGGGGTATTAACACCAGCTTTTGACATGGTGTAAGTAGTTGCGCCTAAAGTTAAACGTATAAATGTGTATTGTGCTAGTATTCTATAACAGCAAGGGAGCATTTTGGGGCATGCCCAGAATTTGGACATTTTCCTTGGATAATGGAAAAAGATCAAAATGTCTAGGGCAAACGTTGGGACATTTTTATGTGGACCTCTTTCAATCACAACTAAGTCACAAAAAAAGTGCCTTAACTGACCAGCTGACCACTGGAGGGATTAAGGCATGACACCCCCCCTTAATCCCACTGCAGTCACTGACCCCCTCCCACCCCTCCAAATGCATGACAGTGACAATACATACCAGGCTATTTGACAGCTTCAGATATTATGGCCATTCCTATCAGAGCAGCAAGCTGGTTCCAGAGGTAGGCTAGTGATCAGTGCAGTGGACTGTAGAGAAAGAGGCCCAAGTCCATATCCCACTCGAACTAGTACACTTGTGGTGGAAATTGTGAGCCCTCAAAAAAAACCCAAAATACCTACTGTACCTATAGATAGGAGATCCCTGCAGACCTGACGGCTTTTGTAGTGGTGTACAGTTAGGTATAGAAGATTTTTAGGTGCTCTTGGAGGGCTCACAATACAAAATAAGGTTGTTAAGGTGGCATTTGTTTCTGAATCCCTTTATGTGAAGTCTACTACACTAACTACTAGGCTGCCCTTCTGCTCTGCTGGGATATCTGTATGACCAGTTTACTAGGAATGGTGCCACGCAGCCAGCCATCCATGTGGTTTCTTTTTGGATCCTCAGAAGCTTAGCAGAGATTGGGTAGCAGCACCGATGGTTGGAAGGTGGGACTAGTGGATGGGAGGCAGGGCTAATGCTGGGCAGACTTCTACAATCTGTGCCCTGAAAATGGCAGATACAAATCAAGGTCAGGTATACATATAAAGTAGAACATATGAATTTATCTTGTTGGGCAGACTAGATGGACCATACAGGTCTTTCTCTGCTGTCATCTACTATGTTACTATCAGGCTCATTTTCAAAAGAGATAGATGTCCAAAAAGTGACATAAGTCAGCATTTGGATGTTTATCTCTCAGAAACGTCCAAATCAGTATTATCAAAAACCTCTTTTTGGACGTCTTTCTCTGAAGTCTGTCAGAAGGACATCCAAATCACAAGGGGGCGTGCCAGGGACCTGTTCAAAGTGGGACTTGGGCGTTTCTAAGACATGGACGTTTTTCGGCAATAATGGAACAAAACAAAGATGTCCAAGACTAAAACTTAGATGTTTTGAGCTAGACCTGTTTCTATAAAAAATAGTTACCATGGGAACTAAACCCACTTCCCTAGGATCAAAGTCTGCTGCACTAACCACTAGACTACTCCTCTACTTCATACAAGAGGTGCCCCAAATGACCAGATGACCACTGGATCACCACCCCTTACTCCCCCAAATCACAAAACATTTTTCCAAACAGCACTTTCAAAATGAAAATATTGACTTTTTCTTTGTAGAAAATGACCTTTCCTGTTCTGATTTTGGACGTTTTACAAAAAATGTCCACATTCAGACTTAGATATCATATCCAAAAATGCTCCTTCTGCATTTGACTTGCCCAAAGTCACAAGGAGCAGCAGTGGGAATTGAACCACATGTTCCCCATGTTGCCAGGATCAAGGCCTGCTGCACTAACCATTAAGCCACTCCTCCTCTGTTTTGGATGTTTTGCATTTGGACATTTTTTGTTTGAAAATGGACAAAAAAAGGCTGACCAAATCACAGAATTTTCGAACACAAAAGATAGACGTCCATCTTTTTCAAAAATGACCTTCTTTCCTGTTCGGAATTTGGACATCTTTGTAAAACATCCAAATTCTGATTTAGACATTTCTTTCGAAAATGTCCTTCTATGTATGTTACTATCGGGCTTATTTTCGAAAAAGAAGTTCGCTCATCTTTCAACACAAATCGGGAAGTGGGTGTCCTTCTCTCAGGGTCGCCCAAATCGGCATAGTTGAAAGCCGATTTTAGGCATCCTCAACCGCTTCCCGTCGCAGGGACGACCAAAGTTCCCCGGGGCGTGTTGGAGGCATAGCAAAGGCGGGACTGGGACGTGCCTAACAGATGGGCGTCCTCAAGCGATATTGGAAAAAAAAAGGGCGTCCCTGATGAGCACTTAGGCAACTTTACTTGGTCCATTTTTTCTTACGACCAAGCCTCAAAAAGGTGCGTGAACTGACCAGATGACCACCGGAGGGAATCGTGGATGACCTCCCCTGACTCCCCCAGTGGTGACTAACCCCCCCAACCCCCCACCCTGAAAAAAACAACTTTAAAAACTTTTTTGCCCGCCTGAAATGTCATACTCAGGTCCATAGCAGCAGTATGCAGGTCCCTGGGAGTGGAGGTATGTGTGTGTCAGCAGAGGCATGGTAAAGGCATGGACGTCCTTCTTTCAAACATTTTGGACGTCCTTCTTTCAAACATTTTGGACATCCTGAACTACAGGGATGGCCAAATTTCAAGACAGTGGGGTGGCGGAGTGGTCTAGTGGTTAGAACACTGGTCTTGCAATCCAGAGGTGGATGGTTCAAATCCCACTACTGCCACTTGTGATCCAAAATCCAAATAAATAAATAAAGGGGGTGTCAAAGGCATAGCAGGCATGGACATCCTTCTCACAGAAACATCCACATTTTGGAAGTCCTCAGCTGCCATCGCGGAGGCATAGAGAAGGACATCCTTCACCATACTCTAAAAAAAAAGACATCCCTGAAGAGTACTTGGACATTTTCACCTCTACATGTTATTAGGAAGGCTCACAGGTTTGGTCATGGGCCTGATATCATTGGTCTTGCAGCTGGAGTAGTCAGTAATTTGGAGATGGGGGGAAGGGTGGTTGGATAGAAACACAGAAAAACGTAAACAGATAAAGACCATATGGCCTATCCGGTCTGCCCATCTATGCCATCTACTCTCCCTATCACTCCCATGGAAGGGTATAATCAAAAGGGGTGCCCAAGTTTTCATGAGGATGTCTTCACAGGATGCCCCCGCAAAGGGTCAGGGAAACCCATATTATCAAAACAAGATGGGCGTCCAACTTTTGTTTCGATAATACGGTCGGGGACGCCCAAATTGCGAAATGTAGGTCGACCTTAGAGATGGTAGTCCCCGATTTTCAGCGATAATGGAAACCGAGGACGTCCATCTCAGAAACGACCAAATGCAAGTCATTTGGTCATGAGAGGAGCCAGCATTCCTAGTGCACTGGTCCCCCTGATGTGCCAGGACACCATCCGGGCACCCTAGGGGGCACTGCAGTGGACTTCACAAATTGCTCCCAGGTGCATAGCCCCCTTACCTTGTGTGCTGAGCCCCCCAACCCCCCCCCCCCAAAAAAAAAACACTCCTCACAACTGTACACCACTACCATAGCCCTAAGGGGTGAAGGGGGGCATCTACATGTGGGTTTCTGGTGCTCTTTGAGCAGCGACTGTCTTTCTTCTATGTTTGTGCAGTGCTGCGTACGCCTTGTAGCGCTATAGAAATGCTAAATAGTAGTAGTAGTAGTAGTTTTGAAGGGCTCACATTTACCACCACAAGTGTAACAGGTAGGGGGGATGGGCCTGGGTCCACCTGCCTGAAGTGCCCTGCACCCACTAAAACTGCTCCAGGGACCTGCATACTGCTGTCATGGAGCTGGGTATGATATTTGTGGCTGGCATAGAGGCTGGCAAAAAAATTTTAAAAGTTATTTTTTTTAGGGTGGGAGGGGGTTGGTGACCACTGGAGGAGTAAGTGGAGGTCATCCCCAATTCCCTACGGTGGTCATCTGGTCAGTTTGGGCACATTTTTGATGCTTGGTCGTAACAAAAAATGGACCAAGTAAAGTTGCCCAAGTGCTTGTCAGGAACGCCCCAGTCCCACCTTCGCTACACTTCCAACATGCCCCCGTGAACTTTGGTCATCCCTGCGACGGAAAGCAGTTGAGGACGCCCAAAATCGGCTGTCGATTATGCCGATTTGGGCGACCCTGGGAGAAGGACGCCCATCTCCCGATTTGTGTCGAAAGATGGGCGCCCTTCTCTTTCGAAAATAAGCCTCATAGAGATCCTATGTACTTGTCCCAAACTCTCTTGATTTCAGATACAATTTTCATCTTCACCACTTCCACTGGTAGCCCATTCCACAAATTTAGCACCCTTTCTTTAAGCAGCTACAAACAAGAAACATCTCACTGTTTTTCATTTTGGAAGGAAGCCTTAAAGGCAGGATTGTTCAAAACTTTTGGCTCACCTCCATTCTTTTTATATGGATGCATTTTTATTTCTTGTTTTAAAATTTCTGATCTTTTTTAGGGTTTTGAAGCAAAAGGGGATCTGTCTGAGGTTGTTCTTCCGTGGGGGGGATTTTTCTTGAAAGCTAAGAGAATGTTTTGGAGGGGGGCGTTGGAGGGGGGCGTCGGAGGGGGTCATCATCGATCTAAGCTAAAAAAAAAAGTAGCAAAATCAAAATCACAGGAAACAAAATGGGATGGATGTTTTGCGACTGAAAAGTTTCAAGCAAGAATTTACACGAAGAGCACAAAACTACATGGGAAGCAAAAAGGGGAGATTTGGAGCAAGAATTCAGGAAAGGTTAGTGGGTGGGGGTTGTAGTTTGGGGGATTATTTGGTGACTGTAATTAAGGCTTGTTTTCAGATAGGAATGTGACTGGGGGGAAAGGGTGTCCTGGTTGGGGGAGGAGGCAAGTGGATAGGGAAGTAACGGGAAACTTATAGGTGGAATAGGAAGGCTGTGGAAGATCTGGAAATAGATGGGTTAAGCCAAGTTAGTGGGAGGTATGTGGTGCATGTAAGATGATTGGGCAGGTAATATAGGCAGGAAGGAGAGAGAGAGAGAGAGTCAGTTCTGAGAGGATTTTGTTGGTTGGTTTTATTCTGAGGTGTTTAGCGGGTGAAGGGTAGAGGAATTAGGCAGGCTGAAGGAGTGTGGGGTCGGGTAACTGGCATGGTCTCTTAATTATTTACCTTTGAGCTAGTCATACTGGGTCATTGGGGGAGTCCAGTTGCAGTGCTCGTGGGGTTGCTTCTGTTGTGTGCTATTTCTTCAGTACGGTGCAAGAACTATTAGGTTTTATTTGTGATGGGGCTGGTTTGTTGTTCATGTCGGGGTGGGGGAAGAGAAGGTGATGCAGTGGTAGTGGGCTTGTTTGCTGCCTGGGACTTTGAAGTGGGAAGACTCTAAAAAAGTTGAGGATAATAAGGAGGAGGGGAAAAAAGGAAAGAGGTGGGTGTTCTGGATGATCTTTAATTGGCTGTTAGTGTACAATATCTATGCTAGCATTTTGGGGGATGCTAAGCCAGCTTTATATCCTGGCTTATTACATTATTCGAATCTGATTCTGTGTGTTTCAGTTATGACAAGCATTTTCAACATAGTTTAGCGAAAGATAAGTCTGAGGCATGGGGTTGGCGAGATGTTCACTAGTGATTGTCAGAGATGATTGTTTCCTGCTCACCATTTTTTTGGCCAGGCACCTCCTCAGAGGTTACTATGCCCATGGGTGGGTGGGGGGGGGGGTCATCTTTTGGGTACCAGAGACTTGACAGATCTGGATATCCCTTTGCCAGCTGTGGAGGAAGTGTTGAGGTCCCTGCTGGGGCTAGGAGTGGCCAATCTCCTAACGCCTGTTTCCAATTCAATACTGGACCATGCAAGCTACCTGGGTGTAAATTCTGCCATAGGTGCAGCCAATGCAATGAGGTTCACCCAGCAACCCATTGTAGAGGTAGAGGCCAGTTACTTATGCCAGCATGGCCATGTACTCTCAGTGTGTCTAGTCAAGGCTTCTTAGTCCATTAAAGTGGATGCTCAATGTCCCTGGTTGCCTTGTTATCCACATTTAGAGGATGCATGCCTGTTATTGCATGGTTTTTCTGAGGGCTTCATTATTCCTTTTGAAGGACCCCATTTGGGACATAAGTACAAAATGCTAAATCTGCATATATTCATGCAGATGTTGTCCACAAAAGAAGTAAAGAATTACAGCTTGGTTGGATTGCTGGACCTTTCTAGGGTTCTTCTTTTAATAATATTGTGGTCTCTCCCTTGGTGGTGGTCCAAAGAAAAAGTCTGAGAAATTCTGTTTGATCCATAATGTTTCATACACTGAAGGATGCAGTGTGAATTCTTTTATTGACCCACATTTTCGTTCTGTGCAGTACACTTCCTTTGATCAGGCGAATGAGAGGTTACACTGGCTTGGACCAGGAGCACTTCCGTTTGTTTCCGGTGCATCCTGAGTCTTTTCATTTATTGGGTTTTTATTTTGATTATCAATTATTTTTTGGCAGATGTATGCCATGGGATGATCTCTTACGTGTTTATATTTTGAAGCATTTTCCTCCTTTGTCCACTGGATGACAGAGCAAAAATCTGGATCTTCCTTCATTGTGCATTACTTGGATGACTTTTTGTTTGGGGGTGTGGCACATTCTGATCAGTGTGCACCGGTTATGGTGTGGGTTTTTTTTTTTTTTTTTTAGTGTGGCTGTGGAATTTGGGACTCCATTAGTGAATGAAAAATCAGAGAACCCTTGGTTTATGTTAGTCTGTGGAGTTAGAATGAGTGTGTTTGAAGTCCGAATTACTTATTGATCAGTGTTGTTCAAAGTACTAAGTCAATGTACTTAATAAAATATACATTATTTTAACTTTTACTTAAGTAAAACTACAATGAAAAACACATTGAAATGTTTAATTAAGTGAAATTTAAAAAGTTATTGCCTATTATAATACTTTTTGAGTAAAAAGTAAAAGTACAACTACTATTGATGCAACTGTTAACGTTTTTAATCCC
The DNA here is from genome assembly GCF_901765095.1 of Microcaecilia unicolor. NCBI lineage: Eukaryota > Metazoa > Chordata > Amphibia > Gymnophiona > Siphonopidae > Microcaecilia > Microcaecilia unicolor. The sequence goes on along the minus strand of NC_044034.1, from coordinate 273,792,295 downwards.
AGCAACCTTATTCCTCTATAATTAAATCCACTTTGCTTTTTGAAAATGACTGCCACTTATGCATGCTTATGAGTTATTAATCCAGGGCAGCTAAAAGGATGCTCAACAGCTACATAACAGGAAATAGATTGTTCCTTCCAATTAGGCCAGGTTGAAATATTACTGATCTCTTCTGGATTGGGTCTGCAGCTTTTGATTGAGGGAATCTATGAAACACTTGATTTCCATATAGCAAAGAATATTTTATCATCATTATTGTCATTATCGTCTGCATTAAAAGTAGTGCTAATTCAAGTGAATGGGCGTGTCAGGACTAACTGGAAGAAGTAACTAACGCATTAGTCTCACACACACACAAGGAGTACTCAGGCTGCATATACTGCAGCAGGACATGTTTATCCACGCCTACCCTAGCTGAGATAACATTTAACCATTTCTCTGACCTCATGTGCAACTTTCTTTAACTCAATCACCTTACTTTCTAACTCTTCATACTTTCTTACCCTTCTATATGTTACATCTTTGCTTTACCCTTCGCTATCATTTATAATGTTATATTACGTATTGTGTTGACATTGCTGGTATACCATGCCATACTTTGTATTGTTTTTGAATATTTTTACTGCTGTAATTGTCTATTGCTCATGTTTGATCAATTCTTACTGTACACCACCTTGAGTGAATTCCTACAAAAAGGCAGTAAATAAATCCTAATAAATAAATAGCACACAGCCAGCCACACTAGTGGCTTAGTAAACCCCAGCAAAAATGTTTTGCCTAAGAGAAGTATGTTCTAGCAAAAGGTTCTTTTTACTAAGCCACGGTAGCCCTACCGAGTGCCTACTGTGTGCTAAAAGGGCACAACTGCAGGACATGTTGAGGCACCCTGTGGTAATTTGTGCGCTACTCCCATGGTAAAAAAATATTTTTTATTTTTTGCTTCAGGAGGCATGTATGTTGGTGGAGAGTAGGAATGCCTATGCAAATCAGGTAACGTGGGCACATTGCCATGTGCTACCCAATTAGCACAGGAGTACCAACGGAGCCCTTACCGCCTCCTTAATAGGTGGCAGTAAGGGCTCCCAGTGGTAATGGCTACATGCTAATGGGGAAATTAACACGTGAACATTTTTTTTAAAGCCGACTGTGTCTATTTTTCTGCCACACTAGAAAGTGACCAGAGCATGTGACCAACCCATACGCTAACCACATCACTGGCCACTTTCAAGTGTGCCTTAGTAAAAGGACCCCAAAGTGTCTGAATTCATAAATTTTTATGAGACTCCCAAGTACTTTTGTTCTGTATTCAAAAAACATTGGACCCGATATTCAGCCGGTGGTGATCAGCATTTTATTGACCACCACCGGCATTAAACCTGTAAATTTAATACTGGTCCATCTTTGGACTCCGGTATTGAACTTCAGGGTTTCCAGAGCCAGCTAATGCATAGCCAGTTAAATGTGATATTCAGCTATAGGGGGCAGGCACTGGCGTTCGCGTGTGTTTTACCTCAGCTGGTAAAAGAGAAGTCTTGCTTTCCTACAGGAAATGACCAGGCGGCAAGTAAAGCACTTGCCACACAGCAATTTCGGGGGGGGGGGGGGGGGGAGCCCTTAAGGGTTCCAGCATTAACCCGGCGGTAACCAGGCAGCAAGTTGCACTGCTCGATGACTGCTACAAAAATATATACATTTGTAGCACTGGAAATGACGGCATGTTAGGGGTGGAAAGTACCGCCGGGCTGCTGCGGTAACCTGACAGTACTTCCTGTATAGCGCGCAGTAAGCCCACGTTGGGCTTACCACCGCTTAGTAAAAGGAACCCAAAGATAGGACTGACTTTTATGCAGTCCTATTTATGTGGTTAACCTGGCATTAACCAGTTATTTTTTGGCAGCACTAACCAATTAAATACCACTGAAAATGAGTGGTTGGCCCTGAACAGGCAATTTATCCAGCCAGTAGCCATTTCTGGCTCGTTAAATTGCTTTGAATATTTTTATTTATTTATTTTAGCACATTTATATCCCACTTTTTCCCACAGTTTTGCAGGCACAAAGTGGCTTACAATGTACTGATGAGGTTATACAAATACAATCAAATTAAATAGGATAGAAGGAACAGGGTAAAAAAGAAAAAAAGGGAAAGGTTAAAGAGTCTAAAATGGTCCACGGATATTGACCCACATGTTTTTGTCACTCACCCCAATCATATATAAAACTCTTTTTCTGATAGCTCACTTTCAGAATGCAGTCTATTATTGCCTAATTTATGTCAACTCTGAATGATATAGTAATCTGTTGCTAAAATATTAAAAATGGTGCAATATACAATAAAATACCATTAGCACATGGTTACACTTCCTGTCTTAACACGAGTCCCATATTTACTGGTAGTTTAATGCTCTGAAAAAAATTGATTTGCAGTTACATAATAACAGAAGCACAAAGGGGCCCTTTTACAAATGCATGCTGAAAAATGGCCTGCGGTAGTGTAGATGTGTGTTTTGGGCACACGCAGAATCATTTTTCAGCACACCTGTAAAAAAATGTCTTTTTAAAATTTTTGCCGAAAATGGACATGCGTCAAAATGAAAATTGCCGAGCGTCCATTTTGGGTCTGAGACCTTACCGCCAGGCATTGACCTAGCGGTAAAGACTCAGATGGTAACCGGGCGGTAATGAACTACACGCACCATATGCTACTTGGCGTGCGTCCGATATGCATGGCAGGAAATAAAAAATTACTTTTTGGACGTGCGTATCGGACGCGCACCAAAAATGAAATTACCACAAGAGCCACGCAGTAGCTGGGCAGTAACTCCATTTTGGCGCGCGTAGACGCTTACGCAGCTTAGTAAAAGGGCCCCAAAGAGAGGGAACCAAAGCTCAGAAAGTTCACCAACAATTAAAAAAAAAAAAAAAGCACCAAGGGCCTCTAGGACTGAGGATAGCAAACAAATTTGTATTTTCAGACCAGACGGGCCATGTTTCGGCATCTATGCCTGTGTCAGAGCACCTTCTGTGAATTGCGTGGCATACTGCTGTCAGTATTGTATCTCTGAAGTATTTTGAAATATTTTCTGAACTGTGTATCTGGACCATCTTCTTCTTTTAGATAGGCTTTTGTTGTTTTTTTTTCTGAAAAGCTATTACATCAACCCCTGAAGCAGGCATTGATGCTGAAACACAGTTCGTGTCAGGTCTGAAGATAAATATGTGTTTGCTATCCTCAGTCCTGGAGGCCTTTGGTGCTTTTTTTTTGTTACAGTTATATTATTAGTTATATTATAACAAGGTACCACAGAAGTGCCAATAATGTATATGCGTATCTATTCAGGGAATCAGATGACCTCCATGTGCAAGAGCAATTTACTTCAAGAAATAAGGTGAAAGAAATAATTGATTTTCAAATACAGTTGTCTCTTTGTAGCAAAACTATTTGGTTGTTTTGAAATGAAATAGCTTAAGCATACTGCAAAATGGGGCTGCAGGAATTCTGAGATTTTCAAAAACTGAAATTTGGTTCACTGTCCCCCTTCCAAGCAGTTGCACTGTACACACAGACCTATAAATTATCTCCATTTACTAAATTAAGAAAAACAAATGCTCAAGCCTGACCATTTGAAATATGTTTTTTTTTTAATCTAAGGAGGTGCTTGCTCTAGGAAAGTTACATATTCAACAAAAACTAATTTAGCAACAATGAAAGGTATTTTGTGGTGCTAAATTTTTGAGGGTCAGGTGCTGATATTAACTTTGGGAGGGACTTTTGTTTCACAAGACAATAACTCTTTGGGACGTAGCAATAAAGTTTAGAGTACACTCTAAAACCATTTAGCAAGGGCTGAATGGAATAATGGTTTAGTGACCATGTTAAACCAGGGACAGAAGACATTCAGCATATACAGAACATGCTAATAATTAGTGTATATGCAAATGAGACTTAAGGAAGTGAATGGGAAATATAATGTTATATTCTTCACATGCCATTTCCTTAAGTAACCCCTCCCCCCCCCCATTTACTAAGCCAAGCTAGCGGCTGCAGCATGGCAATGCCAACACACCCCGTTCAAAATGCTGCATTAGAGCAAGGCAGCCGCTAGCACGCCTTAGTAAACAGAGGGGTACATTTTAAAACCATCTACCTGCCTCTAGAAATATGCCTCATTAAGGGACCAATGATCAAAGCTCTGGTGCTATTCTGATTAGCGCTATAAAAATACAACCAGAACAGCGCAGAACAACAATGCCCTAATGCTCAAAGCTAGTAAGATGTAATTATAGGCACGCTCACAGCTTGAGCATTAGGGAGTACAGGATTGTGCTTGGCGCATGCGCAGAAGAGTTTAGTGGCAAGCTCAGCTCCTGTGCGCATGTGCCTGATAAAACCTGAACGTGAAGCACACATTGGCATCTGTTTTCTGCGGCCTAAATATAAGCATTCAAAAATGTTTTGTTCCGGATGCTTATATTTAGATGCAAGTAACAGATGCTAATGCGTGCTTTGTTTTTGTTTTGTTTTTAAGCATGGCCGCTTTAAATTTAGATGCAGGACAAGAACGCCAATGTGTGCTTCACGTTCGGGTCTGCTGTTTCTCACAACAAGCACTCAAGGGCTTGCACGGGCTTCCTTCTGCTTCCCAAACAAATCAAAACCGGTATGCAGAAAGAATGAGAGAAACATGAGAATCAGGAGAAATTCTCTCTTCGAACACCCTAACGCCTGCTCGGACCTGACATTATTCTTTTGCAGTGGTGCGGCACCCTTGTTTCAGGTTCTCATTTCTGATCATTGGAGAAGAATACAAAATGTCTTCATTTAAATGAGCTTGACTACATTCGTATGCTATCTGCGCTAAGGCTTGGTGCACGTGTTGTTTGCTGAGGTAGACCCATCTGATCATTCTGCACTGGTAAATGCAGGCATTAGTACAGCACTAAGGGCCTCTAGGGCCCGCATTTATTTTTGATCATCAGGGCCTAAGGGCCTTTTTTATCAAGTCACACTAGTGGTTCCCACGCAGCAATGCCAACGGAGCCCATTCAAAGTGAATTGGCTTTGTCGGCATTACTGCACCAGGAGCTGCTAGCACGGCTTGATAAAAGAGGCCCTAACTGCCTGAAATAACATAGCTGGCTAGCATAAGAGATTTACTCTCTGCCACATCTCGATTTCTGATGACAGAATGTCAACTCATTGCATATGGAGTGTGCAGCTCAAAGAATTTCATGTTGTGTCTTTTCCTATGTCATTTACAGGAATGCTCATTTTGTTTGAAAATAATGTGGGGCATTCTTTTTTTTTTAAATTACGAGAGCAATGCCGTTAAGAGTGCACAGCCTCTTTTGAAAGAGTGCAAACTTGTCTCAAAGAGTGTGTACTATTCATAAACCATATGCACTATTAGCAGAGATGGTACACTTTTCTGCACATGCACAATGTTTTACGCATGCATGAGCTATTGTGAAACAGTGTGCACTCTTAAAGCAATCACCTCCTTTGCAAAGATTGTGCACTCTTCATGCATAGTGTGCACTCATTGAAAATGACATTCAATAACTCTCACTGAGGGGTCCTTTTTACAAAGGTATGCCAAAAATGGTCTGCGCTAGTGTAGGCGCGTGTTTTGAATGCACACAGGTCCATTTTTCAGCGCACCTGTAAAAAAGGCCTTTTTTGGCCGAAAATGGATGTGCGGCAAAACTAAAATTGGCGTGCATCCATTTTGGGCCTGAGACCTTACCGCCACCCATTGACTTAGCAGTAAGGTCTCACCCGTTAACTGGACGGTAATCGTCAGTGCGTGTACAATGCCGATTACCGCCCAGTTAGCGCCACGCACCAGAAAATAAAAAGTATTTTCCGACACGTGTAAAAAATGGAATTACTGTCCGGGCCACACAGTAGCCAGGTAGTAGTTCCAAATTGATGCACGTTGGACGCACGTAGGCACCTACATATGTTTCAAACTCATGCTAATCCAACCATAATGAAAAAGAATAAGTTGGAAAACAAAGTAACTACCTGTTGGAAAGGCATTCGCAGTGCCCCCATGTTCACATATGGAGCCACTCTGCAGGCATCTAGATGGCTGGCAGTTCCCAAGATCACACCTGCAAGGCAAAACAAGGCCTGTCAATTTCAGACAAGAGACATCTCAGGGGTACCTGACTCTTCATGTTAGAGATAGCCCAAGGTGTAGATTAGTGTGTACCTCTAGGCCCTTGTATTCTGGAGCACCTCCTCCGTACCCTGTATCTCACAAACTGAGACAGAAGAAAAATTAAAATTATTTCAGGAATCTGCTGTACTTACCTTTATGCATCTGATTTTCTTGTTTTCTGCACTTTGCTCTTCTGTTCTGGAACCAGACCTGAAAAGAAAAAAAAAAAGAGAGAAGTGATGAGAGGGATAGCGGGAAATATGGAAAGCATTCAAACATCTTTAATGAACGTCCTTTGACAAATGACAGTAGTATACAGTACTTTGTGCTGTAACTGACAATGAACCAACTTAATAATACATCTGAACATGATTTTTTTAATGTTGTTAATGAATTTAATTTTTAAGTCTTTTATTTTTCCTCTATACAGATGATATGATACTTCTAAGACAGTCTCTAGAATATGTTTTCTTTGTCTGTAGCTCAGAACACATACGTCTTCAAGGACAGAAAGACAAGACTGGAGTAACAGGATAGCGTTTTTGTTCAAAAGAATCCGCTGTTCAGCGGAGAACTCGAATGTCCCACGGAAGAACACAGGTATGGAAGAGAGTGGGATGTTTGACCACGGAAATACAAGACCTGGAAAGATGGATCTTAAAAAAACTTGTTTTTTTGATGAAAAAAGTCTTTTTTCATCAATAAACAAGTTTTTTTAAGATCCATCTTTCCAGGTCTTGCATTTCCGTGGTCAAACATCCCATCCTCTTCCATAACTAGCGTTTTTGCACAGACATTTTTCCTTCACAAAAAAAAGTTCACATTTTGTATTATTTAACCAGTAATTTTGTCGTTGCTGTTTTTGCTTTCAAGTCATATATTTCATGTGCGGTATGAAATAATGAAAATATATTCATAAAAATGTATACAACTAAGCTAACAAATTCTTTGATCAAGTTTTATGGGCTATGGCAAGAGTTCTAAATAAATACATTTTCCACTTAAGGGGAGAAATTATTAACTTTGATTACACTAAAATGGGTTATTTTATTGTTAAACCTGGGTTACTAGTAAGTAAGGGGTCCTTTTACAAAGCTGTGGTGAAAGGAGTCCTGCGCTGGTGTCGGTGCGTGTTTTTGACATGCGCTAAGGACCCTTTTTACCACAGCGGTAAAAAACATGTTTCCCTTTTCTTAAAGTAGAAGTGTGGTAGCTGTGTTAGTCCACTTTTAAAGGTAATCAATAGAAATAAAACAAAATAAAACATGGAAAAGAAAATATGATACCTTTTTTATTGGACATAACAATATATTTCTTGATTAGCTTTCGAAGGTTGCCCTTCTTCCTCAGATCGGAAATAAGCAACTGTGGTAGATGACAGTATATATAAGTGAAACATCAAAGCATTTCATTGACAGTCTAACAGGGTGGGGGTGGATCGGAGATATGCATGGGAACATCAAAGCATTTCAATGATAATTTGTTTTATTTCTATTGATTACCTTTTCTTAAAGAAATGACCATGTGGCAAGTGAACCACTTGTTGCATGGCTATTTTACTGGGGGGAGCACTTACCACCACCCATTGAGGTGGCAGTAAGGGCTCCCCATGCTAACCCAGCGGTAACTAGGAAGCACACAGCACTGCCCAATTACCACTGGGTACATATTGCGCTACAAAAATCAGCGCTAGAAATGGCATGCACAGGGGGAGGGAACTACTGCGGCTGCTGTAGTAGCTCAGTGATACTTCCCTTTTAATGAGCGGTAAGCCCACGTTGGGCTTACCACCACTTCATAAGGGACCTGTTTAGGCACGCTATCGTTTTTAGAGAGTGTGCTAAAAATTAGCACTCACTAATGCTAGAGACATCCATATATTCCTATGGGTGGTTCTAGTGTTAGCGTGTGCTAATTTTTAGCGCATGCTAAAAACGTTAGCATGTCTACAGTGCGGCTTAGTAAACAGGGCCCTAGGTCTCATTGCATAAAATAGGACCTATGCTAAAAGAGTACAAGTTAGGTTCTTAACGGTAGCTCACCTTAATAACTTTCCCCTTTAAGGAGGTCTTTTACTAAGGTGCGCTTAGCGTTTTTAGCTCGTGTTAAAAATCAGCAGGCACTGAAAGCCAAGTTGCCATTATTTTCCTATGGGCATCTCAGCATTTGCCCCCAGATTCTATATGTCGCGCCTAGCATTCTGCACCGAAATCTACGCATATTCTATAACTATGTCTGCAACTCAATTGGCTTAACAAGCTGATCAGCATTGATAACAGTTCTTCATGAGAACCAATGAGCACTAATTTACACACACAACTCACTATACATATTCTGTTATGCACTGTGCCTAAATGTTAATGTGCACAGCCAAAAACGGGTGTAGTTATAGGCAGAGAAATGGGTGTTTCGTGGGCATTCCAAAATTTGCATTCACTGTTATAGAATATGCTCTTGTGCAAACTAAATTGCCTTAATTTACTTCTTGAAGTTAATGTAATTTGTGTTATATTCTGTACATTATAATATTTTATTCACTAATTGTTTGTAAGCCACATTGAACTTGAATCTATTTTGGGCTGTGGGGTAGGGGCATAGATTTGGCCCTGGACCCCCCTGCTGACAACCCTCTCGACCCCTCCTCCCACCGCCAACCTGCCGTCTCCTACCTTTGCTGGCGGGGGACCCTAACCCCCGCCAGCTGAGGTCCTCTTCTTCCTTCATTCTGTTTCTGAGTCTGACGTCCTGCAAGTACAACGTGCAGGACGTCAGACTCAGAAACAGAACGAAGGAAGAGGACCTTGGCTGGCGAGGGTTCGGGTCCCCCGCCAGCAAAGGTAGGCGACGGCGATGGCGATGGTGGGGGAGGGTTATCGGCAGGCGGGGGTCAAAGTTGTTGTTGGTGGTGGTGGCAGCGGGGGGGGGGGGGGGGGTCGGCGGTACCAGGGAGGGCTAAAATTGCCCCCTCACCTCAGGTTCTGGACCCCCCTCCTGCCGAAGTCTGGCTATGCCCCTGATGTGGGGTATAAATGTCATGAATGAATAAATAAATAAATCTACATGCCAGCATTCATTCCACATTTCCTTTGGTGTAAATGGATATGTATAGTTTTAAACACTGTGATATCAACTAAGTATATTCTAAATACCGAACCTAAATATAGGCGCTGCTTAAACAATACGCTTAGGTGGAAATTTATTCCGCATAAAGTTTTCAGGTGCCATGTATAGAATCTGGCCTTTAGTTTCAGCTGATTTGTAGCATGAGCTAAAAACGCTAGCACACTTTATTAAAAGACCCCCTAAATGTTCTTAAATTTCTGTTCCAATAGGCTAAAATGTATTCACTTTTGAAACTAGGAATTAGGATTACATCATTTCAGAAAACTTCCTAAAGAAGAAAAAAGTAAATCTTATCCTAGGAGTTATCAATACTGTTGTATCAATGCTTTCATTCCTTTCTTAACTACATAGTATCATCAGTTTGACAATTTTTAGTGCCTAAATAATTTGGGGGAAAAAACAACTGGTTTGCAATGATGTTCAAATCTAGAGTTCAATGAATACCTTCATCCTTTGATGTCCTTCGAGCGAGCTTGCCAAGTGATCATACGGTTAATTAATACTAAATGTACTTCCCACATCAAATTTGCCTCCAACCTTACTTGACTCGCCTTAATGATGGTCATTTACAATGGAGTAATTAGTGCAAAGAAAATCTTCTGAAGGCATTAATTACCTAGGGAAGCTGTGTACAGAACTGGCCTACTTTACTCGGTAGTGAAGGCCAGCGAGATCCTATTCTTCCTTGTGGTGTGTTACTCCATATACCAGACATGTTTTCTAAGATCTCTTAACCATTCTTTTAGTAGAGATCTCAATACTTCTTCCAGAAATAAAAAGGGTTATTTGTTCATCGTTCTTATAATGGAATTTATCTCCTTAAACCCAATCTGGCTTCCTCTTTCCAAAAATCTTATATACACACACAGATATCAAAACAAGATTGAAAACTTGTTTCTGCCTTGTTCCCAGCTCCTCCAAATTATGAAATGAATTAGAAAATTACACAGAGGGAAAAAAAATAAATAGCAATCAGATTTTCATAAAACCATGTTAGTGCCATTATCAGAATAAGGAGTCAATCGATGTCACTTCTTACACACATAAAACAGCTGAAGTTAAAAACCCATGTAAGCAGTCTTGATGTACAGCATAAAAATCACCTTTCAAAGAAAAAATATAGTTAGACCCAGGAAATAAGGCACATTTTGCCTTCAGCTAGCCAAAAATCAGGTTATGAGGAGTAAAAGTGATGGATTAGCCAGTCTGTTAAACGATAATAAATCAAGCTTGGCGTTATTCACAATCAATTCCAATTAACCATGAATATGCTAAGTAAAGCGCAGTACACTGTTTTAGACAGTTATTTCTTCATTAAGGATCACTCAGTGATTTCTTTCACAAATACTCTAATCTGATTTCCTTTTGATTTCCATTAGAGACAGTGAATAATGACATTTAATTTAGCCCTGCACCATAAACCCAAAGATATTTGTTGTAATTGAATTACTGCCTGCTCCTCGCTATAGTTTCATAACTTTCAATTATAACCCTGACAGCTGGGTGGTATGACTTTCAAGTCCTACACTAAAAATAAAAGGTTAATCAGGACCAGCTACCCACTGCAGCTTCAATTTATTTACAGCAAATTTCCCCCTAAATTGAAACTATATCCTTTAACAACAAGAAACACACTGTGCCATGAGAACTATTATAAAGTCAATTCTCACAGTATCGTAGTGTCCAGGCTTTCTGCCTTTTTTTATAATTTTTTTAAAAACATGTCTTACAACTGTGTATTTTTCATTGGGTTTTTTTTTTTAATAATTCTTCTCTCTCAAAAATAAAGATGATTGCTTTCTTTATTTCCTCTCTATGGCATGTTGCTTTTTCTTTTGTTCTCTTTTGGGGGCGCGGGGGGGGGGGGCTTTTTCACGCCCGGGTCAGTATCACCCCCCCCCCCCCTTGTTTGCTGGTATTTCACGGTCTGTGAGCGTTTAAAAGCCAACAGCCTGTTAAGGTGTTACTCAGTAATAAAGTACTGAAAGAAGGGAGTGCAGAATTAAATTACCAGTAATTTAATTTTATAGAAACAGTACATCAAGGTCCTGGAAGATATTACAGAGCCGAAGCAGCAGGGCAGAGGAGATGACATAAAAGTTGACGTCCCCTTCAGCAAAAGTTTAATCTTTTCATTAATTTTAGATGGTGCGGTTAGATCAATCTTCAGTGCGACCCTAACGTTTCTCCAACCTTGCAGTATTGTGCTGAAATACCGCGATTTTCTCCTGATATCTGGTTCTTTCACACCACATTTATAAAAGAAAGGAGGAGATCAAGAGAAGCATGACTTTAATTCCTTATATCAGGGATGCAAAATAAGGATATGCCAATCTATACGACTATGCTCGATTGTAAACGGCCGATTCAATCCCTTTACATTTCATCATACTGCAGGGGATGATTTTTCCCCAACAGTATCTTCTCCTTGTGATAAATTAGCAAATAAATGCATATTAACACAATAACATGACATCTCTGTTGGAACCACAACTATGTGAGTTGTATTATCCTGTATGGAATTGTCCTGTTGGTGATAAAAGTCAGGATCTTTCTATATAGGTAGTTGCATTTTTATTTGTTCATGCCCAATATAATCATTTTTCCTACAAAGGATGGACTTCTGTGTGAAAAGCTGTTTTCCTATCGTTTCTAACAAAAATGTGGTAATTATCGTCTTGTATTTGCACTCCATCATTCAACAATCTACAGGCTGATATTGTCCTTTCTGTGTTATCCCTTATCTTTCAATGTCCTTCCTATTTATAACTGTGTCGCCATCCTTCCCATTCTGGGGCTATCCCGTTCCATTCCCTGACAGACAAAGCTATGATGCAGTTTTACTTCACCTCTTGTGAAGGGCGAACACTTCCAAATCAATAAATACTGATTTTGTGATTACATTTTAAAGATTATTAAAACTCTGAACAGTCTATGCAGACAAACCAGGTGGTACAGACTTCAGCATCATAAATCTATAGCCCTGGCAGGCAGATCAGCTGGAGACGTTTTGCCCCGGTTTAGGGTAATCCAGCCCCCAAGCACTCATCAACCTGCCTCTACTGAGACCGACTGTTTTAGGAGACAGATAGCATCGCCACAGGGAGAGAAGACACACCGAAAATCTCAGAGAGAGAGAGACAGACAGACAGACAGACAGACCTGTTGTAGCATAGTGATATTTTTTATTTATACAACAATACTTTTCAAAAACTAATTTGTGATCCTTTATAATTCATTGAATCCATAATAAAATGTAATGATATGTTTACTAAAGAGAGTGTGTGGGGTTTGTAGAACCTGTTCATTCATTGTAAGGAGGATACACCAATCCAAAATTAACAAACATAGAATGTTTTGCAACAATATGGTAAAATAACGACCAAAAAAATACAATCTACCTGCACCCGAGCTTCAGACAGACCGAGTCTCTGGCTTAACTCCTCTCTCATGAAGGCATCAGGATAGTGAGTCTCATCAAAAAGTCTTTCCAGTTCGTTCAACTGCTCTAAAGTAAAATTGGTTCTGCTTCTTCTCTGTTTGAGCTTTGTCTGACCATCTTCATCTTCTGATTTCACGTCATCCCGCTTTTCCTTACAGTCATAAATTCCTGTGGGAAGGGGGAGAAGGAGGTAAAAAGGAAAGCAGTTAAAAGCCCTCAAAAATTTCCCTCTACTTGAAGACAGTCAGTATTGTTTAACTAGAGAGAGAGAGCGAGAGAGCGATTGGGTCTTTTAAGAATTAGAGGGCAAAATAGTATTTAGACAGTGTCCCAAACGGCTCAGAGCATATTTTTTTGTTGCTCTTCTAATTGTTGTTAATGTAAGATGCGTCCTATGATGTGGCCTATATAAAGTGCTCTCAATCGATCCCGCAGTAGTAGTGTGATATTAATGCACAGCTCTAACTGAAAGGCAGAGACAAAAACAGATACGTTCAGGTTGAGACATGTAATCTGGCAAATAGTGCCACACTGCATACTTAATGCTTATAATTAAAGGAAACCAAAACATTTATATGTGTGTGTTATGCAATATTATTATTATTTTACATCAACGTATTGACCTGCGTATATAACGACCAATGTTTTCTTTGACAACGAAACATGTATTAATCCTGATTAATTCTGTATTTCAAAAGGTCGTCAGAAATGTTCCATTTACTAGAAAATAATCAAAACTATTTTTAGACAAATGGTTTGCTAAATTCTTCATATATATTTCCCCAGCCAAATCATTTTTAAATCAATCGAACATAAATCTATATCGAGAAGAACGCTATATTGAGTTAAAATATAAAAGTTACTAGAAATTGTAGACGAATGAAAAACTGCAACGTGTCGATTCACATGTTGAGAAAGTTTATCAGAAAATTTTTTTTTGTTTGCTTTAAAGCGGAAACTTTTCACTTGTTAATTGCATTGGTTAGCAATACCGGAAAAGTAGAACTAAAATTCTTGCAGACACATTAGAAAAGTGTGAACGTTTTATAAATGTATCTCTTTATATATTTATGTTATTGTGATATTTCAGTCCGAAGAACGAAGTTTCTCTGAACGTAGTAACTAGAAGTCTAATTAGGAATAAACCTATTCGACCTCTGCCCCGATCCACTTCCCCCGCCTTTTATCACTCCACGTCCAAGGGCAGCACCGCCTTAGAAAGTGCAGAGGTCTGAGATAGGAATGAGCCAGAACTGGGCATGAGTGAAAACATTTAAAACATCTAAACTGTTAATCATACAGTGTGAAAAGGGAACAGACAAAACTAAAAATCCAGAACCAAGACAGCGTAATTAAAAAAAAAAAAAAAAAAGCAGCAGATGTTTTCTTCCTGGTTTCTCCTTTGCTGAAAAAACCGTGGGCTGTATAAGAGCTACTGTTTCACACCATATTGAAAACGTTTACACCAAGAATAATGAAAACCTTTAAACTGGGCGAATACTTTTTCAAGTTGATGCTGGGGTTTTTTTTTTGGGGGGGGGGGGCGGGAATTGTTACCACTCTTGAAGTATACAGCGGAAATAAGAAAACTCAGGAAACCTTGTTTGTTAAAAAAAACCCTCCTCATCTGTAATTGCATCCACGTGTTCAAAGAAGTCATATAAAGCTCTAATCGGTTAATCATCCTTTAGTTTTTATCTTCACTATAAAGTTTAATATCCTAGTACCTTGACTATAAAAACCTATCACAGTCGCTTCCGACACAAGCTAGCCGCAAACACAGAGAAAAAATCGAAATCCCAAGGACTGCATATCGCAAAACACTAAAATACAACAGCTGAGTTATTGCTTTTGTACAACAGTCTGAGTTTTCACAGAAGTATAATTTATGGGCCATAACCCATTAGTATTAATTCTGCCGGAATCAATTTCGCCATCACTGTTGCCAAAATCTGCTGTGTAAAACAGTCTGTTTTCACGCTTAACCAGGACATGTCTTACCCATTTATTAGGCCAGATTCAAATACACGCCAAACGTTTTTAAAGGCATATCTAGATAATCTGATTGCCCCCGTTTATTTTATAAAATGATTAAATATATCTAAACTGTTTACACATTGATTAAATAATTATATAAATAATTAGCACACGCAAATTCCGCATTTATTTTCACTAGGATTTTAAATGGGCATACGGATGCATAAATATATTAATGCAAAATTAATTAATATCTACATAAATACCCCATTTACACATTTGAATCAATATTTGAAATATTGGGCATGTGGACCAGTAACCTATACTTTGCTAACTGTTGCAAAGAAAGGTTTCAAATTCTTACTTAGTTTCTCTTATCCCTTTTCCTTTTCTACTTTTAAAGCGAACACACACACACACACACACACACACAATTTAACTTGCTTTCTTAACATTCGAACACACCAGTGTAATCAAAACTAATGAATTACAGCTTTAACGTGTAGGCTCACTCATTTTCAGTTTGAGGATCATCACAAGTGCAGAAACACTGAGAGGGACAGGAGAACGAGAAAGGACACCTGTTTAATCTATTGGAAATAAAGTCCTCTTGAAATCTGCAGGTATTCCTAACCTCAAGATTTGAAGCAGAATGGTGCGCCAATGAAAGAATAAGGGTAGGAATGGACTGGAGATGACACTGACAAGGCTGAATGACTTGCAGCCACAGAAACACCTGTAAAATACAAAAGGATTTCAGGGATGATTGTCTCAGGGGTGGCCTGCCTCTCTGAGGCCTTTATACTGTACTGCATAAGCTGCACATATAAACAGAGCAATAACAATAAAATAACCCTGAGTTTCTCGTCTTAAATACTCTCTCTCTCTCACACACACACTTTTGATCAAACAAGGCTAGGTTTTTGCATTTCCTATGTATTTTATCAATTCCTTTATGTAGCCCTTCTTTTCTGCTTCCCCTTTCAAGTGAAAGAACAAACGGCAAACGTTTGAAGAAATAATCTTTGTTGAAAGTTTTGCATTACAAGGAACAGCAGTCTATTTACTAGTGTATGGAAGGGATACTCTTCCATAGAGTATCAGCCCTCGCTTTTTAATATCACAGCACTAGAAAGTTCCCAATTAGAAAGAAATATTTATGACATACAAAATATGTTCCCTTTGAAATGGAAATGACCCGTCGGAATACACTAAAGGCAGTATTCTTCTGCAGTCAAATTAACAAAACAAAACAAAAACAGTTACCTGGTCTGTGTTTGAGCAAAGACAGTCGATTGGCAATCGAAAACCTACAGTACATTTTTTTGTTTTGAGAGACGTCGGTAAGGAAAGAAAATGAATAATTTCGTAGGTGAAAATGGGCATTTATTACTTAGTGAATTCAATGGGTGGGGGATATTCTAACTTGGCAACAGGAGCATTTCGTGCCCGCTTACCTTCCGACACCCTGCCTGCGCTGAAGTCTTTAAGTTTCTCTTTGTCATCCTCTCCGTGGTCTTTGAAAAGATGGACTGAACAATGGCTGTTGCTCTCACTTATGTCCTGGGGGTTTGAATCAGAGTTTCCCAGCTCCCTAGCTCGAGCCAACCCACTCTCCAAAACTTCCCTGTATGTGATAGTCTCCTTTTTGCTGCTGTTGCTGGTGCTGCTGCTGCTGCCGCCGCTGCCCTCTTTGCTTTTCTGGTCAAATGATTTGGATACAAAAGCTGTAAGTTCTTCCATGGCTGCCCGGTGGTTTTGACAGTATCTATCCACAGACAATCCACTTTGGTTTTGTTTTCGCTAAGAGATCTATGCTCCCTCTGCAAGCTTCTTTTTTTTTTTTTTTCTAATTGTTGCACGTCGAAGATAGGCTGCATAAGGTTAGATCACTCCTGCTGTTATTTATGCCTTTCAATTTGAGATCACACTATTTATACATGGTTACCACAGCCCAACCCCCAGCTCTCCCTGTCTCCAGCAATTACTGAGTGCTCCGCAGTGGCAGGCGGACTCCTAGCAGCTATCTTCCCCACCTCAGTCCAGCAATTGGCTTTCTTTTCATTTCATCACTGTTTGGCATCCTCGTGTCTTCATTTAGGAATGTAAAGGGCCTGAATAAAGTCAAATCTAAAAGGAGAGAAAAAAAATAGCAACATTCTGTGAAGATGGCGTTCACTTAAAAGGCGTTCTTAGCAACCAGTGAGTAATTATTACTCGATAATAATTTGCCCTCCATAAGCTTGTTTTTTTTTTTTTTTGCAATGCAGCTGATATTAAGGTGAAACGCAATTCATCATCAACAACAGCAGCAGAAACACCAATAATAATAATAGTTATAATGTTAGAAGGTGGAAGGTAGATAATGCTTTATTACACGTGTCTTTTATGCAACTTTCAAAAAAATATTTAGAGTTAAAATATTTTCTGTACAGACGTCTAAGGCATATACCAGATAGTGATGCACATTTCATTTATTTGGTAGTGGGTAGGTGTTTCAATCAAACGGTTACGGGTTAATCATAATCTCTCGAACAAGGAATAAATATCAAATGAAAGCAACGCAGTGAATCACCTGAATCTCTACAGTACTTCGGTCTTGAAATAAAGTTGGCATTTTAGTCGCCACTTCGCCAGCCCCTCCCCCAACTATCATGCCCATCTTCTAAAAAAGTTTTTATCGAAATACGGTGCCACTTTTTTTTTTGTCTTCGTAGTTCGAAAGGCATCATTTATTTAACTAATCTGGATGGTCCTCTAGCTGCAGAGAACACAATGGGAAAGAAAACAGCAAAACATTCCTCTTCAAAATCACTGTTCCCACACAAATGGGGGAGGGGGCACCACTTGGTCACTTGAAAGCAAGCTAATCAATATGTCTTACATATATTACAATGTTTCCTCTTGTATCATAAGTGACTGGTAAGCCTTCCAAATTAAGAAACTCATCACGTGTGTGTGTGTGTGTGTGTGTGTGTGTGTGTGTGTGTGTGTGTGTGTGTGTGAGAGAGAGAGAGAGAGAGAGAGAGCTTTATACAATAAATTCCATACAATATTTTTACACTATTACATGCACAAAATAGCCATATTGTAATTACTGGTTTACATATCTGCCACAGATTTAGACAAACAAGAGGTCCATATAGCCTATGGCTTTCTTTCTCTGAACAACATATTTAGATCTAAAACAGAGTGCCAAGAGGAGTCGCGGGCTTCCAAGAATGAAGACTGCCTGGGTTCTGGTCATCACTTTTCATCTTGAGATATGTAATTATATTTAAACATTCATATTGCTCTCCCAGTACATTAGGTGTAACTTTCTTTTCTTCCAATATAGCTCTGCCTGCTTTCATTGAGCTACAACTGATCTGGAACACAGGGAAAGATTCTATATATAGCACCTGAAAATCCATGAGGGGAAAAATATGCCTAGGCATATTCTTTAAAGTATACTTATATTTTATAGAATAGGCTTAAATTTCCTTGTGGTATACAGAATACACTGAGTGTCTCTCCACATGACCAAATTTATTTACGGCCATTTACATGGTGAAAATCTCGATACTTAAATTAGGTGCAGAGCAGGTATATTCTATAACAACTGCATAGATTTCAGAAACACCCATGCCACACCCATGGTCATGCCCCTTTTCAACCTAGAATTTAAGTGCACCTCATTTCAGAATAGCTTAGTGAGCTGTGCAGGTAAATCTTAATTAATGCCAATTAGTACTGATAATTGCTTATTAACAATCCAGTTGACAGTGCTGATTAGATAGTTAACCAATTAAGATATGTGCTTTGTTGTAGAATATGCTTTGATATCTGTGCAGAAATTAAGGCACAATATATAGAATCCAGGACATAATGTTTAACTTTGCTTTAGGCTGTTTTGAAATGATATTGATTTTTTTTTTTTTTTTGTAACAAGAACAGGACTTTTATATATAGGATTCATCTCCAGAGCAGAATACAGGGTTTTTGGTCATTAGACTAATTTTTTTTTAATGGTCCGAATGATTTTCTTTCTCTAACTTTGAGTAGTTGGTGCATATGAAAGCAAGGAATTGCGAAAAAAAAAAGTGATATTTTTTAACCACTGCATGAAGTATGTCCTCTGCTCAAACGAGCCTTCTATCGTGTTTACTTTCCATTCCCATACACCTGAGGCCTAGGGTTCCTCTGCCTCTGCTCTGTACCAAGGAACATTGGACACTAGACCCCCCCCCCCCCCCCCTCTTCAACAGAAAGATCATAGGAACTCTTTATCATATCGAGCTAAATATCATGTTCCAAGTCGTGTTATTTTGGTGAGAAAAAAAACATGGCAATAGGTGAGGGACCAAAGAGCTCACTACCATTTTGACATATTCATTGACATATGTCACTCATATTTTGAAACCACTTATCAAAGCTAATTAAAAAAAAAAAGTCGGGAAAGTAGAATAATCTTAACTTTATTTTTTTAATGGAACACTTTTACTATCATTTTTTTAATGACAGACTTTTCCCCACGGAAATTCGATTTTAAGTTCAGTGCTCGCTACATTCTGCATGAAACGAGTGAAAACCGAGACGTCAGAAAGAGATGCAGAAATCTTGTTTAAAAAGTATTAGCTGCTTTTGTCTTGAAAACTTTTCTACACGTGTACTTGAAAGACGTTTGGAGCTCCTGCCTGGCATTAGGGGCCCTGTTGTGCCTCTGATATTAAATTAGAGTGGTTTTTCTGAACAAGTTCAGACTTATCACCTTATCACAGCAAAATGACTATCGTATCACAGGACCCAGGGGAAACTGAAAGTGGAGCAGATATGATCCTAAGCAGGATCTGGTTGCTTTTTCAGTTACGCAAATTAATCAAGTTAGTTTCTCAGTGAAAACAAAAATGATTTTTTTTTTTCTTTACTTGAACCGACTAAAAGAGAGTCAGTCTTCCACTGCGATTATACTAAAATCAGACACTTGGGCTTCAGTCGAATTTCGGTTCAGAATGAAACCTAGCTATAAAAGGTTGGGTGCTCTTAGTTTCCTCTATCGACTACTTCCTCCTCCCCTCCCCCAACCCCTTCCCATTGAAATGTTCAAACTTAACGTTCCCCGTTAACTTTTACTACTTTGCAGTAGATGAAATAACTATTTTGGTCGTTCTAGAGCATTGGGTTTTGTTCTATTTTGATTTTTCACTAATTATCTAGTCTTTTCCATAAAACACAAGGATATGTGCATTGGGTGTCTTTGAGCGTTATCAGCCTTACGCCTTGTCCTGCACCCAACCACCATAGCTCTTCCTGCTCTCTATACTTTGCAGTATGCAAAACATCTGCTTGCGTCCTGAATTTTCGGCGTATTTTGTATATAAATGTGCATGTGTTTGTCTGTCTATTAGTGTATTCTGTATTCTCACCTCAGATTTGCCCATCCCCGTTGTTCCGGAAAAGCACAAAAGTGTCCTAAAATGAAATGTCAAGGGATTTTCAACTATACACAGACTTCCTCCCCCCCCCCCCCCCAGTATATTGTTCCATAAAGCTATTCTTTGCTACCTATTCAAAAGCCTTAGAGAAGTAAGTCTGCTTAAACTTTACTGCATTTCGTCCGATTCTTAGACATTCAATCTTCCGATGTTTTCGTATCACGAGCATATTACTACAATTAAAAAATATTTAGTTTGCCTATTCTCATAGTGTCCATAACACCCCGTCCACTGTTTTAACAAATAGCCATAGAGTAATATAACTTAGGCAGAAAATGCTACAGAGCAAGGGGAACAGACCAAATACTTATCCCTGGGGAGACTATCAAGATGCTACTTTTTTTCTTCCGAATCAATTACCCGAATTTAGCAGTATTTGAGAATATCTATCCATGGGTTGTTTTAAGAAGTTTAGAGGATAATATATATTTATTAACTGGAGTTTTAGGATTTGTGCAGGGAAGGCCATTTTGAGAGCTCCAGTCTGAAACGCTTTTCTACCCGAAAATCAAGATAAAAGGGTCACTACGCTAATTTTAAACTCTTTTTAGAGTCATTAATTCAACATTTAATATATTAATGATGTGCCATAAATATGATCCTTTCTCTAGTGATTAATTCAGAGCTATAATAAACATTCATATGATACACTGACTGATGTTATTTCTCTGATAGTGTCCTCTCAGACATTTTCTGTGGGACCGGGTTCTCTCTGGAGCTGTAATGTCAGTCTGTGTCCATTTTTTTTCAAGCTCTTTAATCCAAAGGATATTTGTGTTAATCACAAGATTACTTGCAGTGATAATGGTTTTCAATTTGTGTGCCCCTCCCCCACTCCCTCCCCTAAATATTAAATATTTATACGTATCGATCGAGGGTTTCAGTATTTTACACTAGTTTTAACACATGCAGAGATGTAAGGGCTTTTTTTTTCTTATTCTAATTTAGAAACGTGTCTGGAGTCTTTTTTAAATGCTGTTTATTGATTATTAGGCAACATTCGTGTCCGAAAGAAGAGTCTAATAGATTTTTCATTAAATAGAGTCTTTTAATCCTGATTATGGATGATTGATCCATCCCACACTGGCCTGTAATATAATAAAAGACATGTAACACAGAATTGAGGTTTCTTCCTTTATCAATGCACTTTTTTTTCCCCCATAACCTTATGGTTTATATTTTATTTCGAAGGGAGGGGCCGCAAAATGGAAATAAGTTCAAAACAGTTCACAATTTTGCTGGAGGATATTATATATTTTGTAAATATATTTTAGCTTTATTCAGTTTAAAGCATACTGTGAGCAGAAAATAACAATCACATTTCGTACATATCAACTGGAGCGCAGTTAAGCGCTGAACTGAAGACAATTTTAAAAAAATCATACACGTGATACTATCTAGTTCATCCAGATTCTTAAATGAAGAAGATGTCATGCCTTGACTAATTAGCTACGAAGTACGGTTGTTGCTAGATAGAATTTAAAGTGTATAATGACTGCACCGCTTACAACATATACAAGCAACTTTCCAGACGTCTGAAAATACCGAAAAGAGCAATACCTGAAGTATTCCGATTCTTTAATGTGGTCCTGAATAATCAGTTTATTGTTGTTTGCGAGTATATGCTTACGGAAGTCTTAGAGCACTCCCAAATTATAGTATCCCCCTCTCGAAATAACTGTCAGTAGAAAGGAATTTTAGTGGAACTGTCTTTCGGAATGTAATCAATACAAAAAAAGAGAAAAAAAAAAGAAGCATGGCTTTATACTATGTGTCTATTGCTATATAACATATATAGCATAGTTTATATGTTTAGAGTGTGTTTGTGCCTACTTGAAACACATGCATTAATGTGTAATGTTTTCCTTGCTGCAATATTAAGGGTTGTTATGCTTTTAAAGTGCAAAACTGCTTTGCAAGTCAAAAAGTTGTTAAGTTTTTTGTATGTCCCTGCTCTGGGAATAAACTACGTGTTAGAATTTAACCCCATGAATGGAGTTTGCAACTGAAAAACAAAACAAATATTGCAATGAGCCGTAAAAAAAAGTTCTTCAAATGATTATTTCAATGAGCTATTTACCTTTCCCCAAATCTCAGAGAAGACTTACAGGACGGTTACGATTTCTGGTTGGAATTTAATCCAACGCAAGTTTCTCGTCGCTCATGGCTCGCACATCATTTGACATCAATTTCTAGATATTGTAACCTAGTTTAGGAAAGTAAGCGAGTTGCTTTTTATTTCTTTAAATTGGGAATGCATTTATTTTCCTCCCTCAATAAGAAGCCTATCTTGTTCTTATCAAGGGAATTCTTAGTGGAACTGTTGAAACCTTAGAGAAAATTCATATCAGATAGTGGAGTAAGACCCAGGGGAATAAATAATTCATTTTTTGTTTTATTACTAGTAGAACGCAAGTACTTTAGCAGTATCCCTTTTACAGGGATATCTAGCATAGACACAGTTTTAGTGGGGGTTATGTGATAATACTTAACTTCATGCACAAAACTTTGGATTTGATGACCTGATTTGCAGAAAGCAAGGCTTTCAGACAAGTCTATCTGGAGTTTTACTTCGTTCTCATATAATTATGAATGTAATGCAACAATTTGAATTCAGATCTTCAATTTTCCATCTCAGGCTACTAAAAGGATAGAAACTGTAGGAAAATATGAAACAAGCACCTAGTACTGTAGTATTGTTAACTCTACAACAATATAAACATCTGACCTGAATATAAATTCTAAAATGCCTACTGAGGCTTAAAGTGGGAAGGAAAGGGTTTATACCTAGGGGCATCTTATTTCTATTTACTCTTGCCCTGAATCTAATTGGCAGATTGGGTTTATGCTGTATTTTGTGGGCGCCTGGATCGCCCTTGCTCAGTTGGTATGGGGAGTGATGGACAGGGAAGGGGAAAACTGACTGCTGTCCTTGCCTATTTCAACCATCTCCAGAGCTTCCTGGCCCCAGGCGAGGCTCAGGGCTAAAGCAGGTCGAGTTGGCAGCACATCCACCAGCCACCCACCTTGCAACTCAGGACTGCCCTTCAAGCATAATTTCCTTTTTTTTTCTTTCTGTATTCAAATTTGATTACCCACCATTCCTGTATACAGCAAGGTGGAGGTACAAGTAATAGCAACTTAATTTGAAAATGAGGTACTCTTTATGTACAGAAATCACAGCAACCCATCCAAACCAGAAGAAGGAGACAGCTGTGGCTGTAATTAAATAGTGCTATATGTGCATTGGGATTCTGTTGACTGGATTCTCCCATTCTTTAATGCAGTATTTCAAATTCTTATCTGCACATTCAAAGTACAGACCTCAAAATAATTTTTTTGGAAGAATGTAGTGTCCAGTTTTTTTTTTAAAGAAAAGAATATATACAAGTATCAAAGCCTGCTGTGTTATAACAGTGCTCGTTCCTTCCTTACCATGTATTTTAGGACCTATTTACTAAGCTGTGTTAGTTATTTAGCAAGGAAATTAACATGTACTAAAGTAATCAGTAGTGCATACTAACAGTTTAAGTAGCATGTTGACTATTAATGCATGCCAAATTCTGCATTAAGGGGGTCTTTTACTAAAAGGTTAGTTTGAGTTATTTGCCACAGGATCCATTTCATTCCTATGGGACCTATTGCAGATAACATGCGCTAATCTTTAGTAAAAGGCCCCTTAAAGTAGTGGGAAAAGGAGTTGGGGATGGATGGGGAATGGGTGGGGATTGCACCTTACAGTTAGTGCAGAGGTTAGTACAGCACATTAACTACTATCATACAGATAAGGCAGAGCAGCTAATGCCCACTTCAAGAGGTGTAGATAGCTACATTGTGCATTATCTGTTGTACAATCAGCATATGATAGCAATTTCTTTCAGTGCATTAACTGAATGGCAGCCTTCCCAAAAATGCTGGGAGTGGGAATGCCCCCCACAGTTTTGCAGTACCCAGATGCAAATTTTGGCAATTACTGTCTGGTAGCTGCAAAACATACCTCATGTTAGTAAACAGGACATATATCTCTAAGAAACTGGCATATTTAACTAGCCGTCATCCATGGAAACATTCTCCATTGTGAGGCCCATTGATTTTAGACCACATGGAGACTCCTTTAAGCTGTCTGAAGTTAGCAGGCAGTCATGTGGACAATGTTAACCCCTTGTCAGTGAGATAGTTCAGTGATCAGGTACTAATGCTTCTCTGTAGGGTATGAAAATCAATTTCCGTATCTATCTATCTATCTATCTATCTATCTATCTATCTATCTATCTATCTATCTATCTAGATACAGGCTGCAAAAATATATGGCCATGCAGTAAGATTGCTCTTACTGCATGGCCATGCATGGAGGGGGAGCACTTACCCCCACCCATTGAGGTGGTGGAAAGGGCTCCTACACTAAGCTGGTGGTAACTGGGTAGCATGCGGCATTGCCTGATTACTGCCAGTTAATCATGCCAAAAAATTGAGCCCTATTTTCCCCAGTGCAGGAAATGGTGCATGCTGGGGCTGGAACTACCGCCTGTGCCCACGTTGGGCTGGCAGTAGCTCGAAATTGGCCCGTGTTGGGCTTACTGCCAATTTGTAAAAGGGCCCTTCATTCCTTAATGAAAAGTCTCCATTCCTAAGTTCATCACACCTGTAGCCCACCAGCTTTAAATTCTCCCAATCTTGGCTTTGCAATCCAGGGCTAACACAAGACTATTAGAGTCATTGGTGAACCTTCATTCAAAAAAACAGAAAGGAAACCATAGCAGGGTCCTCAAATCCATGCACTCCTGGATCCTCATCTGCTCCCAGGACAAAGACTTCCTGACTGCATTAAAGGTGGAACATGGCTGTTCTTTTTGAGTGCAGCTCATAGAGGTTCAGAGGTCCTATGCTGCACTTCTCTTTGTTTAAATTACAATTTTCAATAGTGCAGATCTTGGTGAGATCAGGCAGCGGAAAGGTGGCAGCAACTGTGATCTTTCCATTTCAGTTGTTTTTAATGTTTTTTTTTTTTTTTAACCAGTGTGAAACATTCTTTAAGCAGTTTTCTGTTTCAGTTTGGTTTGCCTGTCCATACTTTACATTGACTTCTAATCTGCTTCAGATTTATCCCAGGACCATGGAACATACTTTTTCTTAAGAATTTATCTCTAGGAATGAGTTGTTATTTGCACACAGCAAAATGCCAAACAACATATCTCATGCCATTGTATGTTGTTAACAAACAAAAACAAGCAGATAAAAAAGCACATTTTGTGTTTTTTTCATTTGCTGATAATAGTGTGTGCTATTTGCAAACAGAGTTCTCACTAATAATTCTTGTTGCAAAAGTGGAACCCTATGGTGCACAGAATCTGCCCACTCCACTGTTGTAGAGCCTTACTGCATCCATTTTTAGCTTCTAGGTTTGTTTATGGTGAGTTTCAAAGGCTTGTAAATTAAATAGCAGTTACTGAGAACAATAATATGCTTTAGTTCTTAAAAATCAGTTAAAGCAGAAGGGAACTGTCTAGTCTTATACAGAGATACTTTAACCTGGAAATAGTTGTGTGGGGGACTAGAACGAAGGTGATTTATTCAGTAGTGGTATTCATTTCATTAGAAATATAAGAAGAGGGTAAAACACTTCAAACTTCCAAAAATGTCTTTGTTATTTACATCGCACTTACAAGCTCATCAGTGCCTCACCCAGCAACTTTCAAAAAGTTAAAAGTTGCTCTATCCCTTTCTTTGTATTTTCTTGCTTGACATATACAGTCAGCAGAAGTTAATGAGAGCTAATGGCCTAATAATTAGTTCAATAATTTTGGAATCTGAGAAAACAGAATAAAACAGACAAGGTTTCATTGTGCAAAATCTCTGAGGATTATACATGGTGAAAAATCTGGCATCTGAAGTAAGACAGTTTTACTAGTGTTTTCAATGAGATAGACCAGGTGAGTGAATATGCAACTCTGTTTCTTGTGGATTTATGAAATCTTATATGTCATTAGGAATTAGAGGCTACATATATGATAAACTGTATTTCAAGAGCTGATACAATAAATGAGAGTAAGAATCTTTTCACTGTTAAGTGCATTACTATATATGATATTACTTTAAGTTAACATATTCATGAGACACAACAGAGAGCAGACACTGAAAGTCCAAACAAGTCCTTTATTTAAACAGAACCGACGTGGCCACGTTTCGCAAATTAGACTGCATCAGGGTAGAGACACAAAACAGCTAACCAGAGGCAGCTGCTCATACCATACCTCTGATGCTCAACTTCCTGTGAGGAAACTGATACTGAAGTCATCGTGGATGGTCAGTTGAGCTACCTGAGCTAAGCCTTCTCTGCCCCTGGTTAGCTGTTTTGTGTCTCTACACCTGATGCAGCCTAATTGGCAAAACATGGCCACGTTGGGTCTGTTTGACTAAAGGACTTGTTTGGACTTTCGGTATCTGCTCTCTGTTGTGTCTTTCTGCTGCTGCAAGACACCCAGCACCTCTTTGTTTACCTAGTTAACATATTCATGTTCATTTCCATTTATATTTATAAAATGCAGTATGTGTTTGCTGCTCAGAGATAAATGGATGCAGTAGGAAATTGGATAATTAAAGCATCAGGGTAAGGTGAGAAAGAATGTAAAAGATGCAACTTATGATTCATATTTGAAAAGTATTTATAACAGTAGAAAAATTGTGATTTTAGATGATAAGAAAATAATACTAATTGGATTTTTTAATATTTTATGTATTGAAATAAGTACATTTACTTTACTAAAACACTTGTATTCTGCATTCGGACTCTTGACTTCAACGTGGCTTACAATTATTCTCCAAAATGTGAGAAGAAAAATGGTTAATACTTCTTCAGTGTGTCGACCTATAGATAATGTGAAAGACATAAAAAGGTAGGTAATACATCCAAGAAACTGCAAGAAATTCATCTTCTAATAAGTTAACAAAGAGAGAAACGTACTTGAAGAGGATTAACCTACTTTCCTGCTTATAATCGAAAGAGAAAAACGCCTATATTGCAACCCAAATTGGGAGATGGGCGTCTTTCTCCCATGGGCACCCAAATCGGTATAATCGAAAGCCAATTTTGGGCGTTTCCAACTGCAATCCGTCGCGGAAACGGTTAAAGTTGATGGGGGCGTGTCGGAGGCATGGTGAAGGCGGAACTGGGGAGTGGTTATCAGCCGAGGAGAGATGGGCGTCTTTAGCTGATAATCGAAGAAAAAGGCGTTTTTACTGCGATTTTGGGTCACTTTTTGTGGACCCTTTTTTTTCATGAACAAGTCCCAAAAAAGTGCCCCACTGACCAGATGACCACTGGAGGGAATCGGGGATGACCTCCCTGGACTCCCCCAGTGGTCACTAACCCCCTCCCACCAAAAACCCCCACTTTACAAACTTTTTTCCAGCCTGTATGCCAGCCTCAAATGCCGTACCTACCTCCATGACAGCAGAATGTGTTCTATACTGTGACAGCCTTTCCCTGGTTCTGATGTGGTCTCGGGTGAGTGTGACACCTTTTCTGTTATGCGCACTGCAGAGTCACATCAGCAATGCATTGTGGTGGGTGTAGGGTATTGGGCTCCATGATTCCACTAGCTTGTGGCAAATACTCACGATGTTGGTAGTTGGTAGGCTCTACTCCCATGGTGCTTTCCCCCCTGCTTACTGGGTCAGAGCGTGCCCTGTTTTGTTTCCGGTAGTCCATGAGGTAGTGGCCATTTTTGTAAGCCAGTTTTAGATCCCTTTCACGTGTTAGCCACGTTACAGAACTTAGTTCTTCCCTTGAATGTGGCTGAAAGAGGGCATTGTACACCATTCTGCCAGCTCTGACCTACTGCTAATCTCAGTACCAGGGAGACTCGTTGCCAGTGGGGCACAACCTCTGATCTGCAGTTAACTATGAGTAAGCGTGCTTATTCCAATAAAGGACGTTTTCGGAGAGATTAGTCTTCAGGTGTCAACTGGTGTGCCAATGTTATATAGCAGCAACAAGTCCTAGAGGCCTGCGTGTATGCAGGTCCCTGAAGCACTTTTAGTGGGTACCGCAGTGCACTTCCACCAGGTGGACCCAAGCCCATCCCCCCCAACCTGTAACACTTGTGCTGGTAAATGGGAGGTCTCCAAAACCCACTGTACCCACATGTAGGTGCCCCCTTCACCCCTAAGAACTATGGTAGTGTTGTACATTTGTGGGTAGTAGGTTTTGGGGGAGGGGTTTGGGTGCTCAGCACCCATGGTAAGGGATCTATGCATGTGGGAGCATTGTCTGAAGTCCACCGCACTGACCTCTAGGGTGCCCAGTTGGTGTCCTGGCATGTCAGGGGGGCGAGTGTACTACGAATTGTGGCCCCTCCCATGACCAAATGGCTCGGATTAGGACGTTTTTGAGCCCAGCTGAAAAACGTCCATTTTTTCGAAAATACGGTCTGTCCCGCCTCTTCACGTACCCGTTTTTGGACATAGACGCCCATGGAGATAGGCGTTCGCGTTTGATTATGCCCCTCCACATCAACTATTCATTTAACACAGACCTTTCAAACCAAAAAGGTTTTAGTTGTGTACAAATAAAATACAGTTCTTGGATCCTGATTTCTATAGGTAACAAATTCTACCGTTTGGTGGATTGATAAGAAAATTAAGCAGAGTTTATTGACTTGTATACTATTTTCCTGCAGTTTGGATAGTGTAAAATCATGAATTCTCTTGAATATAACATTGAGTTTGTGGGGGGTAAATTGACTACTTTCTTCAGGTAGCTCGGGGCTATATCATGTAAAACAAGAAAAGTTAAAGAACAGAGTTTAAATATGGAACGTGCCTACACTGGCAGCCAGTGCAGCTTCAGATGCAATGGGGTCACCCTCTCATATCTAGATACTCTAAAAATTATTTGAGCTGCAGTATTTTGAGCCATCTGAAGTTTCCTTAATAGTGCATCTTTGCATCTCCCATTACAGTAGTCCATGTGGACTATCACCAGTGATTGAACTATAAGGTGAAATGTGTCTGCTTGAAAATAGATCATAGTCTGTCTGTTTCCATAACAATTTTAAAATGTCTTTACAGATATATATATTGTAATGAGTTGCTTGGGTGTGACATCATTCGGGAACCTTGTCAGGACACTCTAGTTTCCTCTGGTAGTTGGGAGTTTAGGAAACAGCAACAAAAAGAAAATAAAAACAAACAAACAAACAAAAAGATCCTGATTCTAATCCAGTCCGGGATTTCTTGGCTTTCAAGCTGAATTTGTCCATATCACAGTTCAGAAAACCTTCAAAAGAAAATTGGGAAGAGTGTGAATCACCCCTCCCCCTTGGCAAAGTTTTTCAAACTCACCAGTACCCGTCTCCAGCAGAAAAGAAAAACATGGGAAGGGTTTTAACTGCCCCCCCCCCCCCCACCCACCCAGAAGCACAGCTCTGCAGCACTGGGAAAAACAGGTGAATAAAACTGGTAGTTTAAAGTTCACTTGGACTCCCAAGATACTTGGTAAATCTTATACACTTTCTGAAAGACTCAACATGCTGCAGCTGGGTCCTGCCTCTCCTTCTTATTACCGGTAACTGGCAAACTCCTGGTACCTCCCATTGGGGTAGTGTGGGTTAATAGCAGTTCCCAGGTGTTTACACACTGTCATGCTTGACTAATTCATTCAGTAGCAATTTCCACTTTTTTCTCTCCTAAAAAGAGGGGTAACTCTGACACAGGCTGGAGCTCGCTCTGCTCTACAAACTCCATTGGAACTACTATTCCTCTCATCTCAGCATTCTCCTTGTAAGGCTGAGTTGGCCTCTCCTCTCTCCAGCCTCACTGTGAATCCATGGATTCTAGGCCCCTCTGTGATCTCTCTCTGTTATACCTTTAACCTCTAATCACGCCAGCAAAAGCCCACACTAGATACCCTTACCTTGTGCAGCTGCTGAAAATCGCTTTGTTGATTGTCTTGAGGTTCATCAGTCCACTGGGTTCATGACAGGGAAGTTTGATGGATCCCACTTCTAACACCAATTTGTAATGAACTGCTTGTGCGTGACACCATTTGTGAACCTCATCAGGACACTCTGGTTTCCGCCGGTAGCTAGGGACACAGAAAATGGTACAAAATGAGAAAAAATGCACAAAAAGAATCCTGTTTAAATATGAAATAAATCATCACAGTAGCTCTTGAATCTGTCTCTGTTATGGATTCCTCTACTATTGCTGAAAGATTATTAATATCAATTTGTTCTTCATGAACTCCCTGTAAAACACCTTGACCACCTTGACTTGCAACTTCTTTGAGGAATCTGATATATATATATCTTGTTAAAAGCAGGAAGAATTTCTGAGGAAAACTTCAAATTATCAACAAGATATTTCTTAAACAGATCCAAAGGTGAAGTTCAAGGAATTTTAGAGAAATTCAGTAGCCAAAGGTTTAATTGCCTAATCAAATTTTCTATTTGTTCAATTTTGCTTTGAAGCTGTAATTTATTGTTGACACCTGAATTTTTAAAGTCCTGAAGATTCTTAATATCCACCTGCATTTACTGGAACTGGCTAGCAGAGTCACATTTGATACCTTCCACAGCCTTAGACAGACCATCCACTTTTAACACCAAAGAAGCTACCTCCTCGGTAGATTTTTTTCACAGTGGAAGTTTGATCTTGCAAGACTTTCCAGATAGAATGCAATGTTACCACCACTGGAGCAAAGGGAACTCCTTCTGCACCAGAAGCTTCCAACTCACAGTGACTCTCAGCACATCACTCTCGCCTGAAACCTGCAACTTCACCAACTTCAATGTTTGAGGCTCAGCGGTGGGTTGGAATCCAGGGGAGAAAGGGTGACATCATGCCCCAAAGCGAAGAGTGTTCCTTCACCCTGTCACAATGCAGGGCTCTCAATCCCAGAAGATGCTGCTAAGGTCCCAGTAACATAGACATTACATGATGT
This sequence comes from Microcaecilia unicolor, assembly GCF_901765095.1. Lineage (NCBI taxonomy): Eukaryota > Metazoa > Chordata > Amphibia > Gymnophiona > Siphonopidae > Microcaecilia > Microcaecilia unicolor. The sequence continues at coordinate 273,761,171 of NC_044034.1, read as the reverse complement.
GATACCAGCAAGCGAGCCTTCTCTGGAGTAGGCCCCACACTCTGGAATGCATTGCCTGAAAGGCTCCGCTTAACACAAGACTATCTCTACTTTAGGAAGCAGGTGAAAACTTGGCTCTTCAACTAAGCCTTTAATGGAAGAAGTAACTAACTTGTTAGTCTCACTCACACACACAAGGAGTGATTCGGGCTGCACATACTGCAGCGGGACATGTTTATCCACTCCTCCATGTGCAACTTTCTTCAAATCAGTCACCTACTTTCTTACCCATCTATATGTTACAACTTTGTGTTACCCTTCACTACCAATTATAATCTTCTATTACGTTTTGTGTTGACATTGCTAGTATACCATGCCATACTTTGTATCATTTTCAAATATTTTTACTGCTGTAATTGCCTATTGCTCATGTTTGATCTATTCTTACTGTACACCGCCTTGAGTGAACTCCTTCAAAAAGGCGGTAAATAAATCCTAATAATAAATAAAATATCGTTCTATCTTCTGCTGAACTGGTGAGAACGATTGAGCCAGCGAGGGAATGGCCTTAATCATTCCTTTCCTCTTTGTATGACACATCTTAGAGGTAAAAACTCTGTTGAAAATCGAGGCCACAAGCCAAGCAGGGAAACAGAGCTCAGCTCACCAGTGTTCTGCTGCCATCTTGGACATGCCTCTTCAACTGCTTGCGGTTCCTCTATAAACTTAACTGAAAAAGGCATCCAGGTAACTTTAGAACAGATCTCAGGAATGACCAAGGTTGGCAATGTCTCCAAATGGGTTACTTCTGCGCATACGATGATACTAATGAAATGCACTCCCAAGACGGGTACATGAAATATGATCTCAATCTCTCAAATATACTGTTAACACCCACTGTATGACTTGCATTGTTCCAAAGAAGGCATTCTGCTGGAGTTTAAAAGATGTAACACGTATAGGCAATTTAAGTAGGTAGGCTGGAAAATTAATTTTAATCAAGCCTCTGGCACCCAAAATGATGGGAAATATTTCTGTATCTTTCTGCAACATTTTCTTTGTCTTCAACTGCATTTCATGGTATTTGAGAATCTTCTCTCTCTCTCCCTCTCTCTCTTTCTCTCCCTCTCGCTCCTCATGATTCACAGAAAAATAACTTGGCTGTAACACCTCTATTATTAATGCAGTTCTTGTATTTTTCTCCAGCACAACTATGTCCCATTTTCATGCATCCAGCTTTTCCTGGTTGAAATGGGAATGTCCCAAGTGATCACAGCCTCTTCATTCTCCAGGATTCTCTTCAGGTCATGATCCCAGTGCTTATCCAGTACAGCAGTGTTGTAATATTTACTAATTTCCAATTATAATTGTACCTTTTTGTATAGAAATTTCTGCCATCAGAACTTTTCAGTACCCATTTTCAGTTTTCTTACAGAATCTACAGATGTCTTTTGTCCAGGGCTGCACCTGTTTCGGTTTCATTTCAGCACTCCTTAATCATTCAAATGTCTGGAGTAACACTTTATGTTTCCTACTGTATGTATGTATTTGCCACTTTTTTTCTTGTTTGCTGATTTAATTCTTTGAAAACTTGTTTCTTTTGTTTTACCAATTCTGTTGTTTCCTTCCACATATAAACTGGTAGATTCTCACTTACTCTTTTTACTCATCAGAATGCTTGTCTAACTTTAATGATGGAGAATAATTCTGGTTTGGATAATTTCCTAAAAGTCCATAAACCATTATTAAGATGAACTTGGGAAAATCAACAGCTTTTTATTTTTCTAGAATAAGCAGCATAAAATTCAGTTTACTCTTATGATCTTGCCAGGTACTTGTGACCTTGATTTGCCACTGTAGGAAACAGAATACAGGGCTTGATAGACCTTCGATCTGTCCCAGTATGGCAACTCTTATGTTCTTATATTCTTGTGCAAGATCAGCCACTAAATCAGTCAAGATTTTATAAAATTCTGGACCCAGACCATCTGGCCCTGGCATTCTTGTTAGCTTCAAATTTGTAATCACCTGCTGAATCACCTCAGCTGAATGTTTGTTTGTTTATTTATTTATTTGCTGCATTTGTACCCCACATTTTCCCACCTATTTGCAGGCTCAATGTTTGGCAAATTGCTCTCTTGTGAGTTCTGTGACCAGTAAGTTCGGAAAAAAATATCTGTGATCTTTTGATCAGCTGTCCCTGCACTATAAAGTTCCTCTAGAGTTCCAGAATATTTTCCCCTATCTCCTCTGTTTTCTAGGACTCTATTCCATTCCTACCTCTAATACAAGCAATTAGGTGCTATATCTGTGAGGCTTTATTAACCTGGCTTGAAGTTTTCCCATCTTGCTCCCCATTTTTGTAGGTGATATATCTGGTGTAATGAGTCAAAGGCTCTGCCCTGGCCCCTTAAGCCAAACAGCCAAAGATCAGGACCCTATTTTCCTCAGCCCAGGCACAGAACCCATAGAAAAAATGAAAACCCAGCATGGCCCCAGGAGGGAAGTGTCATGTATCCCATGCCTACATTCACCTCGCCTCCTGGTGACCAGGCCCTATGTCTGCTGTGGACTGTCTTCTCCCTGTTTCCCCAAACATGTTCCAGAATCCGGTTCCAGCCAAGCCCGTTCCAGCATCCAGTTCCAGCCAAGCCCATTCCAGTTCTATTCTGATGTGTCAGCATTCCAGACTTACTTGTGACCTCATCTGTAATTGCCTTTATTAAGCACCTGGGAACTTTCAGGCTTGCCTTTCCAACAGAGGTCTTCAGATGAGTTTTCGTCTATGTGTGTTTGCTGCGTTTCCAGCCCTGCAAGCCTTCAGCTTCAGTTCTAATCCTGCTTGTGTTTGCCCTGTTGTCTTCTGCTTCAGTTCCTCCACTGTTTGTTCCAGCCCTGTCTGCTTTCAGCTTCCATTCCAGCTCTGCCTGAATCCGGTTCCAGCCAAGCCTGTTTGAGAATCCTGAATCCTGTTTGAGAATCCTATCTACAGCTTCAGCTCCAGTCTGGTAGTTCCAGTCCGGCAGATCAATCAGTGATATGGTTCAAAACGTTATTTTCAGAGATTCGCCCGACACAGACTGTGTTTCGCCCACAAGGGCTGTGTCAGGGGCTAATAGTCCAAGCAGGACATGAGATTGAAACGTAAAAAACCAGCAGGGTGCTTTCCTCAATCAAGGCGAGGACATTCAGCAGTAGTTCCTTCACAGAAGTGGAGCAGCAGCTTCAATCCTCTGTATGGGTGGCCCATATCCAAGGCTCTCCACACCTAGAAGGAGCTGAAATCTATAGTAGGCAAGTGACCCTGATACTGTCAGTCTGGGAATCAGTGTTGTAAAATATATGCTCCTGCTAAGCCCTGCCCACTTGAAGGCCCATGTCTTAGAAAAAAAGAAAAAAAAGTAGATTTTGACTCAAGGCCCCTTTCACCCCTTCCATTAGACACTGATTCACCCCAAAATTACCTGATCATGAAAAGAAGAAGAGTGTTCCCCATCTGTTACTGCCTAATGGTAGCCAACTGGAAAAATGAAATACAGTGACTCCTAGTGGCTGGAGGTTGAATGTATGACCCATTGAGCCACCAGGGAATAAAGAGTCCACTGGGATGGGGGGCCTTGGATAAGGGGAAAGCAGTCCTTCTAAGAACTTACCACTGCCATAGAAAAGGTTCATTTAAAGAAAAGTTGTTTGCATGTTACCATGGCCTGGAATACGCAAAGTTCTGACTTATAGCAATGCATGAACAATTGCTTACTGAATTTTATCTACATGATTTAAATGAGACAGGTTTTCATTTGTATTCTGTAGTTAACTTTTTAGAAAACTGCAACATTTTTCATGGCTTAATATATAGACCCCTATATCTCTAATCCAAATTCATCTCTTTCCATCTGTGTACTTCTCCATCTCTGTCTTCCTGTCTATATCTCTGATTGTATGTCTCCCTTCATCCCTAGGTATACTGGATCCTTTCAGAGACACAAAAGAAAGCCAAACATAATTTTATATTGATTCTTTCATTTTGAAAGCAATATGACTCTTCAGTTTTACTAGATTTATACCCTGAACATGTGATCTGAAGAATATGAATCATTAAACGTTAATCTTACTTTTTCAGATGGAAAATCTCATTCCGGGATGGTGTACCCTTGACTTCTCTGTGCCACTTGTACATGTAAGTTTAAGATTTGTAAAACATCACATCTGAGGGCTGCAAATTAAGGAACTCAGCTCCAAAATGCTAAATGTTGCAGGTTGCAATTGTTTTGAGCATTAGAGAGGAAATAGGTAAGCATAATACTTCCCTCAATCATCCCTCCACATCTCAAGTCCGAAGAGAAGTTATCAAGAGTTTTTATATGACTTTCACTTCAGTGAATTTATTAATAAGGAACACAGGGGCACTTTTACTAAGTGTTTTTTCCTGCACCCCAAGGCCATTTTTACTGCAGCCATAAAAATGGACTTCTTATATATTTTGTGTTAATGGCCATGCACTAATATCGCCATTAGTGCACAGCCATTAACAAAATTTACTGCACAAGCATTTATCTCCAACCATTTTGTAGGTAGTAAGGGCTCACGCGGTATCCATGTGGTTACCAGTTAGCATGGATTAATGTAGCTGTACTAGCTGCTTAAGGCCCTCACACATGCCCCTCCAAAAAAAACCCCAAACATATTTTTTTAGGGAGCGGTCAGCGCATGCAGATTTGGCAGTTACTATAGGACACCTCAGCGTCTCTCACAGTATACCATTTTAAGCCGTGTTAGGTGCTCGTTAGTAAAAGAGTCTCATAGTAAGTTGTTGCGACTCAAAAACATGTAATTCATACTACAAAATTTAATCAAAAATTTGCATGGAAGTCATCAGTAAAAAAAGGGCTTTACATTTTCTTAATTGAAGAAAGTCCCTCATCCTGTTTTGGGAGGTTTTAGAGACATCAGGAAATATTCTGATTAGACATTTCATAAAAGCAGAGGGCCAAATTCTATAAATGGTGCTTTAAAAATCAGTGCCAAAAAATCACATGGTTAGCATGATTCTATAAACAACGCCTAAATTTATGCATAGTTTATAGAATATGCTCATGTGCCTAAATACCTGCACCTGTTAGGTGCACATTGGGCGTATTCCATAATAGTGAGCATAGGGGAACTTTTATGAAGCGACAGTGAGCCCAAAGAGGGCTCACTGCACGCTAAAATAGAACTACTGCCGGCCCACCTTGGTGACTGATGGTAGTTCTGGCTGGAGTGTGTGCCATTTCTATCACTCCAGGAAATGTTTTCCCTACTGCAGCGCTAACCCAGCAGTAATTAGGCTTTGCTGCGCGCTACCCGGTTACTGCTGGGTTACTGCAGGAGCCCTTACCGCCACCTCAATGGGTGGTGGTAAGTGCTCCCCACTGTATAGCCATGTGGTAAGAATTATCTTACCATATGGCCATTTATTTTTTGGGGGGGGGCATTTTACTGGCTGTGGTAAAAAGGACCCTGATGCGTGGGAAAACAGCCCCCACCACTACCGCAGGGCCCTTTTTCTCACAGCTTGGTAAAAAAAATTTTGAAATGCCCACAACCTGTCCATTCCATGCCCATGGCCATGCCCACTTATCGACTGCGCGCATGAGAATTTATGGGCACCATGTTATAGAATACACCTAGAAAGTTGTGCGTGTAAATTCTAATTAAAGCCAATTGGTGCCATTAATTGGTTGTTAAGTAGTAATTATTGGTGCTGATTGGCTTGTTAATCAATTAAGTTGTGCGTTCAATTTTGCTATGTGGCCAAATTAGCACGGAAAACTTAAGGCGCCATATATAGAATTTTGGGGAGAGTCTTTATGTCTAAAGAACATCTTGAACAGCCAGTCATGGTCTGGCTCCAACATTACAGTAATAAGTATAGTTTCAGTCCCAACAAGATCCATATAATGACCTCTCCAGACATCCAATTAAATGCAAACTATCAAAGGAAATCTGAGGGGACTGTTCTTGTTCCTCACCGCTCTCCTCCCCCGCCTTTTTCTTTGATGCAGGCAAATAAACTCTGTAAAGATGCAGAACTGATTTGGAAGCTGTTTTCAGAACAAGGGTTACATAGTTTTTGACATCTCAGAAGCAGAGAAGGAGGGAATTCTAGGAAAATTCAAAAGACCTAAGTTCCTTCTTCTAATCACATTCTAAGAACATTAGGAACATAAGCGTTTGCCATACTGGGATAGATGGAAGGTCCATCAAGCCCAGTATTCTGTTTCTTTTTTTTTTTTTTTTTTTTTACATTTTTACATTAATTTCAAGAATACATCTTGATATAGCAAAGATGATTAACAGGAAAAAAAAGAATTATAATAATATAATTCTATACCTACTTCCATCTTATATTGACAGGTAGCATATCGAAAAAGAAAAAAAAGGAAAAACAAGCTAATTAAAGCTAATAAATTTACAATATAAAATGGAAATTTTACCAAACTTTCATTATATTATTTATCTATATTCCACAACATGAGAGGCATAGCACAATATCTGAAGAATTACAAAGAATTTAAAAAAAATAATTCTTTCCATTAGGAAACTGAGGACTGGAGATGTTCCGGGAATTCCTAACTATTTCACCGAGTAGATGTAATAATTGGTCTTGACTGTACAGGAGGTAACAAGGCTATTTTAGAGTCCAAAAAAGAATCAAATTGTTTAGGGTCAAAAACATGTATATTACAGAATTTAATTTTACTACACATTTACACAGAAAATTTAACCAGAAAAGAGCACCCAATTGTTGTATCTTTGGGCGTAATTTAAGAAATTCTTTACACCGCTTTTGGGTTGCTTTGGAAACATCCGGAAACATTCTTATTTTATAGTTCATGAAAAGCTGTTCTCTAAGAAGGAAAAATTGTTTAAGGATTCAATCTCTGTCCTGTTGTAATACAAAGGAGACTATTAAAGTAATTGGTATTAAGCCTAAATTGTCATCTTCCAGAGTCTGTGTTAAATTCAAATCCAAGCTATCAAATGGTATTTTAGTCCCCTGATCCTCCACTTGTTCGTTCTCCTTTTTTTAAATATGGTAAATTCCTGTTTCCAACAGTGGCTAACCCAAGTCACTAGTACCTGGCAAAATCCCAAAACAGCTTATTACTACTTTGTAGCTTCATTGCGTGCCCCTAGTCCTAGTATTTTTGGAAATAATAAAAACGCAATTCACATCTACCCATTCACTCCACTCATTATTTTATAGACCTCTATCATATCTCCCCTCAGCTGTCTTTTCTACAAGCTGAACAGCCCTAGCTACTTTAACCTTTCTTCATAGGGAAGTTTTCCCATCCCCTTTATCAGTTTTGTCGTCCTTCTCTGTACCTTTTCAAATTCCACTATATCTTTTTTGAGATGCAGTGGCCAGAATTGCACACAGCACACGAGGTGCGGTCGCACCATGGAGTGATACAAAGGCATTATAGCAACCTCATTTTTGTTTTCTATTCCTTTCCTAATAGTACCCCACATTCTATTTGATTTCTTAGCCGCCGCTACACACTGAGCAGATGGTTTCAATGTATCATTAAAGATGACACCTAGATCCTTTCCTGACCTGTGATTCCTAATGGCGAATTTTGCATCACATAGCTATAGTTCAAGTTCCTCTTTCTCACATGCATCACTTTGCACTTACTCACATTAAACGTCATCTACCATTTGGATGCCCAGTCTCTCAGTCTCATAAGGTCCTCTTGCAATTTTTCACAACCCTCTTGTGATTTAACAACCTTGAATAACGTTTGGGCTCATTTTTGAAAGAGAAGGGCGCCCATCTTTCGACACAAATCGGAAGATGGGCGTCCTTCTCCCAGGGTCACCCAAATTGGCATAATTGAAAGCCGATTTTAGGCTCCCTCAACTGCTTTCCATCGCGAGGACGACCAAGTTCCCGGGGGCATGTCAGAAGCGTAGCGAAGGCGGGACTGGGGCGTTCTTAACACATGGGCGTCCTCGGCCAAGTTTTCCTCAGGGCGTCCCCACGAAGGGACAGGGAAACCCGTATCATCGAAACAAGATGGGCGGCCATCTTTCATTTCGATAATACAGTCGGGGGCGCCCAAATCTCAACATTTAGGTCGACCTTAGAGATGGTCGTCCTTAGACTTGGCGATAATGGAAACCGAGGATGCTCATCTCAGAAACGACCAAATCCAAGCCCTTTGGCCACGGGAGGAGCCAGCATTCATTGTGCACTGGTCCCCCTGACATGCCAGGACACCAACCGGGCACCCTAGGGGGCACTGCAGTGGACTTCAGAAAAAGCTCCCAGGTGCATAGCTCCCTTACCTTGTGTACTGAGCCCCCCCAAAACTCACTCCCCACAACTGTGCACCACTACCATAGCCCTTAGGGATGAAGGGGGGCACCTAGACGTGGGTACAGTGGGTTTCTGGTGGGTTTTGGAGGGCTCACATTTACCATCACAAGTTTAACAGGTAGGGGGGGATGGGCCTGGGTCCACCTGCCTGACGTGCACTGTAGTACCCACTAAAACTGCTCCAGGGACCTGCGTACTGCTGTCATGGTACTGGGTATGATATTTGAGGCTGGCATAGAGGCTGGAAAAAATATTTTTTTTAAGGGTGGGAGGGGGTTAGTGACCACTGGGGGAGTAGGGGGAGGTCATTCCCGATTCCCTCCAGTGGTCATCTGGTTATTTAGGACACATTTATGTGGCTTGGTCATAAAAAAAAAGACAAAGTAAAGTCGGCCAAGTGTTCATCAGAGACACCCTTCTTTTTTCCATTATCGGCTGAAGATGCCCATGTGTTAAGCATGCCCCAGTCCCGCCTTCGCTATGCTTCTGACACGCCCCCATAAACTTTCGTCATCCCCGCGACGGAAAGCAGTTTGAGGACGCCCAAAATCAGCTTTCCATTACACCAATTTGGGCGATCCTGGGAGAAGGATGCCCATCTCCCAATTTGTGTCAAAAGATGAGTGCCCTTCTCTTTCAAAATAAGCCTGCTTGTGACAGTAACAAAGCTTTGGTCTTTTTCATATTGATGATGGGTATTTGAATATCTCTATTATATCTCCCCATTCTCTTCCCACTCCATTCCCAGTCTCTATCTTCAGCTGGTGAAAATGCAGGTTCAGTCCCTATCCCCACAAAAGAATCCTTTGCTCCTACCAAAATTTGCAGTGTTTGTTGTGCATTGCATTATACTCAATGCATGTGTCCAAGCTCATCTTCTTTTGCTGGTAGACATAGTTCAGTAACAGGACAGAGGAATAAGAATTGAGTTGAGTACAAGAAGTATCTAGTTCAAGAGCAGTATCCCAAAGGGTTAATGTAGTACATTAATTTGTTACTTTGGAGCTCTGTGGTATATGTGAAGGTATGAAGTACATAAATTGTTTCAACATATCGCAGGTGAAGATGTTAAATGCTGAGACTGTATTCTTAGTTTTTTTGCTTGTTTTGTTTGACTGGTAGGACACCTTCCCTGCATTTTGATTACTACTTTGACTTAGCTTAAGCCTAGAGGAGCTGATACGTCATCCTAGCCCTGAGAAAGTGAAGTGCATATATTATTTTATAGAAAGAGTAAGAGATGTGTTCCTGTTTGAGAAGTCAGTGTTCCACTTCAATGAACTGGAGAACCATTTATACATTCAGGAGAAAATGGAATATAGAGATGGGAAAGGATTTGCCTAATTAGTAGGTTTGATATGTTTCTAATTGAACACTAGTTAAGCATTTGTGGAAGTACTTTAGAAGGGCATAAAGTCTTTTCTTCAAATTGTTGCCTGCTGACTCTTCACCCATTATGTTCTGTAGAGCCCAGCTGAGTTAAGGAGCATGTAAACGAGATGGAGTGGAACGTGAACTGGAACGGCTGTCTATGGCTTCTTGTTTTAGTTCATCATTTGTAGAGCGCACTCTATGTTCTTTACCCTCCTTTTTCAATAAGGGACCAATATCATTACAGTGTCTTTTACTTGCCCAAAAAGGGATAATGAAGCATCTTAACGAGGCTGATAACATATCTAGTGGCAAAAAGCTGGGTCATACCTATTTGCCTCATTATATGCTCATTAACAGCCTATTTGTCACTATTCAGTTTCCCAAGGCTGACTTTTTCAATCGGATTTAAAATATTCATCCTAATATTCCTGAATAGCCAGTCGCTACAGCCTCTGTTTCTGCATCAAATGTGGTGAATTTATCCCAATGATTACAGAAAATCTTAAATGTGATCATGTGGAGTTTGGAATGAATGTTTCATATATGACATATTATTAACTGATATTTACTAGTTCTGATACTTTACAGCGTGTTTATTGAAAATAAAACATTCACATTGCTATGAACAGTAGACAACCTTGGGATGATTAAGTGCAATGGTAAAGCATGTTTTTCTGTAATAAATCATATAATATCTTCAAGGGGATCAAATCATAAGCAAGTTGTATGTATTGGAAATTATAAATGCTAGATAAATTATATTTAGTGATGACTTTTTATGTAATGTCTATGAACTATATGCTTTTTGAGGGTAATTTACAAGCCATTTCCCTGGGTAAAATGGTGTTTTATGCACAGAAACAGGATTTATATGATTGCCCACTCTACATGCAGATAAAAAATAAGATGGTAAAAGAATAACTCTGCTTGTGAGCCACCTCGAAAGCAGCATTATTCTACTGGTTCCTGTGCATTGATTTGACAAGCCGTGGCCTGATGCTTCTTGGCCATAGCATAAAGGGGCCAGTGCTGTCCACCCTCATCACATTTCCCCCCAATTAAGACCCTTCAACACATCCCCCACCCGCTGGTCCAGCCCCCAACCCTCAAAATTCCGTATTCCCAAAGGATCTTCCCTCCCAATGCTCATACTCCCTTTCTTGGGTGTTTAGAGCGGAGCCGTAGCGAGGGGCGCTGACACCGGGGAGTAAGGGGAGGTCATCTGGTCATTTTGGGCACTTTTTTGTGCCTTATTCATAATAAAAATACGCCTGGGTGAAAACATCCAAGCGTTAGACATGGACGTCTCTGCTTTTTTCGATTATGGGTCAAAGACGTCCAAGTCTTAGGAACGCCCAAGTTCCGCCTTCACCATGCCTCCAATATGCCCCCTTGAAATTTGGATGTCCTTGCGACGGACTTCAGTTGGAGATGTCTAAAATCGGGTTTCGATTATACCAATTTGGACGTTTCTGAGAGATGGACGTCCAAGTTCCGATTTATGTCAAAAGATGGGCGTCCATCTCTTTTGAAAATGTGCCTAATAGTCACTTCTGTGGCCAGGCTGGGGAACAGTTTTCTGACGCTAACTAGTAATAGCCTGGCTAACAGGAGGGTTGTCAAATTGTGGCATCTGCGTCATGGCCACCATTTTGATAATGTCCGTACATCTCTGCATCTGCGATGTCAATGTATATGTTGCATTAATTTTCTATGTACTTTGTGATGGTTACTATGTTAGTGTTACAAAATTAAAACTTGATATCAAATGCATAATCAACAATTTTGATTTCAGTTGATGAAATATTAAATGTTATAGAGTATGTTAAAAAAAATTCTATTAAAATGGCTGAATGAAAAACATCACAAAATTAGGTCAAAATTAGAAAAAATATTAAAATAAAACAATGTTTTTTGCCTCTGCACATCCCTACTATTTCCTTCTACATTGATGCAGCATCTTGGCCTAATAGGTGAGGATGTTTCAATGCACCTTCTAGCATCAATGCAGTCATGAGCATTCCTAACAAAAGCATATTGCCATGGACATTGACAGGAATTCACCTATGCACTAAAGAACAGGTGCACCTCCCATGTTTCAGGGTGATGACACACCTTCCAGATTCTGATGCACATTTCAGATGCTGAAAATTCAGTGTGCCAATACACCAGGTGCCTCCTGTATGATGAAGTGTCAAGCAGCTTTCAGGGCATGGTTTGCTTGTCTCCATAGCCATATGGTGTCGCTAGGAAAAATCAACATCAAACAAGCCCAAAGGAATTTGTTTGATGTTGTTTTATTGATGTTTAATATCTTTGAAGGTTGTTCTGTTTTATAACCTTTCCATTTCCTGATGCCTCTGCAGATCACCAAAATGCTGCCTTTAGCATCCAAACACCTCTATAGTGGTATCATATCACAAGGAACATTGGTACAGACATCATGTGTTACCATTCTTCATTGACAGTAGTATTGCCTGCTTATAAATCTATGGCAATACCTAATCTTGACATGCCAAAAATCAAATGGGATCTTTTTTTCAAAGAAGTCTTTATTAAATATATAGAAATAATACAAAGCAACAAATACAACTTCAATAAACAGGCAAGAAAAAACAGCTTAAAAATATGATCAACCTATGAGTTCCCATGAGTGTTAATCTTACGTTTTTGTTCTACAATGTTAAGGGTCTGAACTTCAAAAAACAAAAACCCCACCTATGTTATGTCTATTTTATAAAGGCAGTAAAACCAGAATATGTTACAAAACCCATTACTTGCAGGTGTTAATAATCCAACGCAAACCTGCATTTACTTAGCATTAAATATATAGCAGATTTATTCAAAATGATTTAACTGGCCAAGAGAGGCTCCTGGCTGGTTAAATCGTTTGTGTGGGACTATCCATTTAATATCAACACAAACCATGAGTGCTCAGTTGTATATCGATTGATAGAGGAGCGTTTTAAAATCTTGGTAAAGATTTGGTATAACATGCAAAACTGGAACAGGTTCAAAAATGTTTGAACCTGTTATAGCAAATCTTTACCAAGATTTTAAAATGCTCCTCTATCAATCGATACACAACTGAGCACTCATCGATTGACCCCTGAAACATGGGCCATGTTGGGTCCTAATAAAAATTTCAATGGAGCATCTTATCCTGGTGTGGTGACTGATCACTTGGAATTGGTTCCTTTCCACCCTGTTCCTGCTGTGCACAGCAAGTGTAGCACTTGCTGCATGACCATTTCAGGGAGGGAGCACTTACCACCAACATTGAAGCGGTGGTAAGGGCTCCCATGCTAATCCAGCAGTAACTGTGCAGCACACAGCACTGCCCGATTACCGCCAGGGTACACACCGGCACTACATAATTTTAAATATTTTTGCAGCGCAGGAAATGGCACACACCGGGGGAGGGAACGGCTGCTGGGCTGCTGCGGTAGTCCTGCGGTACTTCCCTTTTAGCGAGCGGTAAGCCCGTGTTGGGCTTACCGCCGCTTTGCTAAAGGGTCCCGTAATCACCACTTTTTATCCATCTTGATGGCAAGTTTCAAAACATCTGCTTCAGGGGTCTGAAGGTCACGTGATTATAAGTAATTTATAATTCACATATGTGTTTCAGCAATTTAGGCACAAACATTTAAACCAGCATTATGGTTGATGTAAAGGTCCACATGTAAATTATAGGTACTTATTGTACCTGTTACTCTACAATTCTACAAAGGAAAGTAGGCATCTACACTCCTTTATAGAATAAGTGCCACATACTCTATAGTTTTCAGCATATTCATAATGAATAAGTATGAGATAAATTTGTATATCCCATTTCTTGAACGTAAAAATATGTTTAGTGCAGATTCATTGAGGATACCTTGGAAACCTGATCGGCTATGGGGAGCTCTTGGATTAGGATGGTCATTAGTCATGGGCGCCGAGAGACTGAGCTGGGCCTGGGGCAGGGCTACTGCAGCCATCGCTGCCCCCACCCCACTTGGGCCACTACCACACACCGGCCTCCCACTCAGGCTGCCGCTGCCCCTTGCTCCCTCCTACTTGGCAGTGCAGCTGCTGCCCCCCCTCCCCCGCCCCTTACTTTCCTTCCACAGTCACTTCCTCAGTCTGTCACTCTTCTGTTCCTGTATACCGGGATCTGGTTATTGCATTAACGCAATCACCTGGGTCCTGAGACACAGGAGCAGGAGAGAGACAAACCCTGGTGCTGGGCTTGGAAATCTGCCCCCCCCCACCCGCCACCCCCATTCAGTGGCCCTGCATATTGTTCTATGTTAAAAGGAATGAGCTGATCCAATTTGAGTTTTACACCACTGCATACACAGAACTAACATCCTTTTTTTTTTTTTGTAGAGGATAGCAGAAATAAATCTTTCTTCATTAAATGAGGTAAAACCGGTTATGGACCAGTCCCTTCTGAAATGGAGTTACCTGGTCACCATACTTTATGTATATATGCATGTACAATTTTCTGTATAAACTGTCAAACATTAATATAAATACTCCTCCTAATCTCATGCCTAGGGATTCCTGTTGTTATTTAGAAAAAAAATAGACCCTCTGCAGCCTTTCTTTCATTCCTTGGGGTATATGTGAGCAGCTGTGGAGAGCTGTAATGCTCGTCAATGGACCTCACAGGTCTCAATTAGTTTCTCTTAGACTTCCATTGGATTCACTAGGGTCTGGATATATCCATGAGCTGACTTATTTGTACAGCATAAGTTATTCACTGATGCCATGTAATTAATTAGAAGGTTATCAGTTCTCAGTGGTCTTCTGTCTGTAGCAAAGATCATATGAGATCGCAATCAGAAAAGTGTCATTCATGCACTATTGCTGAATTCTGCTATTGCTTTCTGCATTAACCGTAGTTAGAACTGTTAAGTTCACAAATGGGGGCTGAGATGTTCAGTGTGCATCAGGACTAGAGTCACTCAGATTTTATCAAGAAGCATATATTACATTATTGGGGTGGCTAATGGCTAGTCAGTCGTTCAAAGGCTAGCCAGTTCTTCCGTAAATCATTTATGGAAATGACCAAAAGAAAATAACCTCCTCTTTTAAGCCTATATTATTATTATTATTATTATTATTATTTGTTGCATTTGTATCCCACATTTTCCCACCTTTTTGCAAACTCAATGTGGCTTACATATTAGCGTTAGCAGCGTTAGCTGATTCCGGTCTGAACAAATACATGGTATGAATGAATACAAGGTGATATTGTGGTAGATAAGGTGTGTGTATGATAGGTACAATTGGGGGGAACTTAGGGAGGGAGGGAGGGAGGAGGAGTCAGGTAATGTCCATTACGTTCTTTGGTTACATTGTGTCGCAGGTGTCCATGTATTTATATGTATATTATAAAGACGACTCAAGTGTCTAACCTAGAATAACTCCAAGAAGTGCACAAATACTATTACCCAAATTTACACCAGTTTAAGGCTGGTGTGAGCATGTGAGTGCACAATATATACAAAGTATGCATCTAATTTATAAGTTATGGACTCAGTTCTGGAAATGGTGCCAAATTTGGGCGTCAAAAGAAGTGCACTAAGCACTATTCTATGAATGGCGCTCTAAGGGCCTCTTTCACAAAGCCGTGCTACCGCCTCTCATTTGCCACGCGCTTTGTAAAAGAAGCCCTAAGTTTGGTGCTGTTTGTAGAATTGTGCTTAGTGCCGGGATCCGGGCCCAATTTTGGCCATAAGGATTTATAGCAACAGAAACCTGGTGTAAATATTGGCTCCTAAATTAAGCATGGATCCCCTCAATTCTATAACTGCACCCAAATCCTAGAAATGCCCCTGACCTGCCCCTGCCATGGCCATGGCTCCTTTTTGGATCCATGTGGAAAACTTTACTTGCACACGTTGCTTTGTAAAAGGGCCTCTGAGTTCTCACTTTAGTCTGCTTTGGTGAGTTGTCTCATGGCTGAATCTTTTATCACTTTTCTTTCTCTATTATGTTTCCAGATTGGTGGAAGATCCTACTACTAATGGAATTAATCTAGAGATTGGTCAATGAAAGTTTATTCCATGTATGACATGCTTTTTACAACCTGAAGTTAAATTCCAGCTCATAAAGTTATCTCAATATTTTCCTTCTCATGAACAATAAAATATTCTTCCTATTTTATTCATTTTTTCCATGTATATCCTTACCATATTTAATATATAATGAGCCCAATTAATGTATATGTCCTATTCTCAGACTTTCCAGTGCATAAGTCAGAATGTACAGTTGGTAAGCAATTTTCCTATTTATATCATTTCTAAAAGTAATTTTAAGAAACTTTTCCCACAGTCAGACAAAACATATTCTTCTATGTAATTGATATATAATACATCATTTAGCCTACTACTTCTTAAGAAAATGTTGAATGAAGTTTCTTTTCATGTAACTGTCATTTTCCTTAACTGTCACAGATAACAAAGATTTGACAAAGTTTACATTTTACTAGAAAAATCTATGCCATCCTTAAATCTAACAGTTGTCAGAATATTATATACCACAGCTGCTAACCTCATGCATAGTGATGAAAAATGTCACATTTTAATTCTTAATTCAGAAAAAAAAAATATTGTTTTTAACTGTCAAAGCAGCATTCTCTTGAATTCCGTCAAATGTACTAGAGGATAATTTTATCAAACTCTATGGCGTAATTTCTCTAAAATCCCCCTTAAGGTGCATCATGGGAAACATCAATCCCAGACATTTAGAAGATCTCCTCACGTCTCTCTTGATTAAATCACTATTTTCTATTTCTATCTAATATCTTATATACTACCTGCAAACCATCAAAATGGCATACAAAGCAACTGAAGCGGGCAGGAGTCTCTCCTGTACAGTTAAATCACCTGTTGAGGACTATCCACTGACATTTAGCAGCACTTAACTTAATATTCTATATCAAGGGCATAGCCAGACCTCGACGGGAGGGGGGCAAGAACCCAAGGTGGGGGGGACACATTTTGGCCCACCTCTCCGTCGCCGCCCTCCCGTCGCCATTTCCGCCCCCCCCCCCCGCTGCCGCTACCGCCTCCCCAGTGCCGCCCTCCTGCCACCAATTCTGCTCCCACCACCACTTCCCCCCCTCGCCACTGCAAAGATACCTTGGCTGGTGGGGGTCCCCAACCCCTGCCAGCTAAAGCGTTTGTCCCACACTGGTCTCATATTGCCTAGTACCCTGTTCTGTTTTCAGTTGCTGTGCATTCTTGTTTTAATGAAACTGAAACTGGCCCCAGAGCCAATTTGGAGGGGGCCCAGGCCCCATGGTCCCCCGTAGCTATGCCACTGTTCTATATATTGTGCCTTAATTTCTGCACATAAATCAAATATTTTAGAGAATATGCATAGCTCGGTTTTTTTACTGCACAGATTTTTCAGGTGCCATATATAGAACCTAGACTTATCTGCCTAACTGAAACCATTAATTCAGTAGACAGTCTGGGGCTGATTATTCAGTCTTTAACCGATTAAGGAGCCCTTTTGCTAAAATATGTAAAAAAAAATGGACTTAGCACGTCATAACACAGGACTTTCCTATGCGCTATCCCCATTTTTAATGCAGCAGTAAAACAGAGCTTTTTCTTTAAAAAAATGTTTTGCAGGTCCTGCGTTAATTTGTCCATTAGCACACTGGACCTGCAAAAAAGTAATATGGGAGTATTTATCACCTCCTATTTAGGAGACATTAACTCAGTGTTAGCTAGTAGGCATGAACTAATGCAAACACACTAGCTAGATAATGTTTTCATGCCCATTCTCTGTCCATGACATGCCCCTCCAAAAACTACTTAGAAAAATTAAATAAGAGCAGTTGGCACACAGAAAAGAGGATATCACTGAAAAGTGCCTTTAACATGTTTTGTGGTAAGCACACATTCTCCCCGATTCTATATAATGCACCTAGAGATCTGTGCCGAATTCCATGTGTATTCTGTAACAATGCACATAAGTTAATTGGCTTAACAAACCAACCACTTGTTAACAGCAGTTAACAAACAACAATGAGTGCTAATTCACAATAATTAGAATTTATGCGCACAACTCCCTAGCCAGCTTATTTGCGAAAGTGAAAGACGCCCATATTTCGACCCAAATCGGGAGATGGGCGTCTTTCTCCCGTAGGCGCCCAAATCAGTATAATCGAAAGCCAATTTTGGGCATCTCCAACTGCAATCTGTCGCGGAAATGGACATAGCTGACGGGGGCAGGTCATAGGCGTGGTGAAGGCGGGACTGGGGCGTGTTTATCGGCCGAGGAGAGATGGACGCGCTCGGCCAATAATGGAAAAAAGAAAGGCGTTTTTAGCGCGAATTTAGGTCACTTTTTTTTTACCCTTTTTTTTCACGAACAAGTCCCAAAAAAGTGCCCTAAATGACCAGATGACCACCGGAGGGAATCAAGGATGACATCCCCTGACTCCCCCAGTTGTCCTTAACCCCATCCCACAAAAAAAAAAAGAACTTTAAAAACTTTTTTTTCCAGCCTGTATGCCAGTCTCAAATGTCATACCCAGCTCCATCACAGCAGTATGCAGGTCCCTGGAGCAGTTGTTAGTGGTTGCAGTGGACTTCAGCCAGGTGGACCCAGGCCCATCTGTTACACTTGTGCTGGTAAATGGGAGTGCTCCAAACCGCCCCCAAAATCCACTGTACCCACATGTAGGTGCCCCCCTTCAGCCATAAGTGCTATGGTAATGGTGTAGAGTTGTGGGCAGTGGGTTTGGGGGGGGGGGATTTGGGGGGCTCAGCACACAAGGGAAGGGAGCTATGGACTTGGGAGGTATTTTAATTTTTTTTTAATTGTTACAAGTGCCCCCTAGGATGCCCGGTTGGTGTCCTGGCATGTGAGGGGGACCAGTGCACTACGAACCCTGGCCCCTCCTACGACCAAATGCCTTGGATTTGTTCGTTTTTGATCTGGGCACCTTTGGTTTCCATTATCGCTGAAAAACGATACTGCCCAGTTCAAATCCGCACAAATCCGATGCATTTGCCGGGCACAAACTGTATTATCGAAAAAAAGATGGACACCCATCTTTTTCGAAAATACGATCTGTCCCGCCCCTTCACGTGCCCGTTCTTGGAGATAAACGTCCATAGAGATGGGCGTTCGCATTAGATTATGCCCCTTCACGGGTCCTATTACTAAGGTGCGCCAAAATGTGGCCTGTGCTGGTGTAGACGTGCGTATTGGATGCACGCAGGTCTATTTTTCAGCACACCTGCAAAAAAGGCCTTTTTTTGGCTGAAAATGGACGTGTGGCAAAATGAAAATTGTCGCGCGTACATTTTGGGCCTGAGACCTTACTGCCACCCATTCACCTAGCGGTAAGGTCTCATGCATTAACTGGGCAGTAATTGTCAGCATGCATACAATGCCGATTACCGCCCAGTTAGCGCAGCGCATGGGAAGATAAAATATATTTTGCATGCACGCATAGTGGATGCACGTAAAAAATGAAATTACTGCTCAGGCCACACAGTAGCTGGGCGGTAGTTCCAAACTGGCACATGTTGGGTGCACGTAGGCAACTACGCAGCTTAGTAAAATGGCCATATTTTACCGCGTCCCGGAAAAAGGGCCTTTTTTAAGGGGCTGGAAAATGGACATGCAGCAAAATAAAAACCAGCACGCATCCATTTTCAGCCTGAGACCTTACTTCCACTCATTAACTTAGCGGTAAGGTTTCACGCACTACCCGGGTGTTAAGCATGCAGCACGTGTCTACTGCCATTTACCACCGGGTAAGCGCCCTGCTGTAGAAAACAGAAAATATTTTCTACCATATGTTTTTGGCATACTTCAGATTTGGAATTACCACCTGGGTCACGCGGTAGCTGAGCGGTAATACTGATCTGGCATGCGCAGGATGTGTGCATATCCTTACGAACCTTTGTAAAAGGGCCCCATAATAGGTATCTCAAAAGGGGACATGGCCATGGGAGGGACAAAGAGGGGAATAATCACACGGCGCCAGCGAAATAGATTGCCGGCGATCTATTTTGGTAGCGCCACAAACAGCTGGCCGAACCGTATTATCGAAAAAGATGGCCGGCCATCTCTTCTTTCGATAATACGGTTTGGCCTGGCCAAATGCCAGAGTTCGCTGGGTTTGAGATGGCCGGTTTTGTTTTTCAGCAATAATGGAAAAAAATGCCGGCGATCTCAAACCCGGCAAAATCCGAGGCATTTGGTCATGGGAGGAGCCAGCATTTGTAGTGCACTGGCCCCCCTCACATGCCAGGACACCAACCGGGCACCCTAGGGGGCACTTCTAAAAATTAAAAAATATATATACAAATACCTCCCAGGTGCATAGCTCCCTTACCTTGGGTGCTGAGCCCCCCAAATCCCCCCAAAACCCACTCCTCACAACTCTATACCACTACCATAGTCCTTATGGGTGAAGGGGGGCACCTACATGTGGGTACAGTGGGTTTTGGGGGGTATAGAGGGCTCAACACTTACCACCACAAGTGTAACAGGTAGGGGGGGTGGGCCTGGGTCCGCCTGCCTGAAGCCCACTGCAACCAACAAAAACTGTTCCAGGGACCTGCACACTGCTGTCAGGGAGCTGGGTATGGCATTGAGGCTGGCATACAGGCTGGCAAAAAAGGTTTTTGTTTTTATTTTTTTTAGTGTGGGAGGGGGTTGGTGACCACTGGGGGAGTACGGGGAGGTCATCCTCCATTCCCTTCGGTGGTCATCTGGTCACTTGGGGCACCTTTTTGAGGCTTGTTCGTGAAAATAAAAGGACCAAGTAAACCCGGTGAAATACTCATTAACGCCGCTTTTTTTTCCATTATCCACAAAAGCCAGCCATCTGGTAGCCACGCCCATGCCTGCCCATGTCCCGCCTTCGCTACGCCGCTGACACGCCCCCTTGAACTTTCGCTGGCTCAGCAACGGGAAAGCGGCAATGGTGTCAAAAAAGCAGCTTTCCATTATACCGATTTCGCCGCTTTTGAGAGATCGCCGGCCATCTCCCGATTTATGTTGGAAGATTGCCGGCGATCACTTTCAAAAATAAGCCCGATGGGTATTTAAGGAGCATTCTGAAAAGTTGTACGCATAGTTATAGAATACTGCCTCAGCTCATCTAACTTGGGAGCCAGCATTTACACCAGTTTCAGCAGGCATTAGCCTGGCATGCAAGATTAAGCATGGGAGTGCTATGCATATTTATATAAAGGGTTCACACCGTTTATAGAATAGTACTTTGTGATGATTTTTCTGGCACTCATTTTTTAGCACTTTTTAGAGAATTCTCCCCTAAATGTACAATGAATTCCAGTTAATTGGGACATTGCTTAATCAGTATGGCTGCATATTTGGCCCAAACCACAGAGAACGGAAACAAAGCACAGTTGTAAAGGGACGACGGTTTTGCTTATTTGGGACAACACACTGTTTATTAAGGGAAGTAACGTACGTAAAATGTCATCGATATGTGACCAACCCCTGAAGTTTACATTGGCTGCTGTGTTTGTGTACACATGCTGCTGGGGGTGTGTCGTGTTCTATCTGTGGCGTGTGCTGAAAGATCTAACAATCGCAGACAAAATCGCCTTGCTAGAAGAACTGAAAAAACAAATGCCAAACACCAGTCAGCACCAGCTGGCAGAGATTACAGGAGTTCCAAAACCCACAATAGTTTACAGTTATAGTTTATTAATGCTTACTATACTGCTTAAACTGACTGAGTAGGAAAACGTGGTGTACATACTATGGAAACAAATATGAAAAAGGAAAAGGAACTCCATTCTTTGATAGGACAGTGAAATCATTTACTCTAGAACAAGACAAAAGACAAACACATGGCGAAAGGGAACAAGGGAAGGGAGTAGTATCATAATATCAAAGGGTAGCGACAAAAAAGAAAGAGGGCTATGCATTTTTTTCAGGGCAGCCGCTTAATTGGGAAAATGTACTATAGATCCAATGTGTCCCAATTAACCGGAATCCACTGTATATAAAACATGCTAAGAGTCAAGGAGAATTTTGCTAATTTGTGCAAAATTTAAGTAGGATCCATTTACATGGATCATCCTACTAAAATGTATATTTTCCTGACATGATGCATGCTCCATAATTTGACCATGACCTACAGGCAGTCTCCCCTTTGAGGAATATTAGTGGGTGATAACTGCATGGAATGCCTTGATTCAGAGACATTTTTAATGTTTGAGTTTACCTTTAATTGTAATGTGCAAAATTGTATATAGATTGATATTGCATTGAAGGTCACAGCCATATACAGCTGCCACAGACTCTCACATCTGTCTCAAGCAAACCCTGTGAGGGGTTTAGTCAGGAAATTCACTGGATTCATACCTTGCCTGCCACTTTCCAGGCATGACTTGCAGATGGTGGTACAAAGGTGTCACTTTCTTCAATGGCAGGAGAGATTGTAAAGTCAACCTGCCAGCACAGCAAAGCTGTAACTGAAAACACCAGGGCTAATTGTATAGAATATTGCTAATATATGGCCTTAATTGGGCACATATCCCCCTTATTCTATAACAATGCGCGTAAATGTTAGGTATGCCCCCGTTCTGTTCATGACCCTCCCATTTCCGTCCCCTTTCTTTTACTCATGTATAAAATTTAGGTATGGATACCATGCCTAAAGTTCTATGTGCAAATTCCAGTTAAATCTAATTAGTGCCAGTGCTTGTTAAAAAGCCAATTATTGGTGCTAATTAGCTCATTATTCAATAAAATGAGGCATGCAAATTGGGCATGCACCAAAATTTGCATGTGCAAATTTTAGTGACTTTACTAGAATTAGGGGGTAACTAAGGAGTCCCTTCACTAGGGACCTGCAGTAGCAGTGGGTGCCATTTTTCTCACACGCCAGGGTCCTTTTTACCGCAGCGGGTAAAAAGCCCCTAATAAAATGGCCAAGCAATAAGATTACTCTTACCACATGGCCGTGTGGGGAGGAAGCACTTACTGCCACCCACTGAGGTGGCAGTAAGGGCTCCTGCGGTAACCTGGTGGTAACTGGGCAGCGATGCCTGATTACTGCTGAGTTATCTCCGTGCTATATAAAAAATTTCTGGCATGCTGGAAATGGCGCACATTCAAGGTGGAACTACTGCTGGCGGCTGCATTGGGCCGACGGTATTCCATGTTAGCATTAGGCTTACAGACACTTTGTAAAAGGGCCCCTAAGAGAATACTAAAAGTTGTGTATGCATCTCTGGCATTTAGGCACACGCATTTACACTAGCTCTGTGTCTTATGTAAGTGACACATATCCAGTTATGCTAGTATTCTTTTCTAGAATAAATACTACATGGGCACCAAACTATAGGTGACCTGCTATAGAATTATCCCACAGTGCTAAATTAATAATAAACATATCTAGCATTATAGATTCTGACAGTAAGTATGATGTTCAGATGTAACATGCTAACCTAGCAAGATCTGACAAAACAGTTCTTTGGTTTGTAACTTTTACTGCA
The DNA here is from genome assembly GCF_901765095.1 of Microcaecilia unicolor. Taxonomy (NCBI): domain Eukaryota; kingdom Metazoa; phylum Chordata; class Amphibia; order Gymnophiona; family Siphonopidae; genus Microcaecilia; species Microcaecilia unicolor. The sequence goes on along the minus strand of NC_044034.1, from coordinate 273,737,951 downwards.
AAGAACTTTTAAACATATTAGTCTGGCTGATGTCATGTCCCATTGAAAAGAAAAGAAACATGTACTTATCCAACTAGGAAAAAAAAAAAACCCTTTACATTCCAAGGTTATTCCGGAAGAAAACTCAATATATGCTGTCATCTGCTTTTGTTTTTAATCTTGGTATTTTCTTGGTGAAGCATCAAGGGGTAGACATCTAAAATAGATGCTTGATTGAGATACAAATACAAATCCCCTAATTTGTCAGTGGGATTTGCTACACATCCTGAACTTCCTCATGCCCCAGGGAAACAGTTTACCCCTGTTGCTTCCATTGTCCTTTGGCAGACATGCTCTCTGTATCAAATGTCATTCGGTTGTGACATCATCCTCTGCAGTACAGTCATTTATGCATTTAAGTATAAAGAATGTGGACTATTATTTATCTGGAGGGATTAATCTCAGTTTCAAAGCACTTAGTTGTCAGATTTTGAATTGTAATATCGACTATACGTTATTTCTGTCTAACTCAAAGCAAGCTGAATAAGGGTTGTTATGATAGCTGTGGCTTGAACATAGGATCTTACATTGCATAATGCTGCCTACTTACTACTAGTAGTCAGTTCATTTTTTTCTAGCAAAAAAGGTGCTGGTACTCAAAAGCTAGGCCACCTTTTAGGGGTGGGGTGAACACTGAGGGACCCACTCCACAATAGCCAGGCCCCCTGCAACCAGTCACAGAATCTATGACAAGGCAGAATTGGTGTGTAGAGCCTGAGTTCTTTCATTAAAAAATGGGTCAATTTTAGCAGACAATGGAAAAGGTGCCGGTACTCAGTACCCCCAAGTACCACCTCAAAAAAAAAAAAAAGCCCTGCAAGTTGTGCTATTTATTGTGTCTATAGTGCTATCAGGTGTACACAGCAATCTACAGGCATGTATAAGAGAAACAGAACTTAATATCTAGTCAGGACAAACATCTATATAAAGCAAGAATTTCTAAGAGAATATTATAGAAAAGAAGATGAGATGTAAAAGCAACCACCAAAAGGTGAGTTTTTAGACTAGATGTCAAAATGGCTAGAGAGAGAGAGAGAGAGCATGACACATCAACTTAAGTAGTCTGCTCTGGGCAAATGGTGCAGAGTTGGGAGTTAGCAATATAGGAGAAGAACACAGGTAATAGGGACTTGCAAGATAAAAGGAGTTCATGAGGAAGAGTGTAAGGAAAGTGAAATAATCAGGACATTCAGAGTGAATGTATTTAGGGATAGGAAGCCAAGAAATTAAAGTATTTTCTGTTGTTGTTGTTTTTTTTTTTTTTTGTTCCAGAACAAATGTCTTTAAAAGTGCACTCGTTGCCAAAGAGCGTGTGCTATGTGCAATGAGATGCACTCTTCTGAAAGAGAGCAGCTGTGAGAAAGAAGAAACACTATTCTTAAAAAATGCACACTGTTTTTCTAACCGTGTGTGTGCATGTGCAAACCATCACACAGTCATGACCGGTCACACATTTGTGCACTGTTGGGAAAGAGTGCACACTCTAAGAAGAATGCACACTATTACTGGTATTCAACATTTCATCGCAACTGACAGCCCATCTCAAATGCATTTGTAGGTCAGCAAAAGTAACTTGAAGTGGTTGCCTCTTTGTGGATACAACTGGACATCCAGGGGGTTGTTGTAAGTTTTTATGCACCTTAGGAACAAAATATATAAATGGTGTTCTAGGATGCAGCTGTATCAAAACTGCTGCTTCCTTTCATGTAAATATACCCCTTTCCAAATCAGGCTGCACTATGTTTTATCATGTCCTTTAGTTGTAACATTGGATCACAGTCCAATTTTTTATAATACGTCTTTTGTTTAAGCTGATATTCAGCCTCTCGTAAATATTGAGCCCTAGTTTGAATCACTGTAGCTACACACTTATCCACTCTTGAAATGATATTATTGGATACAATCCTTAATTGTTGCAAAGCTTTTCTTTGATTCCCATGTCAAATTATTAGATCTCCGAGAAAAGGCTGCATGTTGTTCATATATCAGATCTTTCTCCACTAGTTCCTGTATCAAAAGTTCAGTGGTCCGGGGGGGGGGGGGGGGGGGGAGGGGGCACCATCTAGATTTACCTCGTACAACGGAAATATCAGGCCCCGGGAGATGTGTAGAGAAATCGTTTTTATCTGTAATTTTTGGATAACTCTATGGAGAGCCTCATGATGTTTAAATGAATCAAATTTTACTGTAGATACAAATCCCAGTTCTAAATCCAGGATTTGTTTCTGATATTTTGTCAGTTCTTGTTGTGAAATATTAATTATTGCTGTATCACCATCTTATTTCTCATGCTTTGTCGAGTACAGGTCCCTTCTTTGTTCATTGTTCTTCTGCCTCTTATCACCCTTCTTCTTCATTGACATCTGTGGGAAAAAAGACTCCTGTCTGTATTCTTGTTGCTTGCTTGCTTGTGTCCTCACCTTAACTAACTTCAGAATCGCCTGAAGAATTTTCAAACTCCTATCTATGTTGACTATATGGAGTATGCATCTTTTTGAACCACATATATACTATGTCATATTGATAATCACGTTCATCTCTGTGATATTTTAAAATCTTAGCCTGACACAATGTTTCCATCAATTTACCTATATTTTGCTGTAATTCCATACATTGTTTATCACACTCCTGATTGGTATTTTGTTGTTTCAATAATGTCTCAGATTCTTTAATTTCCATATCAGCAGTAGTTTCAATTATCAATATCATTAGATTCCGGCTGCATTGATTTAATATAGCAATCCATTTATCAAAAAATTCCTTATTAGTGGTAAAGATCTTGGGTTCCTTAATAATGCGCAATCCTCTAGGGATCATTAATTTTTTTAACATATTGCACCAAAGCGCTTCCATGGAGTTCAGCTCTCACCAGTCTCTTATGTAGATTCAGTAAGTTAGTCCATGAATTGGAATCAGATGAGTCATTTTCCAATAATTACTACTACTACTACTATTTAGCATTTCTATAGCGCTACAAGGCATACGCAGCGCTGCACAAACATAGAAGAAAGACAGTCCCTGCTCAAAGAGCTTACAATATAATAGACAAAAAATAAATAAAGTAAGCAAGCAAATCAAATCAATTAATGTGAACGGGAAGGAAGAGAGGAGGGTAGGTGGAGGCGAGTGGTTACAAGTGGTTACGAGTCAAAAGCAATGTTAAAGAGGTGGGCATTCAGTCTAGATTTAAAGGTGGCCAAGGATGGGGCAAGACGTAGGGGCTCAGGAAGTTTATTCCAGGCATAGGGTGCAGCGAGACAGAAGGCGTGAAGTCTGGAGTTGGCAGTATTGGAGAAGGGAACAGATAAGAAGGATTTATTCATGGAGAGGAGTGCACGGGAAGGGGTGTAGGGAAGGACGAGTCATGATAGAATCTGTGTAACATGTTCATCGGACCAACCCATGAATCCTTCATTACTCCGAGCCATATTTTCTTCTTTCAAAAGTGTTCCCAAAGGCTTGAAATTATTCACTACTGTAACAACAGCCTCTTTGATTATATACAATATTCTAACAAACTACTGTTGTTTAAGAACTCATCACAATAAATGTGTTCATTTTACGGATCCTCAGAGGTGAACTTCCAGTTAAGCCTTAGGCTTTGAAAAGATGGAAGTAGGTATATCACCTTGTCTCTTCATCAAATCCATATTATTTTCTCAATGTAGTTACATTTTTCTTATTTTTCTTATTTTATACAAACCAAAATTGTTTTAATTTATTTACTTAGCAAATATTGTTGCTTTTCCATTGTTTCAAAGTACTTATTTGAATAATATACAAGGGGTAAAAGTGCCAACGCATGTTTCTCCTCAAGCTTTCTCAAGGCATCCCCCTGTAGTTCAAATACATTGTTACCATTATAGACTTCTCATTCAGTCTTTAAATAACAATTATCCCTCTGAGATACCTTAATTCTCCTGTGACATTTATTCAGCCTGCTGTGTCTCTGTAAACATAGCCGTGGCATTTTCAAACACTTTAAAGTGCCATGGTCAGCTGACTTAGAAAACATCCAATAATCTGTTGATGTCAGATCAACGTCATCCACTCGATTTCTCTATTGAGCCCCAGCGGTTCCACCTAGATGTCATTATAGAATTAGTACTCCGTGTGCTGCATCTAGATGCCAAATTTGTGTTTTTTTTCTTTGTTCTTCTCATAATCTCTGCTCCTGCTGCACGTGCTACAAAATACACATGCATTCCTGCACATCTTGTACCTATTTTACATCTTATCTATAAATGGGAATGTAAGTGTTCAATACACGTCATTATACTCTAGGCAAAGGAAGACAGAGACTCTGTAAATAACTGCATTTCATTAAACATCAATGGAGTTTCTAAAGAAAATGCAATAGGCAGAACAAAGCTGTGCTATTTGTCGCTTTAAGTGTTCAGAGTTCATGGAACAATTTTAAGATATTACACAGTTTTATAGCTATTTAATAGCTTTAGTATCATCTGTTCTTCCTGCTTCTGCCACACTTATAAAATGGTGATTTTATTACATAAATCCTATCACTGTCAATCAAAAGCAAGTTTGTTGGTTTCATCCTATAGCTATCACACAAAACATGTCTCAGGAGGCGCAGGGATAATACCCTGACATCCAATAGGGTACGTAAGTCTAATTATTTATCATTTTGTGGCTCTAAAATAGATTATAAAAGAACTACCAAATGATGCATTATGTTAAAACTTTTTTTTCAATCAGCCATCTGATAAATCACTAGAAACACAATATTTTATGGTGAGTGCCCAAGTTTTAAACTGGGGCACCATAACATGGCCAAGCAGCGTCACTGCAAGCAGGGTAAAACAAGAGAGGGGTGGGTTGAGGAGGATTAGAAAATAAAGGGTTAAGTGAGGCTGGCTGAAGGGGTAAAAGGACAGATTGGCAGGAGCAGTTGGAGATAAAAGAGCTGAAATATGTTTAGACCATATAGGAAATAGGGCTTCAATCAGCTGTGTGAGGAAGGGGAGAAGAGAGTTTTTTTTTTGGGGGGGTGACATAATTTTGTGAGGAGCTAGGGCCTGCGACTGCACACCCCACCTTCCTGTAACAGATATTGCTGAGCAGATTAGGGACTGATTTGGTCAGAGTTCTATTCTTTACTATTAGATTGAAGGGGTGGTTTAGGGTTTTTTGTTGCAGCAGGGGTTTGGGGGTCACTGACATCAGGGAAGCGAGAGAGAGATTGGTGAAGAGAGATTTGAGGTGGAGTTGAGAGAATGCCTTGTCAATATCTGTTTATATGTTTCATGACATGCATAGAGAGAGGCTGGTGTGATTGTCAACCCCCATTGAACATCACAGTCTTTGGATAGTATATAACATTAATTTGTGATTCTATGGAGTGGAGTACATGAGGAGTGCATTTATTTAGCTCACTCCTCCTCATGGATACAGCTTTTCTCAATGTCAGAGGGTTTGGTGGTCAAGGAAAGAGGTGATAGAGTGGTGAAAGTACTTGCCACATCCCTCTGGGGTGGGGAGTTCAAATCCCATCACTGGTGTGTGGGCACTCTGTCACTGCCCTCAATCTGAATTTATCATGTCTGTTCTTTAATACTACATACTGTTGGAGGGTTTTCCCTTCGTTATTTGTTTTCCTTTAAAACCTCCTTTGAACCTCTATTTTGTGGTCTTGAGCTGTGCATTTTCTTCTTTTTTCTTTTGCCTTATTGATGGTTTCCTTAACGTTTATTATTATTTAGCCTTTTTTCTGTACAATTAATTGCTTGGTTTGTAATTTGAAATTCTATAAATAAAAATATTTAAAAAGTGCCCATCACATTTACACATGCAAAGTGTATTTAAGTTCACGTGCCTCATTACAGCATTGCCCTTTAAATATTCATTTAGAGCAGGCCCCCAGGAGAGGTTTGGGAATCACTGGGGTAGAAGGATAGCTATGATAGAGTATAGCAGCAAATATATGAACAAAATGATCAATTCTCTAACATTCAAGTCTCAATACAGTCAAGGTGCTATGAGTCTCTTCATCATTTTTTCTAGAGAAATGATGATTGTTCTCCAGTTTCATGTGATATTTTGATAAGGATTTAGCGCTCTAGAAATGTTAAGTAGTAGTAGTAAGGATTTTATTCCCTGATCCTTAACTATGATCTCCAACATAGTAGTGTGGTAACATAGTAAATGACAGCAGATAAAGACCTGTACGGTCCATCCAGTCTGCCCAACAAAATAAACTCATTTACATGGCATGTGATACATTATATGTATACCTGAGTTTGATTTGTCCTTGCCTTCCTCAGGTCACAGACCGTAGAGTCTACCCAGCACTGTTCTTGTACTAAGTTCTGGAGCTAACATCGAAGCCCCTTAAAATTTACACTCCAGCCCATCCCTATCTATTCAGTCAGAATCAGGGCATAGACCGTGGAAGTCTGCCCAGCTCCCATTTTGTTTCCCAATTACCGGCGTCGCCACCTAATCTCCGCTAAGATTCCGCAGAACCATTCCTTCTAAACAGGATTCCTTTGTGTTTATCCCACGCATGTTTGAATTTCATTACTGTTTTCATCTCCACCACTTCCCGCGGGAGGGCATTCCACAATTTCCACCACCCTCTCCGTGAAAAAATGCTTCCTGACATTAGTCCTGAGTCTGCCCCCCTTCAACCTCAATTCATGACATGAATTGAGGTTGAAGGGGGGCAAACTCAGGACTAATGTCAGGAAGTATTTTTTCACGGAGAGGGTGGTGGATATGTGGAATGCCCTCCCGTGGGAGGTGGCGGAGATGAAAATGGTAATGGAATTCAAACTATCAGTGGCATAGCTACGTGGGGCCAATGGGGCCTGGGCCCCAGTAGATTTGGCCCTGGACCTCCTGCCAACGACCCTCTCGACCCCACCTCCCGTCGCCAACCTGCCGTCGCCTGCCTTTCCTGGCGGGGGACCCCAACCCCCACCAGCCGAGGCCCTCTTCTTCTCGCAAAAGGCTTCCTTCTGTTTCTGACGTCCTGCACGTACAACATGCAGGACATCAGAAACAGAAGGAAGCCTTTTGCGGGAGGAAGAGGACCTTGGCTGGTGGGGGTTGGTTGGCGGCGGGAGGGGGGGTCGAGAGGGTCGTCGGCGGGGGGGCAAAGTTGGTGGTGGCGGCGGCGGGGTCAGCAATGGTGGGGGGGGGGTCGTCAGCACCGGGAGGGTCTAAAATGTGCCCCCTCACCTCGGGCTCTGGACCCCCCTCCCGCCGAAGTCTGGCTACGCCCCTGATCTCTATTAACTAGGGCTGCAAGTTAATTGCAGTTAATTCTGCAATTATTGCATTATTTATGAATCATGATTTTAAAAAATTAAACACATTGCAGCATCTCCCATCTCCTCTAAAAATCTCTTCTGCTCTCTTCCACTCCCAACCCCTGTTCTCAGCACGATCCAGTAGCTTTCCTCCTATCCATGATTCAACATCCCCTCCCCCACAGTGGTCTACCTTAAAGGTGATCTTCTGTTGGTCCCCAGCAGTGGCAGTGTTACATATATGCAGCCTATAGCCTGGTCTGAACCTTTCCCTCTGACCCATCCCAAATATGCAGAAAGAGGAAATGATAACAGAGGAGGTGAGATGGACAGAGGAAAAGCTTTGGAGCAGGCCGCAGGCAGCCTATGTGCAACAATGCCACTGCTGTTGACCAACAGAAAACCACCATTAAGTTAAACTGCTGGGGGGAGGAGGTGCCAATATTTTTGGTGCCTTATATAGAATTCACGCCATTATGTGTAAATACTTAAGGCCCTGTTTACTAAGGTGCACTAGCATTTTTAGCACACGTTAAAAATTAGCACATGCTAACACTAGAGACACCCATAGGAATATATGGGTATCTGTACATTAGTGAGAGCTAATTTTTAGCGGACAATAAAAAGGCTAACACACCTACAGTGGGGCTTAGTAAACAGTACCCTTATTTTGTACCTGGGGCAATGGATGATTTGTCCAGAGTCACAAGGATCTGCAGTGGGAAATAACTAAAAAATTAAACAAACAAATAAATAAATAAAATAAATATTTAATTTTGTCAAGAATCACAATTGCGATTCAAAATTTGAATCAAAATACAGCCCTAATATTAATGTATTCCCTTTTTCTTACTTCTAAAACTACATTCCTAGTTTGCAGGATACCTGAGACGTTTAGACTTTTCAAACTGAATCATGACATACTGACTGTAGAATAACATCTATTCACTATATCTTAGCGTCTCTTAGGATCAACCTACTTCAGTACTATCTCACTACTATCCTAACTACTGAACTGTATACATATGTTTCAATGTGTTCTCTTATGGAGGAAAAAGCCTCAACAGACTCCTTAACATAGCCTTATGGCATTTGATTAACCAGAGTTCTTGCTGTCATCATCGGTAAAAAACCTCCTCTCTGTTCAGTCTCATTAGCTAATTGTTACTTATTTGTACAGTCTGTATTCTAATTTCTTGCTTTAAATACCAAATAAAGCCAACACTTATCTTGCTGCTGTATCGTGTCTTGCTGCTGCATTCAAAAAACTGCTGTCGCTTAGTCTCTCCTCGCCACGGCCGACATTGGCCAAGGTTTCGGTACTTCTTTTTCTCCTGCCTCAGGGTCCGTGGTATTTGGCGACAAATTCAGTGACTCTGTACACAAACAATAATAAAAATTAGAATACTAATCTTAATTTTCTCAAATCTCAAAGTTGCACAGTTCTTTTAGCATTTAGTGAAGTGAGGGAAGCTAAAAGAACTGTACAACTACCTGTTACACTTGTGGTGGTAAATGGGAGCGCTCCAAACTGCCCCCAAAACCCACTGTACCCACATCTAGGTGCCCCCCTTCAGCCATAAGGCCTATGGGAATGGTGTAGAGTTTTGGGTTTTGGGGGGGGGGGGATTTGGGGGGCTCAGCACCCAAGGGAAGGGAGCTATGTACTTGGGAGGTATGTAACCTTTTTTTTTTTACTTGTTACAAGTGCCCCCTAGGGTGCCCGGTTGGTGTCCTGGCATGTGAGGGGGACCAGTGCACTATGAATACTGGCCCCTCCCATGATCCAATGCCTTGGATTTGTTTGTTTTTGAGCTAGACGCCTTCGGTTTCCATTATCGCTGAAAAACGAAACCGCCCAGCTCAAATCCGCACAAATCCGATGCATTTGCCCGGCACAAACCGTATTATCGAAAAAAAAGATGGACGCCCATTTTTTTCGAAAATACGGTCTATCCCGCCCCTTCATGTACCCGTTCTCGGAGATAGACGCCCATGGAGATGGGCGTTCGCTTTCGATTATGCCCCTCAATATCAACCGGCTCACCTTTATCCAAGTTTGCTCACCCCTTCAAAGAAATGTAATATATTGGTGAGGCAAGATTTCCCTTTACTAAATCCATATTGACTTTGTCTTATTAATCCATGCTTTTGAATATGCTCTGTAATTTTGTTCCTTATAATAGTCTCTACCATTTTGCCTGGCACCGACGTCAGGTTCACTGGTCTATAATTTCCAGGATCTCCTGGCAGAAACCCAATTAATACTGCCATTCTACCTTTCATCTGATTTTCACAGTAGTTCTACACAGCAGATCCTGAGCACTGCCTGCTGTTTCGAGAAGGATACAGACTAGAGAGTTGCACGGGGACAGAAATCCTACCCATCCCCGCCCGTCCCTGCTGGAATCTTACCCGTCCCCACCCATCCCCGCTGGAATCTTACCCGTCCCCACCCATCCCCGCAAAAATTTAAACCATCCCAACCCGTCCCCACCCGTCCCCGCAAGAATTTAACCCATCCCCACTCATCCCCGTAAGAATTTAATAGTACATAAAAGAAAGTTCCAGTCAGCTCCCTTTCTGGATTTGAGCCACAGCACTGTAGGCAAGGACGGACCGGAAGTTGGAACTTGGAACACTCTGGTGCGCACATGTAAGATTTGTCTCTGATTCACTGGGATTGTGTGCTGAGAGGCCACCACATGCACGCGCCAGTAGGTCAGGTGACATCTGATTCTCGTGCCTGTGTCAGAGCTGAGGTCTGTGCACCAGCCTGGGAGCAAAGAGGATTAATAGTAACATAGTAAGTGACAGCAAATAGACCTTATCGGTCCATCCACTCTGCCCAATAGTCACACTCATGATCAATTCATCATTAAATCAACGAGTGTGATATTATATACTTGATTATGGTCTTTCTTTCGTGTTTCTAGAACAAAGACCACAGGAGTCTATCTGGCCCCATCCTTATGTTCCAACTGCTGGAGTTGCCATCGAAGCCCACTCCAGCCTATTCATGTTCTCATTTGTGGGACACAGACCGTAAAAGTCTGTCCAGCACTGTCCTCATATTCCAGCCACTGAAGTTGCTGTCTAAGACCTTTCCAGCCCATCCTACACCAGATTGCCATGTATGAGACACAGAACATACAAGTCTGCCAGGTATCAGCTCTAGTTCATCACAGCCAGAGTCGCCATCTAAGCGTCATTTGACACATCCACACACATGCAGCCATTTAAGGTTAGCTTTTATATAACTTCCATTTTCTAATTAGAGATCCTCTGTGTTCATCCCACGCCTTTTTGAATTCCGTCATCATTTGTGACTCTACCACCTCCTTAATGGAAGACTTTCCACATTTATGCTGTTAAATCAAGGAAGAAGAGGAGGAGACAGCACTCAAATAAATTGGTATTCGGTAGATGAGAGGCTGGTGCAGGTGCAGCTTACACTTCCACGGGAAGCCCACAGAACTGGTTCCATCCCCACGGGAACCCCGCAGGAACTGCCTCCGTCCCCGCGGGAATCCCGCAGAACTGCTTCCATCCCCGCGGGAACCCCGCAGGAACTGCCTCCGTCCCCGCGGGAATCCCGCGGGTTCCGCGGGATTCCCGCGGGGACGGAAGCCGTGCAGCTCTCTAATACAGACTTCAGTTCTGGTTCTCAGCCAGAGTAACAACAATAACATCAACAACAACAACAAAAACTAGTACTACTACTACTCATTTCTATAGTGCTACTAGATGTACACAGTGCTGTACACATTTTTTGCAGGTACTTTCTCTGTCCCTAGAGGGCTCAAAACAGGTGATACTTATTTTGTTTAGCGATGTGCATGTTTGATCCAATCTATGGGCCTCTTTTACTAAACTGCAGCAAAAGGGGTCTTGCGTTGACATCGGTGCTTATTTTTGATGTGTGCCAAGGCCCTCTTTTACCGCAGTGGGTAAAAGGTAGGCCTTTTTTTTTTTTAGGAAATGGCTGTGCGGCAAGTGAAGCAGTTGTCGCTTGGCCATTTTGGGGGGAGTCCTTACTGTCACCCATTAAGGTGGTGGTAAGGGCTCCCGCGCTATCTCGGCAGTAACTGGGCAGTACATGGCACTGCCTGATTACCGCCGGGTACACACCGGCTATTTTGTAGTGCCAGATATGACACGCCTGAGGGTGGGAACTACCGCCAGGCTGCTGCAGTAGCCTGGTGGTACTTCCTTTTTAGTGAGCAGTAAGTCAACTTTGGACTTACCGCCGCTTTGTAAAAGGGGCCCTTTGGTGATTTAAAAGAACTGATATACTTTACTTTTATTCTGTGATTTACTAGGCGTTCAAAGCCTAGGTATTTCTGTCTTTATTCATTTGTTTGCAAATCACTCTTATACATAGTTCTTATTTCTTTATGTAAGTAAACTCAATTATTCCATTTCCTCTCTGTTTTACGTTGTTATCCTGGTAGTATAAAAATAGATAAGGGGACAAGTTCAGAACCTCTCATTTGGAGCCATGGCTTATGTGATCATTCCAGCGCGCATATTCTAAGCTAGTCATTGCACGTTTCTCCCTACACTGTTTATTTATTTATTTGTTACATTTCCCACCTATTTGTAGGCTCAATGTGGCTTACATAGTACCGGAGAGGCGTTTGGAGACTCCGGTGTAAACAAATAGAAAGTGATGTTGTGGTAAGATAAAGTTCATATGGCACAGCCACATTAGGGAATCGTACAACGGAAGAGTTGTGTTATGTCCATTACATACTTTAGTTTTGTTGTGTTGCAGAGATCAGGCATTTATGTTGGATTGGTAGGGTATGCCTTTTTAAACAGGTTAGTTTTTAGTTTTTTTCCGGAAGTTTAGGTGGTCGTACATAGTTTTCAAGGCTTTTGGTAATGCGTTCCACAGTTGTGTGCTTATGTAGGAGAGACTGGATGCGCAAGTTGATTTGTTGATTTGAGTCCTTTGCAGCTTGGGTAGTGCAGATTTAGGTACGTTCGTGTTGATTCGGATGTGTTTCTAGTTGGTAGGTCGATTAAGTCTGTCATGCTCACTAAGAGGTAGTGTGATCATTATGCTATTACTTCAACACCATCCCCAAGCTCCCCCCCCCCCCCCCAGAACCTACCTGAAGCTCCTTGTGGTTCAGTGGAACAATGGGGGCAGGAGTAGCTGCCCTGCTTAAATTAGCACCAAATATTGAGTGCCAGTGCCCGGACATAGCCTGCATTGAATATCTGATGCTAATTCTGCCTGCAGCTGTCAGCATTTATAAAAATGCTGATGACCATAGGCTGATTATTATTCCCAAAATTTGTTTAAGTAGGACCCTGTAGTTATGCATCTCCCCTTCCCCTCTCTCCTCCCATGCAGGTGACTAACATCTCCCTTTCCCCTCTTTACCCCTTCCCAGTGCCCAGCATCTCCCCTTCCACTCTACCCCTCCCCCTGGTTGGTCAGCTTTTCATCTCCCCTTCCCCTCCTTCACTGCACATCCAGCATCTCCCCCTTCTTTTCTTGCCTCTAGGTGTACCCCCTACCTGGGGCACGTCAAAAGATTAAAGAAGCATCAGTGTTGTATGGATCCTGTAGCCACATACCAACTGAAGTTCTGCTATGTCCTGTTTTTAAAAAAATATATACAAAATCTCATAGAAACTTTCTTGTCTTATATTCCTTATATTTGCATTATATATTCAGACTGAAGCAGCCAGTACTTATATTAAATCCGGTTGTTCAACGCCATGACAAAAAAACTTCCGACATAGCACTATATTTCGTAATGGCTGAGTCAGACAAGCATTCTAAATTTGCATCTCTCTTCAGAAACATATGCATAGTATTTTTTCCATGGAAGGAGCATACTGAGGGTGGAGAGTGGATGTTTCTGCACTAATTAGTTAGCACATCTACATTATGATGTATTTTTTTTAGCATAGGATTAGTGCGTGAGCCCTTAACACCTAAAAAAATGAGTGGCGGTAAGTGCTCACATGCTAATTCTTGTTAATGACTATCCACGAATGGCAACATTAGGACATAGCCATCAACTGAAAAAATAGAAAATCAGTCATTTTCTGGATGTGGGAACAATTTTCCAAATATTCAGACCGTGGGAGATAGACAGGCTGTCTCCTGCAGTCCGCACTAAACTCGGATATTCAATGCCAGACCATTTCCGGTGACCGGCATTAAATATCAGGTTTAACTGTGGCCAGTCCGACTTTAACCGGCCAGCGCTGGCCGGTTAAAGTCAGATCAGCCAAAGTTATTCTATCTATTGTGGCGGCCAGATATGACTGCCAAACTTGACCGGCTTGCCTTTAAAAATCAAGCAATATAACTTTAAGCTGCTAACCGATGATATTCAATGCCGGATTGCTGGCTATCTGGTGCTGAATATCGTTGGATAGCTGCCTAAGTGGGGACCATTTTTTTAAAAAATATTGGATGGAATAACCTTAGCGTGTGGGAAAAAAATGTGTAAAGGTGTGCTAAGGCCAATTTTTCCCACAACTTGGTAAAAGGGCCCATCATCACCTTATTAAACATAGTTCAAATTTTGATAGATAAGGCTTTATCAACCACAAATATAACAACAATAAATACTTAACTAGAAATAGTAAGAACTAAGCATTTTGAAGGTGAAAATACAAGAAAACAACCACACTAGGCAATTGTGCCTTAATAAGATATTGATAGTGCTATAGTCGACAACAAAATGCAATAAAAATAGAAAAATATTCTAGGAGATGGAGTGTCATTGCTTCTTTTTCTGTGCTAATGTTGTGGTTAAGCATGACAACTGCCTCAAGAGAACAAATTTGCTATTTGAAGGGTAAGCCAATATTAGGGAAAAAAATTAAATTAATCATCTGGCCCAGAGCATCCCAGCCACAGTCAATTTCAAGCATGATGGGTTAGAAAATGAGCATCCAACTAATTCTGTAAATGCTGTTAATTAGCTGTGGAGAGCCCCTAACCAGGCTCTTCCCTGTAACTAATAAGAAATCAATTAGCTAATGAAGTGGTCGTTAAATGTAATGCTAATCTCAGTTGGGGTATTTTTTTTTTAAATGTTGCTTCTTCTCTTCACCCTCCCCCTTCCCTTATGATCCTTCCTAATTGCCACAGCCATGCAGTGCTCACAGCTTTCAGCATGCTTAATGAAACATCATTATATCATAACTGGCATTCTTGGAAGAGTTAGTGGCAAACCTGCTTCCCAATTATTTTTAATTGCTAGACATACTCATAAATGGGCCTTTTTCCAAGCAGTTCAGAGCGCTCCATTGTCATGTAATATATCCAATGATTTTATTTTATTTCCTCTACATATGAACTTTGGCTCCAGTTTGGCTTGCTATGAAGAGTGTAAGCTAAATGGAAATGAATGCGGTTGCATTTTAAATTTGTTTGATTCGATCCTGTGGAGGTACACTACCATCGTCCTATCAAGCATCAGGCAAATCTCAAGTTTGACTATGAGAATGTAAAGTGAGATAAAGCGAATGTTAGATAAGAAAAAAACATTAGCAGAGAAACCCAAATGTATACATATACACACACATACACATTGACATATAAACACAGACGTTGAGAGTGAATCTGAAAACCCTGAGGCTCTCTGATTCAAAAAAGAAGTAGCTACTTTCAAGGATTTACGACAATATCCAGTGAAATCAAATGAGTCATCTTTAAATATTTGCTGTTTGCTTTTTAAATAATTGGGTAGCAACTGTTAGTAATAACCTAATTCTATATATGGCGCTCAACATTGCGTGTGCAAAGTTTAGGTGCGGACCCAATTTGCACATATAATTTAATTGATTAATGAACCAATTAGCGCTGATAATTGGGTGCTAATAATCCATTATTCTCAGCTTCACATAACATACATCTTTATTCAAAACATCGTGGTCTAGTTAAACAAAATTACTTTAATAGGATCGTCAGACCAACTAGTGTGACGATCCTATTAAAGTAATTTTAACTAGACCACAATGTATTGAATAAGGATGTATCTTATGTGAAGCTGAGTATAATGAGATAGATTACCTAAGCACTCCCTTCACCATCAAATAGTTATGTATGCCTAGTGGATATTTTAATAATCCATTATTGGCACTAATTGGCATTAAATTAAATTTGTATGTGCACTTTTAGGTGCTGGGATCTGCATGTAAAGTTTATGTGTGGATCCAAAAAGGTGGCATAGATATGGGAGGAGCATGGGCAAATCAGGGGCATTCTTTGAATTTGCATGCAGTGTTACAGAATAAGATCGCCACCTAATTTAGGCATGAGAATTTACACCAGGTTTTAGTTGATGTAAATCCTTACATCAATTGCTATTTAAACGGCACCCAACTCTGAGCACTGTTTATAGAATAGAATTTAGGATTAAATTCTATAAATGATACCTAACAAATTGGCACCAAGAAAAAGGTAGTGCTTAGCAATATTCTATAAACAGTACTTAAAACATTTTGAGAGTACTTGTGAGTTAGAAAATGACTTAGCTTCATTAACAATATCAGTTTTGGAATTTCAAAAAAGATCGTCAATAGAAATAAAATAAAATATAGAAAAGAAAATAATATGATATCTTTTTTATTGGATTAACTTAATGCATTTTATGATTAGCTTTCGAAGGTAGTCCTTCAGATCAGAAATAAGCAAATGTTGGTAATATACGTGAAATATGTTGTATAGATAAGTGAAACATCAAAGCATTTCAGTGAGTCTCACAGGATGAGGGTGGGGTGGGTTAGGTAAGAGACAGGGAGAGCCCAGTGGATGAGGAACTGGGAGATATGCATGATTTGTGCGACTCTAAGAGAAGGATACCCATCTCCCGATTTGTGTCGAAAGATGGGTGCCCTTCTCTTTCGAAAATAAGCCTGATAGTCTCTTGAAATGCCCTGTTACTATGTCAGCTTCTATCTTGTATTAGAATTTAAGACATAGATATAGAAAATAACAAAATATTAAAAAAAAAAACCAGCAAGGCACAAATGGTGAGGGTTTTCTGACTCATGGCGATGCTCGCCAGCAGTTTTACA
Source organism: Microcaecilia unicolor (assembly GCF_901765095.1). Classification (NCBI taxonomy): domain Eukaryota; kingdom Metazoa; phylum Chordata; class Amphibia; order Gymnophiona; family Siphonopidae; genus Microcaecilia; species Microcaecilia unicolor. The sequence goes on along the minus strand of NC_044034.1, from coordinate 273,721,584 downwards.
TCAGAAAAAGTCAATTTTCAAAAGTAAACGCTGAGCAGTGCGATACCCACTATTAAATGAGCATTGGTGGCTATCGAGTATCTGGTCTTTTCCTCCCCATTTACTTTATGGTATAGAGAGAGATTTATTTGCAAGCTGTGGACATTGATTTGTATCCTTTAAGCAAATACCAGGTTGTGGTTGAATTAGTTTTAAATAACTGCAATTTATTTATATAGTACCATAAAGACCATAGGGTTTCTGACAGTATATGTAGGGAATTTCTTTTTCCTAGGCGGCCTTCACTTCTCACTTTTCCAATTTTAGTAATTTTGAATAGGTTGACCGTTTCAATTCTATGTGCTGTTTGTTGATTGAATGATCTTTACTAGGTAGTTTGCCTAATCATAGTATTTATAAATCAAATAGAAATGTCAGTCCATTACTGATATATGTTTTACCTAGTTATATTTGTAAATATGATCTTGTAACTTCTCGCTATTAAATTTGTTTTATGGAAGGTCCATGGCTTAAGATATCTAGTCAAAAGAAAGACGATTGCTTTAGCTCTAAAAAAAATTAACACTTTATGCTATCACAAGATACCTTTCTAATGTAAAATCGATTATGCAAAATGTTAGCTGGTTTGGACACATTTATGAATCTACAGCCTCAGGTTGGAAGAATGGAGTTACCAATGTCTTCCATGAAAAATTAGACATTCAAATTAAATAGGAAATACAGTAATATATATCTGTGCCCCTTTACTTATTAATGTGTATGTTCCCACCAGTGACTCTCAAATCTGTTTGAAAAAATTACTGGATATGAACCTCTACCAATAATAATAGCTGGGGATTTTAACATACCCCTGGATGTCTGGCTAGATAGAAAATACAGGGCCTGTTACCAGGTACCTAAGACACATGGAGGGGCATAATCAAAAGCGGCGCCCAGGTTTTCCTGAGGACATCCTCGCAGGACGTCCTGGCGAAACAAGATGGGCATCCATTTTTCATTTCAATAATATGATCAGGGATGACCAAATTGCGAAATTTAGGTTGACCTTAGAGATGGTTGTCCTTAGAGATGGCTGTCCCTGATTTTCGGCGATAATGGAAACCGAGGAAGCCCATCTCAGAAACGACCAAATCCAAGCCCTTTGGTCATGGGAGCAGCCAGTATTCGTAGTGCACTAGTCCCCCTCACATGCCAGGACACCAACTGGGCACTCTAGGGGGCACTGCAGTGTGTGCTGAACCCCCCAACCCCCCAAATCCTCACTCCCTACAACTGTATACCACTACCATAGCCCAAAGGGGTGAAGGAGGGCACCTACATGTGGGTACAGTGGGTTTGTGGTGGGTTTTGACGGGCTAACATTTACCACCACAAGTTTAACAGGTGGGGGTGGGTGGGCCTGGGTCCACCTGCCTGAAGTGCACTGCACCCACTAAAACTGCTCCAGGGACCTGCATACTGCTGTCATGGAGCTGGGTATGATATTTGAGGCTGGCATAGAAGCTGGAAAAATATATTTTTTAATTTTTTTGAGGGTGGGAGGGGGGAGTAAGGGGAGGTCATCCCTGATTCCCTCCGGTGGTCATCTGGTCATTTAGGTCACATTTTTGTGGCTTGGTCGTAAGAAAAAAAGGACCAGGTAAAGTCATCCAAGTGCTCGTCAGGGATGCCCTTCTTTTTTCCATTATGGGTCGAGGATGCCCATTTGTTAGGCATGCCCCAGTCCCGCCTTCGCTATGCCTCTGACATGCCCCTGTGAACTTTGGTCGTCCCCGCGACGGAAAGCAGTTGAGGATGCCCAAAATCGGCTTTTGATTATGCCGATTTGGTCGACCCTGGGAGAAGGACGCCCATCTTCCGAATTGTGTGGAAAGATGGGTGCCCTTCTCTTTCGAAAATAAGCCTGATGGGGTCCTTTTACTAAGCCACACTAGAAAGTGGCAGGCACTGTGATTAGCAAATGGGTTTGCCGTGTGCTCTGGCCACTTTCTAGTGTGGCTGAAAAATGGTTGCGGTTGTTTTTTTTTTTTTAATGGCTACATACTAATTTCCCCATTAGCATTTGGCCATTACCACTGGGAGCCCTTACCACTACCTATTTAGAAGGTGGTAAGGGTTTCCATGTTATTCTTGCACTAATCAGGTAGTGCATGATAATGTGGCTTCGCTACCTGATTAGTGCAGGCATGCCTATTCTCCACCCCTAGGCACGCCTCCTGCAACAAAAAATAAAAATACATGTTTTACCACAGGAGTAGCACGTGCAGCTGCCCAACTACTGTAGGTTGCCTAAGCACATCCCATGGTAGTGTCCTTTTACTGCACAATAGGCCCACATTAGGCCTACCACACCTTAGTAAAAGGGCCCCATACTATGTAAAGTAGTTTGATGCTTCCAAATCATCTACTAGATCCTTGGAGAGTACAAAACCCCATCAGTAGAGATTACACCTTTTTCTCTGCTCCACATAAAAGCAGGTCCAGAATAGGTTACTTCCTAACTCCAACTCCCTTGCAGAAGAAGTTTCTCACACAGAAATAAACTCAATCACGTTATTAGGCCGTGCCTCAGTATCCCTTAATATTTGCTTAAGCTCTCAATTCCCAACTAAAAGTCCAATCTGGAGGCTTAACACCTAGTTGCTAATGACTCAAATATTTCCAGAATGTGTGAATTTATAAAAATACATTTTCATTTTTAATGATACTTGTGATATCAACCTCAATATGCTTTGGGGGGGGGGGGGGGGGGGCTTTTTAAAACATCATTCCAAGGAGAATTCATGTCTATTTCAGCACACAGCAGCAAAGAATGAAATAAGAAATTAAGGGGTCCTTTTACAAAGGCACACTGAAAAATGGCCAGCGGTAGTGTAGGCACAGGTTTTGGGTATGCGCAGAATAATTTTTCAGTGTACCTCTTAAAAAGGCCTTTTTTTTTCTTGCCGAAAATGGACGTGCAGCAAAATCAAAATTGCCGCACGTCCATTTTGGGTCTGAGACCTTACCGCCAGCCATAGACCTAGTGGTAATGACCTACGTGTGTCAGATGCCACTTGGCGTGTGTCAGCTACGTGTGCCACAAAATAAAAATAATTTTTCAGACGAGCGTAGCAGACGCGCGACAAAATTGAAATTATTGTAAGGGCCATGTGGTAACCGAGTTGTAACTCCAATTTGGCGTGTGTTGGGCACATGTAGGCACCTACGCAGCTTAGTAAAAGGGGCCCTAAATAATCTAAAGCAAAAAATAAAAGCCACTGAATGCCAATATTCAAAAATGCAAAATCCTACCATTTTAAATAAACTCTATCAACTGAAAAATGAACATAAGAAACTATGGAGTGTTAGATCTGGCCATGAAATATATATGCAAAAAACAACTCATTTTATGCAGATCAAAATAAAAGTAGCAGAATGTTGGCCAATTATCTTAAAAGAAAAAAACCAAAACAAAACAAAAAGCTCAGATTCCGGTAATTACCAAGATATATAATACAATAACTTCTAACCCACTGCAGATTTTGCAAGCTTTTCATACTTTCTACTCCAATTCATATTCTTCCGAGCAAACTGAAGATAGAGTAACTTTGGAGAACTTTTTAAATAATCTTCCTTGACCAGTTTGGTCACCCTCTGATATAGATATATTATAAGCCCCATTAGATGAAAAAGATATAATAGAGGCTATCTCTCAATTAAAACCCCAAAAGGCCCCAACTCCTGATGGAATACCAAGTGAATTTTATAAGCTTTTAAAATGGAACTCTCTTCATACCTGCTTACACTTTTTGAATTTCTAGAATCCACAGAATATAATACAAGTAAATTTACTAATGCTATTGTTACTGTACTCTCTAAACCTAACAAGGATACCACATTAGTGCAAAATTATAGGCCTATCTCTTTGCTAAATTTTGATTATAAAATGTATGCAAAGCTGCTATCCAATAAGTTAAATTATTCATCCCAATTAAGTGGATTTTATGCCAAATAGACCAATTACAGGCAACACCAGACTATTTAATCACATATTAGACATGGCTAAGTCCCAACCTAGCCTTATCATTGCCTTGTCCCTGGATTCAGAGAAGGGGATTGACAGGGTGGAGTGGGACTACCTTTGGGGCCCTTTTACTAAGCAGTGTTAACAGGGCCCTGCTCTAGTGGTGGCAGCAGTTTTTGCCACGTGCTAGGGCTCCTTTTACCTCAGCAGGTAAAAATGGACAAAAATAAAATGGCCATGAGGTACATTCGCACTTACCGTGTGACCATTTCAGGGGGGAGCACTTACCGCCATCCATTGAGGTGGTGGTAAGGGATCCCACGCTAATCCAACGGTAACTGGGTAACCCCCCTGTGTGACAAAACAGTAGGTTTCTAAGCCTATGAACTGTATGATTTTACTGATGACATGTATTTCTCCTAAGTAATTTACTGATGATATGTATTTCTCCTAACTGGCCAGCAGATGGTGATTGTCTTTTTCTTTTTTTTTTTAAGCTGAACCAGAAGTGACACTTTTATTTTTTCCACCTAAGCTCTCGGGCTAGATAAGTACTAAACTCAAAATATCCTCCAGATTGTCCTTCATAAGAGGAAAACATTTCAAGGGAAAAAGGTCAGTGAAGAAAATTCAGTGAAATGAAGGATTCCCCCATCAGAGAGCACTGGGACTCACTTATGCCAAGAGGAGGGAGGGATGACAGAAGTGGGTGGAATAATCCAAATAACCCTGATGGTACCACCCAGTGGAGGAGAGGCTTCTTAGGGAGCAGCAGGAGCATATAAAGACTCACATTGAAGCAGAAGAGGGGAAAGGGATGAGTGAGCCCACGGAGGTTCAGGAATATCCCAGAACAGAGGAGGTTCAAGCAAGGTTGCCAGGTGGGCGGTTTTACCTCCCAATTGGGCGGGTTTTCGCCAGCTGCGGAGGGAAAATTTCGCCGGCTGCGGGATATGGTTTTTTGGGCGGTTTTCCCATCGCCGCTGTGCGAGTTCGGCGGTTTTTTACGGGGCTTCTATTGGTCCAATTCGGTCCAATAGAAGCTTTTCCGGGGCTTCTATTGGTCCATTTTGGTCCAATAGAAGCTTTTCCAGGGCTTCTATTGGTCCAAATTGGACCAATAGAAGCCTTTCAGGGGCGGGTTTGATGTCAGGGATGAAGTAGGGGGCGGGGATAGTGATGTGGGAGGCGGGGTTAGTGACATGGGAGGCGGGGTTAGGTGACACGGGGGCGGGGTTAGTGACGTGAGGGGCAGGGTTCGGTGACGCGGAAGACGGGGATTGGCTACAGGCGGTTTTTGGGTGGGTTTACGGCTAGTTTCGGGCTGGGAAAATTTTTCCCAGCTGGCAACCCTGGGTTCAAGTCTATGAGAAAGGCTTATCAAATACCCAGGGGTGGGGTTGATGTCAGGGATGACGTAGGGGGCGGGGATAGTGATGTGGGAGGCGGGGTTAGTGACGCGAGGGGCAGGGTTCGGTGACGCGGAAGACGGGGATTGGCTACAGGCGGTTTTTGGGTGGGTTTACGGTTAGTTTCAGGCTGGGAAAATTTTTCCCAGCTGGCAACCCTGGGTTTAAGTCTATGAGAAAGGCTTATCAAATACCCAAAGCACAGCAGAGGAAATAGAAGCTCAATATATTTAACTTCCTATAAAGGTAGTGCTACAAGTTTTAAGCAGTGCTTCAGAGAAAGGAACTGAGTGAATAATCTATGAAGAAATAAATTACACCTTTGTTTTTTCCAAGTTTCATTTGCTGGTAGAATGGGGTTGGTCCCAATGCAGCATAAATCTGCTGGATTGGGAGTAAAGGGTTTTGGGTCTGCTAGCTTTTGAGACCAGGGTCTGCCAGCTTTTGAGACCTAGGCATACTAGGAGAAAGGGCTCAAACTCCTTTTCTTGTGAATAATTTTGTTTGTTAAAATTATGAAAAGACTGAGAAGGATAGCACAAGAAGAATTTTCTTTTTGTTTCTACAAAACTGTTGAATGACTCTGCTTAAAAACTTGCCAGGAAACAGGTGTGGACATTTAGACTGATTCTGGTGGGGGAGGAGAGAAGTGAACGCAGGAACTTGAACTAATTTGCATATGTTTTTTCCCCATTCCTTAATGAAGGGCATGGCTGTTTTCCTTCCCTCTCAAGGGGAGAAGGAAAGGAGATGAACTAGAAAAGTAGGAGCCCTTTTATCACTGACCAGAAAAGAGGACCAAAATATTGTTTAGAGAACAACTCACCCTGAAGGAAAAAGGGACTCTCTAGTTTGACTGTGGGAGTGAAAAGAAGGCTTTGTGTAGTGAACAATTTCCCTGGGGGCTTCATTTTTTTCTGTGGAAAAGTTCTAGCGCTCTAGTACCTTCTTTTTAAAAAAGAAGGATGTGGATAGCTATTTCTTAGAGAGAAGAAAAAATAGCTAGTGACAGTACCCCACTTGGAAACCTAGAATAGAGGAGAGAGTCCTTGGAGGAACCCGAATGTCATTTTCTGGTCAGTGGGGAGTATGTCACTTCCTGGCTAACAAGGAATATATTCCTGGCCACCTGTTGGTACTGTAATAATAAGTCCTGATTTGCATATCTTGCTCTCAAGTATGATTTCTTAACCACCTGTGGTAGACAACTTCTTTGTAAAAGCTGTTTAAAAGGAGAAGTTTAAACTCTTCCAGCGTAGAGTATATTCTATGAATACATTGAAATTGACTAATAGCTAAGCTCTTCATCAAAAGACTTGGGTGATAACTATGATATTTCAAATAGTTATTCCTGTCTGTTTCCTCTCTGAAAACTGTAGTGTGCAGGCCATCCATTTCTTCAAATATCAGTAAATCCAAAAATCTAATAGATCTCTGATGATGAGAGTTAAGGGTCCAAGGTGTTTAACCAACATGAAATATTATTCAGTCAGCTACTTACAGTGTAGAAAGTGAAGAAGCAAAAGAGGATTGCAATACTATGAATTTGTTCATAATATATAATCCATAAAAACAAAAATAACTTTGAAATAATACTAATTGGGCAAGCTGAAGAGGAAATTCTGTGGATATTCGGCATGGATTGCATCTCTGGTCAAAAATTGCTTGACCTTAGTACAACCTGATTGGTCAGTGAGAGTCAGATGATTGGTTACTAAGGGAAGTAAAAAATACCAGCACCATATTGAAAGCCGCATTGAAATGCATAGTGTTGACTGAGAATGAAATAAATACAATGGAGCTAATGCTCAGGTATGTAAAATGTGCCAGAAGTTAGAGAAGGTGCTAGAAGTTATTTTTATTAAGTCGTTTATTGTGAGATTTTGAGATGTCAGACATTGATTGTGTTTTTTGCTTATAGGAACCAGAACACTGATGCTGCATTGCAAAATATAACATCATTGTCAGATGGTTTCCTGGAATACTATTATAAAGTTAAGTGCATGTATTTGGAAGAAGAATATAATATATTAAGATAAGAAAGAAAAATATTGATAATTTTGAAAAATGCTCACATAAGGGATCTATGAAGAAGTATGGTGATAGCTTTGTAAAATTAACTCATCAAAGCGACCCTTCTGATGATCCAACTTTATTAAATTCTGAACTGAATTGATTTTGGGAAGATTTAGGTATTTTATAAAATACACACATATATCACAACTCTGCTCAGCCTAAACTATGATGCAAAAAAGTAGGTATACTCTTTTCCAGGAATACTAAGAACACACAACTATTATTGCAGGGAAATTGAGGACTATCACCAAGATGAAATATCAGTTCTTATACATCCACTATTACCAAATGGCATATCATAGGATATCAAAAAATAGAAGGAAAAAGCCTCAGAACTCACAACAATACATTTTGCACTGCACTCAAATCCTGTTCAATCACTGGTTGAAAAAAACATTCCAAATCATTATTTTCTTATTACGCAAATTTTTCAAATGATTTTTACCTTGAATTCTTTAACTTTTTTTAACTAAAAATTGTAGAAATGTAAAGGAGACATCTTTAAAAAAAAGTCACAATAATGGAGTCTTAATGGTTGCTTGGATCTCCAGCACTAGCGCACGTTAGTGTGCCTATAGCGTGATTAGTAAACAGGGCTCTTAGTTTTTTCTTTGTTGAGTTTTATTTTAAAATTGGATGCTCAGGATTCCATCATCAACGTGATACCTAATTTGATTATATGAGTTATTTCATGTATTTCTTTGGCAAATGGAATATATATATAGTAACGTCATGTGAGAAAAACATTCAAATGCTGCTTTATGCCAATTTTTAGATGTTTTTCTCTTTTGAAAATGAGTCTTATAGTATATATTTTCTTGGTGTATACAAGACATGTAGGCACCAACGCATATACAATGCATGTCAAATTAGAACTACCGCCCAGCTACCACATGCCCCGGGTGGTAATTCTAAATTTGATGCATGTCCAAAACGTGCAACAGAAGATAATTTCCATTTTCTACCCCATGGCGCTAACCAGGCAGTAATCGTCTTAGTACATACGCTAATGATTACCACCCCTTTAACTTGTAAGACCTTACCATTTAGTCAACGGGTGGCAGTAAGGTCTCAGGCCCAAAATTGACACGCACTGATTTATATTTTGTGGCACATCTATTTTTGGCCAAAAAAAGGGCCTTTTTTGCAGGCGCGCTGAAAAATGGAGCTGCGCGCATCCAATACACAAGCCTATACCAGCACAGTCCATTTTTCAGCATGCCTTAGTAAAAGGGCCCCATAGTTTTTCATTTTCAAAACTGCACACGTTTTTCAGGGAAAGCATATTCATAGAAAAAGCAAATCTCTGTGTGCAGTGCATTTTTTCCCTCAACATTTTCAAAAGGAAAGAACATACATACATACTTTCCTTTTGATCACTGGTACAATATTCATGGAGAGAAACACTCAAGGACTTTGTAATGACCCACGCAGAGTGAAAAATGGATCCCTTTATAATATAAAATAGGGGTAAGCTTTCATTAGTCTACATCCAGTTTATTCATGCACCTTACAAATTTTTATATGCTCAAAATTGATTTAATGTACATTAACCTGTAAATTAATTCATGTACAATCTATTTGTACATGTAAAAAAGTTTAGCACACTTTAAAAAAAGAAGCTATTACAACTGAAAAAGAATGTCTGAAAATTAGGAACCAAAAATGTTTGCCCTGCTCATATTCTTAATATTTAGGTCTTCTGATTGCAGGACCTTCTAACAGCAATCATCCCTCTGATGGAATCTCTCCCCAATGGCAATCATCCCCATCCCCAGATGATATCCCTCTCTATATGCAAATTCATCCTATATCCTCCCTAATTGCACACCCCCATGATTTTTCCTTTCCAAAACAACCTCCTAGAGAACCCTTCCTTGCCCACATGTGGGCAAGTGCCCATTATGTAGTGTACTCCTCCTGAGGTGACCTTCCTGCAGTGCAAATCTCTTCAAGGTCTCCCTCCCCAGTGGGTCTTCCTGTTTCCAACTCTGGTTCTATCAGGGGTCTCTGGGGTCTAATGGGGTGGTAACACTCCTCAGTCACTCTGCCATAATACTTCTCTTCTTCAAAATGACTGCCAGGACCTCTAGCTGTATTATTGCTACAGTATTACTGCCAGGGCCGCAGAGAGGGGGGGGCAGGGGGGACAAAATTCCCCGGGCTCGGGCCTCCAAGAGGGGTGCAGTGCCCCAGTCCCCGGTCTCACCCGCCCGCCCTCGGCTCCAGCGACCGTCTGCCACCGGGCCCCCTGCATTCAAATCGGCAGCGCCGCGGCCTCACCTCCCTGTGAAAGCGGCAGATTGCCTCCCTTTGGGCCTTCCCTCCCTGTGTCCTGTCCTTGTCTGATGTAACTTCCTGTTTCCCCGAGGGCGGAACACAGGGAGGGAAAGCCCAAAGGGAGGCGATCTGCCACTTTCACAGGGAGGTGAGGTCGTGGCACTGCCGATTTGAATGCAGGGGGCCCGGTGGCAGATGGTTGACAGAGCTGAGGGCGGGCGGGTGAGACCGGGGACTGCGGCACCGAGGCGGCCTGAGTGGCGATTGGGGGGGGCCGCGGCAGCCTCAGGGGGCCAGACTTTTATGTATGGGGGAGGGGTACACTGAAAAAAGTACACAAGGTATACTTTTTTCAGTGCTGATTTTATAGTGTCATATATAGAATCTAGCCTTATATGCAGGCACTTTCTCTGTCCTTAGTGGGCTCACAATCTAAGGGCCTCTTTTATCAAGCTACATTAGCAGCTCCCAGTTCGATATTGCCAACTAAGTCCATTCACTTTGAATGGACTCCATCGGCATTGCCATGAGGGAACTGCTATTGTGTCTTGATAAAAGAGACCCTAAGTTTTTTATCTAGGGCAATGGAGGGTTAAGTGACTTGCTCAAAGAAGATGCAGTGGGAATTGAACCCAATTAGCAGGGATAAAAGCCTGCTGTACAAACCATTAGGTTACTCCTCTAGTCCAGTTGGGGTAGAAACAGAAATAAATAAGTAAAATATACATTTTTAGATGTTCTTTTAATCTAAAATCCTTCTGTCTGTGTTTTTCACATTGGTTGAGGTAAAGCTATGGCTTTTATTATGTGGACAGCTTGTCGGCTTTTTTTCTTTTTTGCTTTGAGTTTCTGGTCCTTTGCCTTTAAATGAAAACCTGATCCCCTAGCGGTAGTACCAAGACTACCACTAGGTGTCAGTGGTGCCATTTTGATCCTGGTGCCAGCAAGGGCATGAGTGACTGGAGATCCCAATCCCACTATGGACAAGAGAATTTCAAAGGTAGGCCTGACGGGGATCTACAGGAGGTTAAGGGGGTCAGTGAGCTGAGAGCAGGACTTTCAGTTGGGTGCTGAATTTAGGGGGCTGGATTGAGAAACAATGAAAAAGTGTCTCCAATATTGGGGGACATCTGGGTTAGGGTGATTCAGAGGACATCTGGGATGGAGAAGTTGTATTTTGGAGGCGGGTGCCTCAGGTAGCATTGGTCACCTTAAGATGCTGCCTGGAAGCACTGGGCCTCCAATTTGCAGCCCAGTGCTTCCAGAACATTAAAATAACCCCCGTCTTTTGCTGGAGTTATTTTTCCAGCTACCATGCAGCTTGTGATGTTCATCACAAGCCACATTGTGGAATCTGACTACTAACGAGCTGCTTTACATGAATTTACATGTTTTGCATTTCATTAGTATGTATCCTATGGTAGCCAATCTAATGTATGCATTATGGCACCAAACGTTGCATTAGAACTCTTTAACATGCCTTACGCGGCAAATAACATGTGATACAGCCATAACACAGCTTGATAACATCTACCTTAATATTCCCAAGAAGAAAAAAACCCCATAATCCTATGAATGTTTAGAATGCTCACAGTTAATGAAATTCTAATTTACATAAAGTTCATGTTTCAAAATAAAATCATATCACATCAAATCTTAAATGAATTCCTTTTTGCCAAAGATGCTTGAATCAAGATTAGAGTAGCTTGCCCTTTTCCTTAATACAAAAGAAATCTGGATGTTGTGCTCAACAAATGACACGTTTCAAAAGAAGATCTTGTCTTTTTTTTTTTCCAGTTGGGATAACATGCAAATTGAGTTGGTTAATATTACACTCCCATTTTCAGGAAATCTGTCACCAGCAGCTGCCACATTTTCAGATGTCAGGAGGACACAGATAAAGTGTGACATTTTGTTCATTAAATAAACAAACCAGGTTCATTCTAACAGCATTATGTAGAAAGCACCATCAATTCTTGTACATTTAGATCACATAATAAGAAGTGACAATTGCTCATCAACTTCATATATTGAAGAATAAAGAGGTGAAAGGCGTATTTATATTAATGTAGAACCCTGAGGCTGCATCTCTATATCTTTAGCTATATATGTATGTATGTGTGTACATTAGAGATATGTATTCCTTTGAAATGACATTGGAAATGGAACATTTCTGATTAGGATTCATTTTTTTTTCATCATCAATAGTGCACACCGCTTGTGAAACGTGCATGTTATTGAGAAGCAGCTCACACTATTTGTGAAGGGTGCACACTGTTGGGAAATATTGTGCATTCTCTCAGAGGATGGCACACTACTATCAATATTGACCCTGAAACAAAAATAGTAATAATAATAATTACAAAAAACAAGCAAACAAAATGAACATTCCAATAAATAACATGTAAAATTAAACAAAATGGAAAATTGTGAGACTGTATACCCAATCAAAGGGCTTCTTTTACAAAACCACAATAGCGATTGCAGCGTGGCAAATGTGAAAAAGCCTCATCAATGCCTATGGGCTTCATTGCATTTGCCGTGCCAGAATCGTTATCATGGCTTTGTAAAAGGAGCCCTAAGTCTATCTATTGCTATGTATATGTGTATTCATGTCTATGTTTAGACTTTTTGCTCCTACTTGAGAAGGTTTAGTCTGTGTTTCTCCCATTTACATACTAAAGGACCCTTTTACCAAACAATGGTAAAATGTGACATTAGCGTGCCGTTACATGGGTCATTCTTCTGTGCTAAGGCCATTTTTGTGTTCTGTATACTTTTTAAATTCTAAACCGTTTTGTTTTGAAAAGAAAAGTGGGATATCAGATTTAACAAAACATGGAACAAATATTTTTACTGTTCATATTAGTGCATGGCCATTAGCGCGTGAACCCCGACTATCCTTTATTTTGTAGACAGATGGACTTGGGGAAAATCCACTGCTAATTTTTAGGATGAGCATAAAATCTATTGTACTGTTTTGGGATGTTTTCTGGTACTTGTGACCTGGATTGGCCATTGTTAGAAACAGGATACTGGGCTTGATGGACCTTTGGTCTGTCCCACTACGGCAACACTTATGTTCTTATGAAATGTGCATGTAGACAGGTATGTTATAAAATATATTAATCTATGCACATATGTGAATAACCTAGGTGCTGACATTTATAAGTGTTCAAGACTACTACTTATCATTTATTGGCTTTTTAACAAGCAAATGTAGCACTAATTAGATCTAATTGGAATATACATGTGTACATTTAGGTGTAGGATCTGCATGCCCAATTTTCATGTGCAAATAAATTAACTAACACAATAATTGGCAGCAATAATTGGCTTTTTAACAAGCAATTATTGACACTAATTGATTTAATTGGAATATACACATGTAAATGTAGGCATGGGATCTGTGCCTAAATTTGCATGTAATTAAAAAGGGGGGGTGCAGAAATGGGAGGGTCATGTATGGAACAGGGGTGTTCCTAGCATTTACACACATTGTTATAGAATAATGGGGGATATGCACCTAATTACATTTGCACCACGTTTCAGTACAAATGACTGCATCTAAAGTTAGGCTTGAGTCCCAGGTTTAAGCGTTATTCTATAAATCTTGCCTAACTTTAAGCATGGCTTATAAAAATTGCTTTTTTCATCAGCATATATAGAATTCACCCCTATGTACTAGTACTTTCTCTGTCTCTAGTGGGCTCGCAATCTAAGGTGTTTTTGTAACTGGGGTAATAGAGGGTTAAATGACTTACCCAGGCTCATAAGGAGCTACAATTGGAACTGAACCCAGTTCCATAGGATCTCAGCTCACTGGACTAACCATTAAACTACTCCAAACAGGTATAACTTTCCATGCCTGCAAGATAAACATAATTTCTGCCGCATATACTAGTATGTTATAAAGACACATAGATGCATATTTCTCTTTATAAAACATGCCAAATAGGCACCTACTTGCCATATTAAACCAAATAACCTGTTATAAAATTAATCTCACAGAACACAAGCATATAGGTGCACCTGTCTTATAGAAGGGGTAACTTTGTGCAAGAAAAGTTGTTTGTGACTAGAGTATTTGGTGGAAGCCCACCTTATAAAGGCACATACATACTAAGAGGCCCCTTTTACTAAATACCATTAAGCACTTCGGACTCAATTCTATAAATGATGCACAAATTTGAGCACCAATAAAAATTCGTGCTAAGCACTATTCTATAACCAGTGCTCAGAGTTGGGCACCGTTTATAGAATAGTGTTTGGCGCTGGGATCTGTGACCAGTTGTAGGAATGAGGATTTACACCAACTGAAACCTGGTGTATTGCACCTAAATTAGGCATGGATCTTGCGTGCGCAAATTCCAGGAACACCCCTGATGCGCCCATGCCATCCACATGGCTGCACTCCCTTTTTTTGATCTACACGTAAAATTTACACACGGATCTCAGAACTTAAAGATGCATATTCAAATTTAAATTAATGCCAATTAGCACTGATAATATTAGTGCCTAATTATCAGTGCTAGTTGGCTCATTTATCAATTAAATTAAGTGCCCTGTTTACTAAGCCATTCTAGAGGTGCGTTAGCATTTTTTAGTGTGCGCTAACCATTAGCACGCGCTAACTGTGTAGGTGCCCACAATATTCCTATGGACACCTACATAGCGTGTGCTAATTTTGCGCATGTGCTAAAAACGCTAGTGCACCTTAATAAACAGGGCTCCAAGTGCGCACTTTTGAGTGCTATATATAGAATTAGGGTATTAATGTGCAGTGAACTGCATTAAGTGGCTTTGTGGTAAATCTTGTGTTAAATGCATTTTGTGTCGGGGATGTGGCATGGGCAAAGTATGGGTGTGAAAGCATTAGCCAGTTAACACATTACACTTGCTGCATGCTAACTGGCTAACACACAGTTTATGTTGGAGCACTTACCTCTTCCTAAATGCTAGTTCCACCCCCACTGGTAACTGTAAAATTTGCAGTTATCGTGTGGTATATTCCTATATTATTTAGTTAGTAGTAGCTCAAGGTGAGTTACATTCAGGGGCCTTTTACAGAGGCATGGGAGGGCTATCGTGCAGGTAGTATGCAGCAAATGGCACTTCCACTGGGGCAGTACGTCCAACTGGCAGTAATTCCAAGTTTGGCGCATGCTGAATCCCGAGGTAGAAAATAGTTTTCTATTTTCTACCTTAGGGGGCGTTCTCAGTGGGAATCGGCAGTGCAAATAGGAAAAAAATCACCAAGAGCCTTCGAAATTGAGGCACAATTCCTTTAATCGTATTGCTTAAACATCTATCTTCCATAGATGACCCGACACGGGCCATGTTTCGGCGCACAGCGCCTGCGTCAAGAGTCAGATGTGTTGTGATGTCTGATAAATGCAATGTGGATTGACGGGACTTTCTCCCATGCACATATATTCAAGACAAAAGCAGTCCCTTTGTAATGAAATCAATGCAACCAACCATGTTGGTGCATGCTGCATGGTTACCACGCGGGTAGTGCATGAGCCCTTACCGCTAAGTAAGGGCCGCCGAGAGGGGGGGCAGGGGGGACAACATTCCCCAGGCCTGGGCCTCCAAGGAGGGCCCGGTGCCGCAGTCCCACCTGTCGACAGTCTGCCACTGGGCCGGGCCCCCTGCATTGAAATCACAGCGCCTCTCACCTCCGTGTGAAAGCACTGCACACAGCAGCAGATCGCCTCCCTTCGGGCTCCCTCCTTCCCTCCCTGTGTCCCATCCTCGTCTGACGTAACTTCCACGAGGGCGGGACACAGGGAGGGAAGGAGGCCCGAAGGAAGGCGATCAGCTGCTGCCTGCAGCACTTTCACACAGAGATGAGAGGCGTTGTGATTTCAATGCAGGGAGCCCGGCCCAGTGGCGGACGGAGCGGGGCGGGGCCCCGGGCCCGGCCCAGTCTCTCGGCGGCCCTGCTCAAGCCATAAATAGGCACATGCTAGTTTTAATTTTTGCACACGCCTATTTCCTGGCCTAGTAGATATGGATGGGCTGGAGTGTAAATTTTAAGAGGCTTCGATGTTAGCTTCAAACTTTTAGTACAAGAACAGTGCTGGGCAGACTTCTATGGTCTATGCCCTGAGAATGGCAAGGACAAATCAAACTCGGGTATACATATAAAGTATCATATATCATGTAAAATGAGTTTATCTTGTTGGGCAGACTGGATGGACCATTCAGGTCTTTATCTACCGTCATTTACTATGTTACTAGATTTTAAAAAATGGCATTTTTCCCAGTTGTGGTAAAAAGTGGCCTAGAGTGCACCCAAGAGATGCTTCCACACTACCGCAGGCAACTTTTTACCATGGTTTTGTAAAAGAACTCCTCAGTTACACTGGGTATTTTCTTGGTATTGTGTTCTGCACCAGGCATTTATTTTCCTTCTACAGGTGAACTTTCATAGTGTTGAGTCACTATGGGGTCCTTTTACTAAGCCGCGTAAGTGTCTACGTGCACCTAACGCGCACCAAAATGGAGTTACCACCCGACTAATGTGTGGCAGTTGTAGTAATTTCATTTTTGGTGCGCATCCAATACGCACATCTGAGAAATATTTTTTATTTTCGGGTGCACGTAATGGATGTGAACCAAGTGGCATTTGGCGCGCATAGGTCATTACCGCCCAGTTACCACGCGAGTCTTTACCACTAGGTCAATGGCTGGCGGTAAGGTCTCAGACCCCAAATGGACACACAGCAATTTTCATTTTGATGCACGTCCATTTTTGACAAAAATTTTAAAAAGGCATTTTTATAGGTGCGCTAAAAAAAAGATCGGCATGCACCCATAACCCATGCCTACACTACTGCAAGCCATTTTTTAGCGCACCTTTGTAAAAATACCCCTATATTTTTGAGTTGAAATTAACACATCCAATGTTGTTTGAATTGACCCCTGAGGCAGGCTTAGATACGTCTAAACACTGCCCGTATTGGGTCTTTAATAAAGTATACTTTTCCCATTCTTGAGAGCCTTTTGCGCTTTTTTTCTGGACTGATTTTCAGATTTTTCCATTAATGTTTATGTGCTAATTTCCCTATTAGCGCGTGGCCATTAGCATTTGAGCCCCTACTGCCAGCTATTTTGTAAATGGCAGGGACTCATGTGCTAAACCTGTGCTACTCAGCACATCAATACTGACTGATTTGCATAGACACACCCACTGTCCATTCCCAGACACACCTCCTCCACAAAAACGTTAGCGTGTAGTGTATGCGCAAATGCAGTAATTAGCATGGAACACCTCAGCACATCCTGTGGTACACCATTTTAAGATGTGTTAAGCACACATTAGTGCTCACCGCATCTTTGTGAAAGGACCCCTAAGCCACAGTAACTACAAATTTTATCACGGTTAATAAAAGGGCCCCTAAGAGGATTTCCCATTCATGAAAGTCCTCGCTTATATAATTGTACATAAAGTAGTTGTGAATTGTTCTATTAAATGATAAAATTGGGCTGTTTTTTAAAAAATATTTTATTTAGATTAGTCAGGTCTATAATTTTGGAATCTGAGGAGTTTATGTTGATGGAGTATTTTTTTCTAAAGACATTAAATAGGAAGAACTTTCTCAAAATTTGTATTAACACCTTGTTATGAAACTATTCCCAAACCTGAAGAGAATAGAAGAACTTACATTTTTAAAAAATTATCTGTCTTCCTCTTGGCCTCTGAATTTATAAATAAGGCTGTCAGTCAGACTTAGTCTGAAAAATACAGACAATAGGAAACAAATCCTTCACGCATTAATATGTATTGCACTGTGATGTGGCTTTTGATTCCAAAGGGACTTCAGCTTCTCTGAGCAAAATCCTTCTGGTTACAGCGTATGAGCCAGCAATACAACTCCCTTCTCCTATTAGAAAATAAAAGTATACTGCCAAGAAGAAAATGCATTATATTTACTATAAAGTGTAGTCCTTGTAGACTAGTTAAAAGTATGTTTCACTAAGAAATTGCCTATTCTGAACTAATTAAAGCATTCTTGTGTAAAACAACCCTTTTAATTTCTTATTCATGAAGACTCACTTCTTAGAAAACCCCCACAGTTCTACATAGACGATGCTCATATTTAGGAACCCATTAGCATTTATTTTCAGTTGTCAAACTTGGTTTCCACAAGATACTCATAAGTCCTTCTATTGACTGGCTGTTCAGATCATGATTTTTCTTATTTGTATATCCCAATTTCTTCTTATCACAGTCTTTGTCTATGGTCCAGATCTTTATCAATATATATATATATATATATATATATATATATATATATATATATATATTGTTACGTTGCTCACCTTCACTCCGAGGTTGCAGCTCCCCAAACAAAAGAACACTCTCCAGCCGTGCTCACCTCCAACTCAAAATAAAGCTGTTTATTGCATAGGAAGGGCGTCCCTCCTTCTCTCAAGTACAGATCCAAAACACAAAACAAATCCCTGTTACCATGTACCTTACTCAAGCCGGTTTGGTACACAGGCCAGGCTTCAGCAGCGGCGTCCTCTCTCTTCCTCTCCTAGAGAGGAGCAGCTAAAAGCAAAACCCCCCCCCCCCCCCCGGTTCAGTTTAGCTAGGCTTACCAAAATACAGTTCAGTTTAGCCAGGCTTTAAAACCCCAGCCTGGCCTTCAAAACACAGTTCAGGTTAGCCAGGCTTTCAAAACCACAGCCAGGCTCTCAAAACACAGTTCAGGTTAGCCAGGCTTTCAAAACACAGCCAGGCTTTCAAAGCACAGTTCAGGTTAGCCAGGCTTTCAAAACACAGTTCAGGTTAGCCAGGCTTTCAAAACACAGTTCAAGTTAGCCAGGCTTTCAAAAACACAGCCAGGCTCTCAAAACACAGTTCAGGTTAGCCAGGCTTTCAAAACACAGTTCAGGTTAGCCAGGCTTTCAAAAACACAGCCAGGCTCTCAAAACACAGTTCACTTTCAATTCCAGCTTTAAAACACAATATGGCTCTGCGCGGGCTCAAAGCCTAGGGTCCCACCCTCTTGGTCAGTCACTCTCTCTTACCTGACCTCCTCCCGCTTGACCCGGCTTGGCCCCGCTACTTCCTTGGCTTTCGCTGAGCCAGAGCCGAAAAGTCCATCGGCTCTTCCAGGGTGTTCTCCGGTTCAGTCAGCTCCATAGGGCAAGGCTCACTCTCTGCCTCTCTCTCCTCAGGAGCCCAATCCATATTCTCTTCACCCCGCCCCTCTCCCAGCTGCTCAGCCTTTTCTTCATTAAAGTTCTTTGGAGTCCCTTCTTTCTCCACCCACTTGTTCCACCACCTCTTCCACCAGGTTGGAGAATCAGCCTTACTCCTTCCCCTGCGGCCCTCCTCTGGTCTCTCCCGGGAATGCCCATAGTCTCTCTTATCCCCCGGGTCCCTTGGGGCATGCTGGGAGTTGTAGTTTCCTATTTCGGGTTCTTCCCTGGGGATTGCCTGCCTGTACCTGGGGTATTCTTGCTTACCCCAGGGTTCCTTTGGGGCATGCTGAAATTTGTAGTCCCTTTCTCTCCTCTTTTCTTTCGGTTCCCCAGGGCTGCCTACATACTCTTTACATACCCCCCCCCCCTTAAATTTCCATCCCCCCATTCTTTCTTATTCTCCTCCCCTACTCGGGACAGGGCATCAACATTTCCTAAACATCGCCCTGGGCGATGCTCCACTGAATATTGGAAAGGCTGCAGCGCTAGGTACCAACGCATTAGTCTCCCATTATTATTCTTCATCATATTCAGCCATTTCAAGGGAGCATGGTCCGTTACCAACTTTAATTTTCTCCCTTCCAAATAGACACTACATTCTTGCACTGCCCATCGTATGGCTAAACACTCCTTTTCTATGGTAGAGTAATGCTCCTCATGAGGTAGGAGCTTCCGACTTAAGTAGAGTACCGGGTGTTCCTCCCCTCCATGCTCCTGGGACAGTACTGCTCCTAACCCCCTACCCGAAGCATCTGTTTGAAGGACAAAGGGCTTTTCAAAATCAACTGCCTTCAACACAGGTTCCTGGCACAGGGCCCTCTGCATCTGTTCAAATGCCCTCGCCTCCTCCCCTCCCCACCTCAAGTGGTCGGGATTCTTCCCTCTCAGCATGTCGGTTAAAGGAGTGGCCATTGAGGAAAAATGAGGGATGAACCTGCGGTAATACCCTACCATCCCCAGGAAGCTACGTAATTGTTTCTTGGTGTTGGGTCTGGGAAACTCTTGGATGCTTTTAACCTTATTTAATAAGGGGCGCACCTCTCCCCTTCCCACCGTATAGCCCAAATACTTCACCCGGTACTGCGCAAAATAGCATTTTCTTGGGTTCAGGGTGAGTCCTGCCTCCCTAAAAGCCTGCAGCACTGCCTCTACCTGGTTTAAATGGGTGTTCCAGTCTTCACTATGTATTACCACATCATCCATATACGCAGCGGCGTAGGTCTGATGTGGTCGGAGCACCCTGTCCAGCAACCTCTGGCAGCTCGCCGCCGCGGAATTAAGGCCAAAGGGTAATCTCTTAAACTGGTACAGGCCTATGGGCGTACTAAAGGCCGTCTTAGCTTGGGCCCCAGGAGTAAGTGGAATCTGCCAGTACCCTTTTGTCAAGTCCAGGGTGGTGAGATATTGTGCAGATCCTAGCCTGTCCACTAGCTCCTCAATATAGGGCATAGGATATGCATCTGCTTGAGAGATATTATTAAGCTGGCGGAAATCTATGCAGAATCTCCACTCCCCTTCGGGTTTTGGTACTAACACCACTGGGCTTGACCAGGGGCTATTTGACTCTTCGATCACCCCGAAGTCTAACATTTCCTGGACCTGTTTTATCATCTCCCTCCTTTTCATGGGGGACAGCCTATATGGCTTTTGCCGAACTACTTTACCCCTTTCCGTTATGATGTCATGCTCCACTAGGTGAGTATTTCCAGGGCAGGCCGTCAACACATCATCAAACTAATGGGATGGTGGAACGTTTTAATAGAACTTTAAAGGGTATGTTTAAAAAAGCGTTAGGCGAGGATAGGACGGGTTGGGACCAACTGTTACCCTTCGTGCTATATGCCTACAGGGAGAAGGTGCAGGACTCATTAGGAGTTGCGCCTTATGAATTGATGTTTGGACGGAGGCCCAGGGGAATTTTAGATATTTTACAGGAACACTGGGTACCCCCGGACACCTCCGATCAGTCAGTGGTCGAATACCTACAGGATCTGAGGACCAGATTAGATAAGTTACAGGAATATTCCCAGGATAGGCTTGAACAGAGCCAAAATCGTCAAAAGGAATATTATGATAAGGGTACTCGTGAGAGGGAGTTTGTAATAGGAGATAGGGTCCTTATCCTAATCTCGGAGGATCCTCATAAGTTTGCCTCTAGGTGGAAGGGTCCCTGGGTGGTGAGGAGGAGACTTGGGCCTCTTACATATGAGGTGGCGAACGAAAAGGGGCGGGTCCAAACCTTCCATGTTAACCTGATGAAACCCTGGGTAGCAAGGGTAGGCTTTCAGACCCGGGGAGAGGAAAAGGAGGGCGAGGAGTTGGGACCGCAAATAAGAGATATTTTCAAGCCCGGTGAACCAGGGGTTTTTTCTCATTATATAGATCCTGTAAACAACTTTGAAGCATAATGAAAGGGCGGTATATGACGTACTATTAAACTTTTCCTTTTTTTCTTTTGAAATACAGCGTGTGACAGAGAAGTGCAGCTGCGTATCGCATATGATATCTCTGTTAACAGTTAACTGGCTGTGACTCATCTGATTTACAAGGTATTTTGCATCAAAAATCAATAGACCCCTGACGCAGGCCTTCACGGCCGAAACACGTCACGTGTCGAGTCGTTTTTATTGATTTGAATAAAGACCTTGTTCAGGAAGACACTCATTGTGAGAGGACTTTTATTGGATCCCTTTATTTCCCCCAATCTAGGCCCCGCTTACCGGAACCCCAGACGGGTCTGCGCCTTTCTCAGCGTTGGCCCCTCCGTCGGGCTTCTCTGTCCTGCTGGTCTTGGCCTCCTCGAGCGACAGGTCCGCGAAGCGATCCCACTCCTGACACCAATTGTTACGTTGCTCACCTTCACTCCGAGGTTGCAGCTCCCCAAACAAAAGAACACTCTCCAGCCGTGCTCACCTCCAACTCAAAATAAAGCTGTTTATTGCATAGGAAGGGCGTCCCTCCTTCTCTCAAGTACAGATCCAAAACACAAAACAAATCCCTGTTACCATGTACCTTACTCAAGCCGGTTTGGTACACAGGCCAGGCTTCAGCAGCTGCGTCCTCTCTCTTCCTCTCCTAGAGAGGAGCAGCTAAAAGCAAAAAAAACCCCCCCGGTTCAGTTTAGCTAGGCTTACCAAAATACAGTTCAGTTTAGCCAGGCTTTAAAACCCCAGCCTGGCCTTCAAAACACAGTTCAGGTTAGCCAGGCTTTCAAAACCACAGCCAGGCTCTCAAAACACAGTTCAGGTTAGCCAGGCTTTCAAAACACAGCCAGGCTTTCAAAGCACAGTTCAGGTTAGCCAGCCTTTCAAAACACAGTTCAGGTTAGCCAGGCTTTCAAAACACAGTTCATGTTAGCCAGGCTTTCAAAAACACAGCCAG
Organism: Microcaecilia unicolor; assembly: GCF_901765095.1. Lineage (NCBI taxonomy): Eukaryota > Metazoa > Chordata > Amphibia > Gymnophiona > Siphonopidae > Microcaecilia > Microcaecilia unicolor. The sequence continues at coordinate 273,699,210 of NC_044034.1, read as the reverse complement.
GCTCTCAAAACACAGTTCAGGTTAGCCAGGCTTTCAAAACACAGTTCAGGTTAGCCAGGCTTTCAAAAACACAGCCAGGCTCTCAAAACACAGTTCACTTTCAATTCCAGCTTTAAAACACAATATGGCTCTGCGCGGGCTCAAAGCCTAGGGTCCCACCCTCTTGGTCAGTCACTCTCTCTTACCTGACCTCCTCCCGCTTGACCCGGCTTGGCCCCGCTACTTCCTTGGCTTTCGCTGAGCCAGAGCCGAAAAGTCCATCGGCTCTTCCAGGGTGTTCTCCGGTTCAGTCAGCTCCATAGGGCAAGGCTCACTCTCTGCCTCTCTCTCCTCAGGAGCCCAATCCATATTCTCTTCACCCCGCCCCTCTCCCAGCTGCTCAGCCTTTTCTTCATTAAAGTTCTTTGGAGTCCCTTCTTTCTCCACCCACTTGTTCCACCACCTCTTCCACCAGGTTGGAGAATCAGCCTTACTCCTTCCCCTGCGGCCCTCCTCTGGTCTCTCCCGGGAATGCCCATAGTCTCTCTTATCCCCCGGGTCCCTTGGGGCATGCTGGGAGTTGTAGTTTCCTATTTCAGGTTCTTCCCTGGGGATTGCCTGCCTGTACCTGGGGTATTCTTGCTTACCCCAGGGTTCCTTTGGGGCATGCTGAAATTTGTAGTCCCTTTCTCTCCTCTTTTCTTTCGGTTCCCCAGGGCTGCCTACATACTCTTTACAATATATATATATATATATATATATTTTTTTTTTTTTTAACTTTTTTACTTTGGGCCTGATATTTGGACTATGGGAGGCAGCACACTTAAGTGCCCTGATTGGCGCTGACTCCGGATATTTAATGCTGGGCCATTTCTGCTGACTGGCATTGAATATCCAATTTTTTGGCTGGCTCAAATTTAACTGGCTAAGGGGCCCTTTTACTAAGCCACATAGGTGCTTACGCACGTCCAACGTGCACCAATTTGGAACTACCGCCCAGCTACCACGTGGCCCAGGTGGTAATTTCATTTTTTTACGCACGTCCACTACGTGCGCCAGAACATTTCCAGCATGCAGCGCTAACCGGGCGGTAATTGCTAAGTCAATGGGTGGCGGTAAAGTCTCAGGCCCAAAATGGACGCACGCCACTTTTTATTTTGCCACTCGTCCATTTTCGGCCAAAAGAAAAGAGGCCTTTTTTGCAGGTGTGCTGAAAAATGGACCTGCACACATCCAATACACGTGTCTACACCAGCGCAGGCCATTTTCAGCGCACCTTAGTAAAAGGACCCCTAAGTGAATATTCAGCGCTAGCCAGTTAAGTTTATAGTGGCCAAAGAAAGGACTGCTATTTAGACGGTCCAATTTGGCTGCTAAACTTCGCTGGCCAGTACTTGAATATTCATGTATAGCCAGCTTTATCCTACTGGCAATCTCCCACTGAATACAGCTAGCTGGCTAAATGCTAAATTTAACTGGCCAGGATCTGTTCTTAGCCAGTTAAATAGCACTGACTGTTGGCCCGTTTGAGTCTACTTCTTCATGTCATGAAATCCTCAATTATCCCAAGGGTCTAAGGGCTCCTTTTACTAAGTGTCAGTAAGCCCACTCCTAGTGTGCCATCATTTCCAGTGCTATAAAGATTTATTTATTTTTGTAGCTCCAGAGTGTACCCGGTGGTAATTGGGCAGAGCTGCGTGCTGCCTGGTTACCGCCAGGTTAACGAGGGAGTCCTTACTGAAATGGTGACGCAGCAAGTGCTTTACTTGCCGCACAGCCATTTCCTTCAGGAAGGCGAGACTTCCCTTTTACCTTTTATGCCAGTGTCGGCTGCCTTTTGCCACAGCTTGGTAAAAGAGGTTCTAAGTTTTTCATGTTTTCTGTTTCAGGGGCTAGCAGCATCTTGCTTTGGTTGTAACTATCATTTTATTCCATGAGTAAAGGACAGTACTTACACTTGAGTTTAGCTAGTCCATTTATAGTTCTGCTTGGTTCACACCTCAAAACCCAACTTCTTATTGGTCGTTACCATTGATTAATCACTAGTCGTTCAAAGCTACAATATATTTGTTTGACTCAGTGTGAGTTTCCACCTGTCCATCTGACCTCAGTGTTGTAGTCTTATCAACCATCTCAGTCTTTACAATCAGGCCCTGATGCTCAAATCTCCTGTGCTGTTCCAAATAGCGCCAGAAAAATACCGCTGGAACAGCACAGAAGAACAACACCCTAATGCTCAATGCTAATGAGATGCAAATATAGGCGCATTGAGCATTAGGGAATTCTGCAGAAGGATTGTGTTTTAGTGCGGCAGGATTGTGCTTGGCGCATGCGCAGAAGAGTTCTGCAGTAAGCTCGGCTCCTGTGTGCATTCGCCTGGTAATATCTGAAAGTGAAGCACACATTGGTGTCTGTTTTCTGCAGCCTAAATATAGGAGGGCTTTGTTTTTTTAGCTTGGATACTTATATTTAGACGCAGGAAACAGACGCTAATGTGTGCTTTCACTTGGGTCTACTGTTTCTCATGACCAGTGCTTAAGGGCTTGCACAGGCTTCCTTCTGCTTCCAAAAGCAATCATACCCAGCAGATTTTGCAGGAAGATTCATGAGAGAAGAGTGAGAATCATGAGAAATCTTCTCTTCCAACACCCTAATGCCTGCTCTGACCTGGAGTTATTTTTTGCAGCAGTAAGACAGTTTTGTTTCTGGTGCTCTTTTCTGAGCATTAATATGAGCTTGACTACATTAGCATGCTACTTGCATTGTTCATCTGTGCGCTTGTTTGTTCCCTCACTCTGGGCCTCTGAACATTTTGCACAAGTAAATGTGGGTGCTAGTACGACACTAATGGCCTCTAGCACCCATGTTTACTCTTGAGTATTGGGGCCTCAGATAGTCAAAAGTTACTTTCTGTTCTGTTCTTGAAAAACACCATGGTCCAAGGCCACCCGTGCTCTGTGACTAGACCTGCATATTGGAATTCATTGCCTCTTGATTTAGAAGGAAATGAAAGACCTTAGGAGCAACATTTGGCAGCAGCAGTCAGCGTGTTTTTTAAACGTTGACTATTGGTGGCTACATTAACCCTGGATATTCATTGTCGGCTCACGTACAGGAACCAGCATTAAATATCTGAAGCCATAGGCGCCGACTCCATGGGTGCTATGGGTGCTCGAGCACCCCCAATATTTCACCCACTGGAAGTTCGTTCCATCCCTTCCTCCTCCCTTCGAGTTCCAGGCCCCCTCCCTCCGAATTTTAAAAGTCATCTATTTTACCTCGTCGGGGTTAGGGCGGCAGCAGCAGTAAAAAGCATGCAGACTCGGCTCGGTGCTTTGTTGTTTTCCCTTCTCTCTCTCAGCTCTGGTCCCGCCCTTGCAGAAACAGAAAATGAGGGCGGGACCAGAACTGAGAGAGAGAGAGAGAGAGAAGGGAAAACAACTAAGCACCGAGCCGAGCCTGCATGCTTTTTACCGCTGCTGCTGCCCTAACCCCGACGAGGTAAGATAGATGACTTTTAAAATTTGGAGGGAGGGTCCTGGAACTCGAAGAGAGGGAGGGAGGGACCCTGGAACTGGGAGGGAGGGACCCTGGAACTGGGAGGGAGGGAGGAGGGAGGAAGGCACCCTGGAACAGGGAGGGAGGGAGGGGGGACCCTGGAACTGGGAGGGAGGGGGCCCTGGATCTTGGAGGGAGGGAGGGGGCCCTGGAACTCAGAGGGAGGGGGAGGGAGAGGAGAGAGAGAGGGAAGGGAGGGGGCCTGGAACTCGAAGGGAGGGAGGGAGGGGAGCCTGGAACTCGAGGGGGAGGGAGGGAGGGGGACCTGGAACTCGAAGGGAGGTGGAGGGGGATGAGGGAGTGGGACAGGGGAGGGGGACAGGGGGGAGGGAGGGGGATGAGGGGGAGGGGGACAGGGGAGAGGGGGAGACAGGAATGCACCACCTGCAAAATAAAAAAAATTCATCACCCCCAATCATTTTGAAAAGTTGGCTCCTATGTCTGAAGCTAATTATCCCATTGCTAGCTTATGCGGATGCTGTCCAATATTCAATAAGAAAGTTATGAGGTCCACGACTGTACATCAGCCAGCACACACATAACTTTCCAAGGGGCCCTTTTACTAAGCTGTGTAAGTGTCTACGTGCGACAAAATGGAGTTACCACCTGGCTACCGCGTGGCTCCTGCGGTAAATTTATTTTTGGTGCACATCCAATATGAGCGGCAAAAAAAAAATTTTTTATTTTCAGACGTGCGTATCAGACACATGCCAAGTGGCATTTGATGCACATAGGTCATTACCGCCCAGTTACCACGTGCTAGGTCAATGGCTGGCGGTAAGGTCACAGACTCAAAATGGACACGCAATTTTCTTATTTATATATTTAGATAGTGCAGGCTGTTAAAGGGGCTCTTCCACTTTGAGTTACTGTGGATTAACATTGGCTTTGAATTAAAAAGAAAAAGGCAGACCTTATAAAAAGCAGTCTTTATTTATATTCCAAAGCTCCTAGAGATTCAAGCATCTGTGCTCGACATGGCCATGTTGTGCATGGAAAAAGGCTGCGCCTGGGGCAGAGTTACTAGAAAATCAAACAAAAATACATATACAAATATACTTAAAACAAAAAATCATCAAGTTACATACAGAAATAAAAAACAATCTTGATCAAAATTTCACACATATGTCAATACATAAACCCACAAATAAATAAATAAATAAATAAATAAATAAAACACATTCTATAAAGTGTGCTTTAATTTAGGCATACATTATAGATTACACCAATTGCTGTGCTGTGTGACTAATTTAGTTGTGGTCAATTATGCCAACTAAAATCTGGTGTAAATCCTGATGCATGAATTATGCGCAGAGTGGGTGTATTCTATATCAATGCACATATATTTAGTCATGCCCACAACCCACCCATTCCACTCCCATAACCACACCCATTTTTAACTATGCAACTTAGAATACACGTTACAGAATATGCTTAGCGAACAGAGATTCTGAGAACTTTATGATTGGTGGATTAGGACCAGGTGACCAAGCTGAATGGGAGATTTCCATGGTTATGCTCACTGAGACAGTTGCTGAGAGGCGCCCTGGCAGCCGAAAGGTGTGGATGTGTGAGAGGGGTTCTGAGACATTAGAGGTTCAGAGAGGCCTGGTGTGTTGTGAGGTGGATGATTTTGATTGTGAAACTGGATAATTAGATAAAATAAATGATTGAGTGTGAATAATTGGAGAGGTGAAGAGAAATATTGCAGTACAGGTGCTATGAGTGGAATGAAATAAATCCATATATGATTGAAAGTATGACTGCACTTTGGTGACTGAGGAACATGATTGTGAAATTGTGAATAAGTCTAAGGTGAACACAGGTTGTATTTGGTGAGATAAGGAAAAGAGTGTGAAAGGTATGAAAGTACAACTTGTGACAGCCAAAAAGAAGTGAGACAACAAGGGGTCCTCACTAGTGACAGGGAAAGTAACACAGTGTAGGTTTTGAAAAGGTAGGGTTTTATATTTAGTTTCTTTTAATTCTAGTTAGTGTGCCCATAGTATTTAGCTCAAAAGCTAATAATTACCTTGAAGGTATCCTGATCTCAGGAAAGACAGGGTTTTCCTTCCAATTATTTTGTTAAGGTCAGATGAAGGTAAAGTTCCTGCACTACAGAAGAAGACATCTGAGCTACGTTGCTACGTCGCAGACTATGGGCCCCAACGTCCAACAAAGACCAAAGTGCCATCCAAGAGAGTGTGAGCTAAGTGTTTCCCACCACAACATAAGACACAGATATAAATAAAGAGAGACACTATAGCAATAATTACCAGTTTAGACTGGGAAGGCATAGATGGAGAGACACTGGTACCTGGAAACAAAGGGAATAAAATAACATACAAAGAATCAATTCTTATGCTAAAAATGGGTTGAAAATTAAAGAATTGAGTTAAATTTTAAAGAGTTTTGGGTCTGAAAGGGTTATACTTATCCGATTCATGGTGAGGGGTCTTAAAATGGAAAGATTATTTCTTGTTCTGTAAAATATTATAAACAGAAAGAAAAATAAGTTAAGCAGAACTTTGGGATACAGTTTTGTTAAAAGGTTGTTATACTTATAAATTTAATTCTTGCAAAATACTTCACAAATATAACAGAAAAAGTGTCATTTGTTCTGAGAAAAACTTTGCATTCAAAATTTGGTTCTCAATAAAAACGTCATTGTTTTAACATCTTACCTTGGGTATAGTGAATGATACATACCTGTAGCAGGTGTTCTCCGAGGACAGCAGGCTGATTGTTCTCACGACTGGGTGACGTCCGCGGCAGCCCCCACCAACCGGAAGAAGCTTCGTGGGCGGTCCGCACGCAGGGCACGCCCACCGCGCATGCGCGGCCGTCTTCCCGCCCGTGCGTGACCGTTCCCGCCAGTTGAATGACAAGCAAAAGATGAAAACGCAACTCCAAAGGGGAGGAGGGAGGGTAGGTGAGAACAATCAGCCTGCTGTCCTCGGAGAACACCTGCTACAGGTATGTATCATTCACTTTCTCCGAGGACAAGCAGGCTGCTTGTTCTCACGACTGGGGTATCCCTAGCTCTCAGGCTCACTCAAAACAAGAACCCAGGTCAATGGAACCTCGCAACGGCGAGGGTATAACAGAAATTGACCTACGAAGAACAACTAACTGAGAGTGCAGCCTGACCAGAATAAATTCGGGTCCTGGAGGGTGGAGTTGGATTTACACCCCAAACAGATTCTGCAGCACCGACTGCCCGAACCGACTGTCGCGTCGGGTATCCTGCTGGAGGGAGTAATGTGATGTGAATGTGTGGACAGATGACCATGTCGCAGCCTTGCAGATCTCTTCAATAGTGGCTGACTTCAAGTGGGCCACCGACGCTGCCATGGCTCTAACACTATGAGCCGTGACATGACCCTCAAGAGCCAGCCCAGCCTGGGCATAAGTGAAGGAAATGCAATCTGCTAGCCAATTGGATATGGTGCGTTTCCCGACAGCGACCCCTAGCCTGTTAGGGTCAAAAGAAATAAACAATTGGGCGGACTGTCTGTGGGGCTGTGTCCGCTCCAAGTAGAAGGCCAATGCTCTCTTGCAGTCCAATGTGTGCAACTGACGTTCAGCAGGGCGGGTATGCGGCCTGGGGAAGAATGTTGGCAAGACAATTGACTGGTTAAGATGGAACTCCGACACCACCTTCGGCAGGAACTTTGGGTGGGTGCGGAGCACTACTCGGTTGTGATGAAATTTGGTATATGGAGCATGAGCTACCAGGGCTTGAAGCTCACTGACCCTACGAGCTGAAGTAACTGCCACCAAGAAAATTACCTTCCAGGTCAAGTACTTCAGATGGCCGGTATTCAGTGGCTCAAAAGGAGGTTTCATCAGCTGGGTGAGGACGACGTTGAGATCCCATGACACTGTGGGAGGCTTGATAGGGGGCTTTGACAAAAGCAAGCCTCTCATGAATCGAACGACCAAAGGCTCTCCAGAGATGGCTTTACCTTCCACACGATAATGGTAAGCACTAATCGCACTAAGGTGATTCCTTACTGAGTTGGTCTTGAGGCCAGACTCTGATAAGTGCAGAAGGTATTCAAGCAGGTTCTGTGTAGGGCAAGAACGAGGTTCTAGGGCCTTGCTCTCACACCAAACGACAAACCTCCTCCACTTGAAAAAGTAACTCTTTTTAGTGGAATCCTTCCTAGAGGCAAGCAAGACACGGGAGACACCCTCAGACAGACCCAACGCAGTGAAGTCTACGCCCTCAACATCCAGGCCGTGAGAGCCAGGGACTGAAGGTTGGGGTGCAGCAACGCTCCGTCGTTCTGCGAGATGAGAGTCGGAAAACACTCCAATCTCCATGGTTCCTCTGAGGACAACTCCAGAAGAAGAGGGAACCAGATCTGACGGGGCCAAAAGGGCGCTATCAGAATCATGGTGCCGTGGTCTTGCTTGAGCTTCAGTAAGGCCTTCCCCACCAAAGGTATGGGAGGATAAGCATACAGGAGGCCGGTCCCCCAATGGAGGAGAAAGGCATCCGACGCCAGTCTGCCGTGGGCCTGTAGTCTGGAACAGAACAGAGGCAGCTTGTGGTTCGTCTGAGAGGCGAAAAGGTCCACCGAGGGGGTGCCCCACTCTCGGAAGATCTTGCGTACCACTCTGGAATGAAGCGACCACTCGTGCGGTTGCATGACTCTGCTCAGTCTGTCGGCCAGACTGTTGTTTACACCTGCCAGGTATGTGGCTTGGAGGAGCATGCCGGACTGGCAAGCCCACCGCCACATGCCGACGGCTTCCTGACACAAGGGGCGAGATCCGGTGCCCCCCTGCTTGTTGGTGTAATACATTGCAACCTGATTGTCTGTCCGAATTTGAACAATTTGGTAGGACAGCCGGTCTCTGAAAGCCTTCAGTGCGTTCCAGATCGCTCGGAGCTCCAGGAGGTTGATCTGCAGATCCTTTTCCTGGAGGGACCACAGACCCTGGGTGTGAAGCCCATCGACATGAGCTCCCCACCCCAGGTGAGATGCATCCGTCGTCAGCACTTTCGTGGGCTGCGGAATTTGGAATGGACGTCCCAGGGTCAAATTGGTCCGGATGGTCCACCAGAGCAGTGAAGTGCGGCAACTGGTGGAGAGGTGGATGACATCTTCTAGATTCCCGGTGGCTTGAACCCACTGGGAAGCTAGGGTCCATTGAGCAGATCTCATGTGAAGACGAGCCATGGGAGTCACATGGACTGTGGAGGCCATATGACCCAGAAGTCTCAACATCTGCCGAGCTGTGACCTGCTGAGACGCTCTGGTCTGCGAAGCCAGGGACAAGAGGTTGTTGGCCCTCGCTTCGGGAAGGAAGGCCTGAGCCGTCTGGGTATTCAGCAGAGCTCCTATGAATTCCAGAGACTGGGTTGGCTGGAGATGGGACTTTGGGTAATTTATCACAAACCCCAGCAGCTCCAGGAGTTGAGTAGTGCACCGCATGGACTGGAGGGCTCCCGCCTCCGAGGTGTTCTTGACCAGCCAATCGTCGAGATATGGGAACACGTGCACTCCCAGCTTGCGCAGATACGCCGCCACCACCACGAGGCACTTTGTAAACACTCGTGGGGCAGAGGCGAGCCCAAAGGGCAGCACACAATACTGAAAGTGCCGTGCGCCCAGGCGGAATCTGAGATACTGTCTGTGAGCTGGCAGTATCGGGATGTGAGTGTATGCATCCTTTAAATCCAGGGAACATAGCCAATCGTTTTTCTGAATCATTGGCAGAAGGGTGCCCAAGGAAAACATCCTGAACTTTTCTTTGACCAGGAATTTGTTCAGGCCTCTCAGGTCTAGGATGGGACGCATCCCCCCTGTTTTCTTTTCCACAAGGAAGTACCTGGAATAGAATCCCTGCCCTTCCTGCCCGGGTGGTACGGGCTCGACCGCATTGGCGCTGAGAAGGGCGGAGAGTTCCTCTGCAAGTACCTGCTTGTGATGGGAGCTGAAGGATTGAGCTCCCGGAGGACAATTTGGTGGCAGGGAGGCCAAATTCAGGGCGTATCCGCACCGCACTATTTGGAGAACCCACTGGTCGGAGGTTATGAGAGGCCACCTTTGGTGAAAAAATTTTAACCTCCCTCCGACCGGCAGATCGTCCGGTACGGACACTTTGAGGGCGGCTATGTTCCCATGGATCCAGTCAAAAGCCCGTCCCCGGCTTTTGCTGTGGAGGTGCAGGGGGCTGCTTAGGCGCACACTGTTGACGAGAACGAGCGCGCTGGGGCCGTCCCTGTGCCTGGCGAGGCCTTCGGGCCGGCTGGGTGTACCTACGCCTTGCAAAGGAATAGGGCGCAGCCTGCCGGGCCCGGGAAAAACGTCCACCTGCTGAGGTGGATGCTGAAGGCGCCCGGTGGGAGAGCTTGTCGAGGGCGGTTTCCCGCTGATGCAGTTGGTCCACCAGCTGCTCGACCTTCTCACCAAAAATGCTATCCCCCCGGCAAGGGACGTCGGCCAGTCTCTGCTGGGTGCGGTTGTCCAGGTCAGAGGCACGCAGCCATGAGAGCCTGCGCATCACTATACCTTGGGCCGCAGCACGAGATGCCACGTCACAGGTGTCATAGATACCCCTGGACAGGAACTTTCTGCACGCCTTCAGCTGCCTGACCACCTCCTGATAAGGCCTGGACTGCTCCGGCGGGAGCTTATCGACCAGGTCAGCCAGTTGCTTCACATTGTTCCGCATGTGGATGCTCGTATAGAGCTGGTATGACTGGATGTGGGTCACGAGCATGGAGGATTGATAGGCCTTCCTCCCAAACGAGTCCAAAGTGCGAGACTCCCGCCCCGGGGGCGCCGAGGCGGTATCCCTCAAACTCCGTGCCCTCTTGAGAGCCGAATCCACGACCGCCGAGTCATGGGGCAATTGTGGCCGCATTAACTCTGGGTCCGAGTGGATCCTGTACTGGGACTCTGCTTTCTTGGGGATGGTGGGATTAGTTAATGGTCGCATCCAGTTCCGAAGCAGTGTCTCCTTGAGGACATTGTGCAGCAGTACCGTGGTGGACTCTCTAGGTGGTGATGGATAGTCGAGGACCTCGAGTATCTCAGCCCTCGGCTCACCCACAGAGACCATGGGAAAGGGAATGCAAATAGACATATCCCGCACAAAGGAGGCAAAAGAGAGACTCTCAGGGGGCGAGAGCTTTCTCTCTGGTGAAGGCGTGGGGTCCGAGGGGAGACCCGCAGACTCCTCTGAGGAGAAATATCTGGGGTCCTCCTCTTCCCCCCACGAGGCCTCTTCCTCGGTATCGGACATGAGCTCATGTAGCTGAGTCCGGAACCGGGCCCGGCTCGACGTCGAGGCACCAAGGCCTCGGTGTCGTCGAGCGGTGGACTCCCGCGCCGGCGGGGACGAAGCTCCCTCCATCGACGTCGACGGGGACTCCACCTGCGTGGCGGTCGAGACCGGCGCCGCAAGCGGCGGCGGCGTCGACGACCTCGGCACCGGGCTAGAGCTCGCCGGCGCCACAGTCATCGGCGCCGAGGGCGCAAGCACCCCCGGCGCCGGCACAGCCTGGCGCATCAGCCCTTCCAGGATCCCCGGAAGGATGGCTCGGAGGCACTCGTCCAGGCCCGCTGTCGGGAAAGACGTGGGGGCCGGTAGAGGCATCGGTGCCGGAAGCTGCTCGGGTCCAGGAGACTGCACCGAAGTGCTGGGACCCTGACGTGGCGGTACCTCCACCACCGAGGGGGACCTCTCCTCTCGACGCGGACGCTTCGGCGTCGACTCCTCACCGGTACCGAGAGCCGGATGCGTCGAGGGCGACCGGTGACGGCGCTTCTTTGCCTTCTTACGGTGCCCGTCACCGGTGCCGGGTGGTATGGAGGAGGAGGAGGTCGATCCCCCTCGGTCCCGAGGAACCGGGTCAGACAGGGTTCGGTCCCGAGGGCCACGGGCTGAAGGAGTGACCGGGGCCGACTGCCCACGCGGTCTCTCACCTCTACCCTCACCGGAGGTCCGGCGGGCCAACGGGACCTGTTTTCCTGGGGTCGATGCCATCGATGCCGATTTTTCGGGCATCGATACCGGTACCGAAGGACCGGGCGTCGATACCGATGCCGTCGAAGTCGACGTCGAGGGGCCGGCGCAAGTTCCAAAAAGATGGTCCCGCAGAACTTGCCTCGCAACCTGAGTCCGCTTCCGGAGACCGAGACACAGGGAACACGACTTGATATTGTGCTCCGGCCCGATTCACTGGAGGCACCAAGCGTGGGTGTCGGTCTGCGAGATTGGCCGGCCGCACCGACCACACTTCTTAAATCCACTCGGGACCTTCGAGGACATCGACGGAAAAATCGCGTCGGCGAAGTTAAAGTCGTCGATGGTGGCGGAAATAACACCTCGAAAAAATAAATCGATCGCGCGGCCACAAGGCCGCAATGCGACGCCCTCGCTAGAAACGAGGGAAAAAGGGAGCGCGTGCTCTTTTTTTTTTTTTTTAGAAAAACGAAACTGGGGCACGCGGTAACAAAAAACTAACAAAATGAAACAAAATCGCGTAAACGCGACGGTCTTTCCGGGGCTGCGAAGGGAGAGCGGCGACGGCACGACTCTCCTCAGGCACGGAAAAGAAAAGACTGTCGGGAACGGTCACGCACGGGCGGGAAGACGGCCGCGCATGCACGGTGGGCGTGCCCTGCGTGCGGACCGCCCGCGAAGCTTCTTCCGGTTGGTGGGGGCTGCCGTGGACGTCACCCAGTCGTGAGAACAAGCAGCCTGCTTGTCCTCGGAGAATAATTTTATCTAAAGGAATATCTTATTCTTAGTTTCTTTCCTTCCTACAGCTTTGAGCTATAGGAACGAGGTTAGTTTATATTGTATATTGTGTTGTACTTCCTTGAATCCCAGTCTGAGGTATCCGCCACGACTACCACCATCAGGTACAGAAGGACTGTGCTCTTCAGGAACGGGGTAACAACATATGGAATATGCTTCAATTTCTGCGTGGAAATTAAGATGCCATATATAGAATCCTGGGGTACGTGTTTCATGCACCTTAGTACAAGAGGCCTTAAAATACTAAATGGCCAGGATTCAAACTAGATAATCGTGAGATGGCTAAGGGAATGAGAGGAGGCGGCCCCATTTATTGATGATAATCATTAAACTAATAAAGTATTCTTCTAGAGTTCAATATTCAAAAGCAGTGGCGTAGCCAGACTGCCAATTTTGGATGGGCCTGAACCTAAAGTGGGTGGACACAAATTTTTCTCTCTACCCCCCTCCCCCAGCAACCTTTAGTCACACTAATCAGATGCATTTGTCACACAAGGGTAAAGTGCTGCTTTTCAGTGCATCAGGTTTCAGAAAATAAATTTAATAGCCTAACATCCTTTTCAATGAGCTTTCAGAGGCCAAAACCTATGGGCCTCAGGTCAGTATAATGCTGCTATGGTATCCTCTCCTGACCTGAGGAAGGAAGTATTGGTCTCTGAAACTTTATTAACACAGGTACCATATTACTTTATCCTAAATTAAAAATAAAATTATTTTACCTTTGTTGTATGGCCATTTACTTTTTCTCATTGTGTTGCTCCCAGTCTCTAGATTCTGCTTTCCTTCATTTTCGCTTAACTCTTCTGCTGGGGTTTCCTGGCCACTTGTCATTTTTCTCTCCTTTTTCTTTGCTTTCTTCAATATTTTTCTGCCTCTCTCTCTCTCTTTCTGTTCAGATTTAATTCATTCTTACTATCCATTCTTTAATTTCCTTCTTTTTACTTCATCTACCTATGGCTTTTCATCTTTTTCTCACCCTTGTTCTCCCCATGCCCTTTCCTCTTATTCTCCAGTCTTTCACTACTCCCCTTTTCCATCCAGCAGCTCCCCTCTTTCTCTCCCCTTCCATCCAGTGTCTCCTTTCTTTCTTTCTCTCTCCCTATCCTTCCATCCTGCGTCTTCCCATCCTTCCACCCATCTCCCTCTCTCCTGATCCTTCTATCTAATGTCTCTCTCCCCCCTCCTTCTATCCAGTGTCTTTCTAGCTCTCTATCTTTTTCTGTTCAGTGTCCCTTCTCTCTCCACATCCTTCCAGTCTCTTCCCTTTCTCTCTGCATCCTTTCATCCATCTCCCCTCTTTCTCTCCCCATCCTTCCATCCAATGTCTTTCTCTCCCTATCCTTCCATCTGTTTTCTCTCTTTCTCTCCCCATCCTTCCGTTTTCCCTTTCTCTCCCCATACTTCCATCTGTTTTCCCTCTTTCTCTCCCCATCCTTCCATCCGTCTACCCCCTCTCCCGATTCTTCTATTCAGTGTCTCTCTCTCTACCTTTTTACATTCATCATTTCCCCCCTTTTTCTCCCCATCCTTCAATGTGTCTTCTGTTTCTCTCCCTACCCTTCCTTCCAGCTTCTTCCCTCTTTCTGATCTCTGCCAGGATCCCCCCCTTCTCCCCATCCTTATCACCAGTAGCTTCTCTCTTTCTCCAGCCCTTCTCCATCTCCCCTCCTTCTCACCTCACTCTCTTTACCTCCTGCCTCCCGCTCCATCTCCCCTCATTCTCTCCCGAGTCCCCACTCTTTCTCTCTTACTTCCTGCCTCCCACTCCTCCCTCCAATCTTCGTTTCTTGGCCACTGCTGCAAGTAGCCGCTACAAAAAGAAAAAGAGCTAAACAAAGCAAAAATGTTTTTAAAAACTAAGAGGGCCGAGTGAGTGCGCATACTGGGAGTGAATGAGTAAATTAATGGAGAGATGACAAGTGAGTCAGTAGACACTATGGATTTGATTTGCAGAGGGTGGCTGAGTAAGTGAATGGGGGATTATGAGTGGATGGGTGGGCTAAAAGTGGCAAGAAGACTGAGTGAATGGATGGGAATTCTAAGTGACAGAGAGATGAGTGAGTTAATGGATAGGATTGAATGACAGGGGATTGGGTGAGTATAGGAAAAGCTGAATGTACTGGACAGTGTGAGTGAATATGGGGAGAGTAGTGATTCAACATTGCTAGAGGGAGGGTTTGAGTGTTTGGTGAGATTTGTTATCCCCTCTTCCCTTTCTTCCTCTAGACAGCGCTCCCAGTCTCTCCTCTTGATCAACAGGCAGCCTATACTCCCCTGTGGCCATATTGCTCACATCTTCTAGACTATTCTGGGCTCTCTTCTTGTTAATTCTGCAAGCATGGACTCCCTGCTTGCAGTGTGACTCACACTTTTGCTGTTGCCTGCAGTGCAGCTATTTTTTTTCCCCAAGAGTCTCAGTCTGATGATGGCGACGAGCCGTTTGCTTCCCCCTCAGCCCGCCCAGCAGCGATTCCGGTCGCAGGCTCAGCTTTGGCTCGCACACGCTGCCTGCCCGCTGTCGCTCAATCTCCTTGTAGCTCCTAAGCGGCAGCGCGAACCCGGAAGTCTCTGGCTTCCGGGTTCGCGCTGCCGCTTAGGAGCTGCAAGGAGATTGTTGAGCGGCAGTGGACAGGCAGCGTGTGCGAGCCGAAGCTGAGCCTGCGACCGGAATCGCTGCTCGGCGGGCCTGCAAGGAGGGTGAGGAAAGATGGGGTGAACCGTGAAAGCTGCTGCACGCCACGGGGAAGGGAGCCACCGGAATCGCTCTGCTGCTGGGTGGGCCTGACCCCAAATTGGGTGGGCCCAGGCCCACCCGTGGCTAGGCCCCTGTTCAAAAGGATTTAACTGAGTAGGAGAGGATCCTGTATGCTTAAATCCCACTCAGCTAGCCAGCCGCCAATATTCAACATCACTTAACCGGATCGTACTGCCGAATATGACTGCCATCCGGCCATCCTCTAACTGGCTATGTTAGGGGTAAGCTGGGGGTAGAGTTAGGGCAGAAAGGCAACTTAGCTGGTTAGTGGCTATGTTCATCTGTTCTAACTTTATGTGCTGAGTTCACTGGGCACTGGTCTGAATATCAGCTGGTACCCAGTTAACTTCTGGGTCGCCAGATATAACCAGATATCAAGTACCAGCCGCCAGGTATGTCTCAGCATTGAGGGGCCCTTTTAATATGGCACATAGGCGCCTATGTACATCCAACGCGTGTCAATTTGGAACTATCACCCAGCTACTTCGAGTCCCGGGAAGTAATTCCATTTTTTATGTGCGTCCGATACACGTGGCAGAAAATATTATTTTCTACCACGTGGCATTAACCGGGCAGTAATCGGCAGTGTATGCATTCTGACAATTACCACCCGGTTAACGCGTGAGACCTTACTGCTAAGTCAATGAGTGGTAAGGTCTCAGGCCCAAAATGAACGTGCACCAATTTTTATTTTGTTGCACATCCATTTTTTTTGCAGGTGTGCTGAAAAATGAACCTGCGTGCATCCAATACACGCATTTACACCAGCACAAGTCACTTTTCAGCGCAACTTAGTAAAAGGACCCCTGAATTTATGGGATTAGGTTAGCTCATGGTTGTAAGTGTCTTATAAACTGCTTATTGCTGCAGGATGAATATTATACTCTTAATTTCAGCATGCGAAAAAGTGAACCTAAACTAGATGGATAGTGCTGGTGCATTCACCATATTACATGTATATGCAGTGCAGCTACCTACAATGATGATTTGTTTTGATTGACAGCTAGGGTCATATGATGATTATAAAAAATGTGCTGATGCCACAGAAAAGATACAGCCAGATCCTGGAGGAAGACAAAGAGGGCCAGGACTTAATCACTGGAGCCACGTATGAAGGGCTCTAGTGGGGAAAAGGTAAGATTTTATTTTATTTTTATGAAAAATAGAGGGTTTGGCCAAGGGTGGACTAAAAATATTTAAATTCATTTTTGATTGTAGTTGGGACCTGGGAGAGGTCTTTAGAGAGAAGTTGCCAGCTGTGGTGTATAAATTATTTGTAGGTATTCAGTGCCACCATCCAGATAATGAGCAGTGTTGCATATCCATGCAGAGCAGGACTGGTACAGATAGTGGTGATATTCAAACCAATATTCGGATAGCAATCTGGATAAAATGAAGATAGAAATTTTTATGACAACATTTTATCCAGGTAGTTGTCCAGATAGTAACATAATAACACAGTAATATACCGTAACAGATGATGGCAGATAAAGACCTGCATGGTCCATCCAGTCTGCCCAACAAGATCATTTCTTAGTATATGATAGGATATTAGCTGTCTTTGTCATACTTAGGGCACAGACAATAGAAGTCTACTCTGTACTGGCCTAATTTTCAACTACCAGGCTTGTCGTTGAAGCCCACTATGCAACCAAGCATCCTTTTAGCATTCACTGTCACCTTTTTCACCTGCTTGGCCACCTTAAGATCATTGCATATGATCACACACAAGTCCCACTCTTTTTTTCTCGCACAAAAGTTCTTCGCCCCTTAAACTGTACTGTTCCCTCGGGTTTTTGCAGCCAAAATGCCTGACCCTGAATTTTTTAGCATTGACTCTTAGCTGCCAAATTCTGGATCATTTTTCAAGCTTTGTTGGGTCCTGCCTCTTGCTATCTACACCATCAGGAGTGTCTACCCAATGCAGATTTTGGTATCATCCACAAAAGGAAAACCTTAACACTTAGCCCTTCAGCAATATCACTTACAAAAATGTTAAAGAGAACTGGCCCAAAACACAAACCTTGTGGCACAACACTGGTAACATCCTCGTCATCGGAGTGAACTCCATTTACCACTACCCTTGTCGCCTTCCACTCAACTAGTTCCTAACTCAATCAGTCAGTTTAGAGCCCATACTGAGGGCACATAGTTTTTAGTCATCTATTTATAACTATGTCAAAGGCTTTGCTAAAATTCAAGTACATCACTTACACAGCTTAGTGAAATGGCCCCTAAGTTCTTTCAGTATCCTTGAATGTATGCTATCCAGCCCCATTGCTTTGTCCACCTTTAGTTTAACTAGCTCCTCATAACATAGTCCTCTGAAAATCATTCAGGGTCTACTGCAGCTTCATTCCTATTTGTGTTTGTCTTCTGCAGACCTGCTCCCGGTCCTTCATCTGTGAACACAGAACAGAAATATTTTTTAAGCAGTTCTGCCTTACCTTTGTCGGGTTCTACATATTCTTCCCCTTCACCTGTGAGTCTCACAATGATACTTTTGTACTTCCTCCTTCCAGGCCTATACCATCCTCTCCATAAAAAAAATTACTTTCTAATATTACTCCTAAGGTGACCCCCCTGTAACCTTAATTCCTGCTTTCCAGATCTACCACTTATCTTTCTCTGGAATAGGTGCATATTAATACCTTTCAAATATTTAAACATCTGTATCATATTACCACTATCCCTCCTTTCCTTTAGCGTATGCATATTCAGGTCCTCAAGTCTTTTATACAACTTTATGTTACTTTTCTCTGAACCGATTTAAAGGGTCATTTTACTAAGCTGCAGTAAAGAGTGGCCTTAGTATGCCCTTTTGTGGGGTTTTCCCATGTTCTAAGGCCTTTTTTGATCACAATCGTAAAATGGCTGATTTTCTATTTTTTATATTAATGGCCATGCGCTAATGTTTGACAGGCAAGTCAGAGGGAATAACAACACAAAATATCATCAGGTTAAAAAAGTGTATCAGGTCACAGATGGAACAACTAGGTGAATTCAAAAGTCAGAGGGAGCAGTGTTTTATTCATAACCCGACATGGCCCATGTTTCAGCTATCGTCAGCATCAGGGGTCAATCAAAGGTAAAACATAAGTCTGAAGAACCCTTCTCAGCAACAACAATAGAAAAGAACACACAAGAGGTTCTCTACAAAGCTTACTTGGAAACAATGGAGTCTTTGATGATGGCAAGTGCCACTGTTTTTAAGTAAGCTGTGTAGAGAACCTCTTGTGTGTTCTTTTGTATTGTTGCTGAGAAAGATTCTTCAGACTGATATTTTACCTTTGATCGTCCCCTGATGCAGGTGATAGCCGAAACATGGGCTATGTTGGGTTGTGAATAAAACATTGCTTCCTCTGACTTTTGAATCCTTCTGGTTGTTCCATCTGTGGCCCGGTGTATTTTGTTTTTTTTACCATTCACTAATGTTGTCATTAGCACATGGCCATTAAAAATAATTACATGTGAGTACTTACCACCACCCATTTGTAAGCAGTAAGGGCTCACACGGTAATCCTACACTAACCAGTGAGTTTGTGCTAATGTGGATGCGCTGTTTAGAACTGGAATGTACAATCTCTGCCCCCATGAGATGCCCTCTGGAAAAAAAAATATGATTCTCTATGCGCTTAGCACGCAAAGATTTGTTACAGTAGTTAACACAGGATGCCTGAGTGCATCCTGCAGTATATCATATTAAACTGTGTTAGGCACACATTAGCGCTTAACAAAGGGGTCCTTTTAATAAGGTGCGTTGAAAAAATGGTCTGTGCTGTTGTAGGCACGTGTATGGAACCCACACTGCTCCATTTTTCAGCGCATACCTTTTTTTGGCCGAAAATGGGTGTGCGGCAAAATAAAAATTGGCACACATTCATTTTGGGCCTGAGACCTTTCTGCCACCCATTGACTTAGCGGTAAAGTCTCACGCATTAACTGGGTGGTAATCGTCAACACGCATTCACTGCCGATTACCGCCTGGTTAGAGCTACACAGTAGAAAATAACAAATATTTTCTGCTGTGCATATTGGACACGCATAAAAAATGGAATTACTGCCCAGGGCTCGTGGTAGCCAGGCGGTAGTTCCAAATTGACGCACGTAGGCGCCTACGCGCCTTGGTAAAAGGGCCCAAAAACTTAGTGAAAGGGTCCCTAACCAGCTTATAATCGAACGAGAATAACGCCCAAGTTCCGACCTAAATCGGGAGATGGGCGTTCTTCTCACAAAAACAAATAAAGCGGCATAATCGAAAGCCGAACTTTGGACGCTTTCAACTGCACTCCGTCGCGGATGCGGACAAAGTTGACGGGGGAGTGTCGGAGGCGTGGTGAAGGCGGAACTGGGGCGTGGTTATCACCCGAACAGAGATGGGCGCCCTTCGCCGATAATGGATGCGTTTGTAGCTAGAATTTAGGGCACTTTTCCTGGACCCTGTTTTTTGACGAATAAGGCCCCAAAAAGTGCCCTAAATGACCAGATGACCCCCAGAGGGAGTCGGGGATGACCTCCCCTGACTCCCCCAGTGGTCACTAACCCCCTCCCACCACAACAAATGATGTTTCACAACTTTTTACTTTCACCCTCAAATGTCATACCCTCCTCCCAAGCAGCAGTATGCAGGTCCCTGGAACAGTTGTTAGGGGGTGCAGTGGACGTCAGGCAGGTGGACCCAGGCCCATCCCCCCCCTACCTGTTACAATTGTGCTGCTTAATGCTACTAGTCGTCCAACCCCCCCAAACCCCCTGTACCCACATGTAGGTGCCCCCCTTCACCGCTTAGGGCTATAGTACTGGTGTAGACTTGTGGGCAGTGGGTTTTGAGGGGGATTTGGGGGGCTCAACACCCAAGGGAAGGGTGCTATGCACCTGGGAGCTCTTTTACCTTTTTTTTTGTTTTTGTAAAAGTGCCCCCTAGGGTGCCCGGTTGGTGTCCTGGCATGTGAGGGGGACCAGTGCACTATGAATCCTGGCCCCTCCCACGAACAAATGCCTTGCATTTATTCGTTTTTGAGCTGGGCGATTTCATTTTCCATTATCGGTGAAAAGCAAAAACGCCCAGCTCACACCTTGGCGAATAAAGCATGGGCGTCTATTTTTTTTTTAAAAATACGGTTCACTCCGCCCCTTCACGGACCCGTTCTCGGAGATTAACGCCCATGGAGATAGGCGTTTCTGGTCGATTATGCCCCTCCACGTCTTTTTTATGTTCTTAGTAAGATACAGCCTCTAAAACTGAACACAATACTCTACCCTCTCTCTCTGCCCATGTATTGCCCCAACACTATCTGGATAATGTCAAGTGGCCTGTAAAGAAATTCAGTGATGCTATCTAGACAGTGCAGCTGAATGTGAATGGCTAAGAGAACTATTGAGATAACAATCGCAGTTACCCAGATTTTTCTTTGAATATTGATCCATTTGTTTATTGTTCCCAGAAGATACATAAACTTTTACCAGGAACAAAAAAAAAAAAAGAGTTGAAAGGTTGTTTTATTAAAGTTTAAAAATTGTAAATAATAGTGACAACTGCAAGACTACTTTTGTTGAAAATTCAAGAAATATTTGTTCTCTAAAGCACAGCATCCAGGAAATCATAGTATACCAGGCAGAAGTTCTAAGGTAAAGTAGCATATATATTTCCAAACAAAATATATTTTTGAAAAGAAAAATAAACTTTTTCTTCCTCTATTACTAGATAAAATGAAATGTCAGGACCGGGATAAAGATACAGAGTGGAATGCATACTTTGCCAGGCCTACAGTGACTATTAGACTTTGATCTAATTCTATTTGCTGCTTTATGATGCATGAAGCTGTCAGATAAAGGGATGTTCAAAAAATTCACTCAAGCTGTCAAGGCTGACAAGACTTGTGATGGATTACAGAGAAAACAAAAGGGTTATCACCTTAACCACAAACATTTATATCTTTCTTTCATAAGCGTGCTTCAATCAGCATATAGTTATTGGAGTGCAGGTTGCTACAAAGACTGCAGGAACACACATCCAGGGACATATCTGGCACAAAATGTTTTAAAAGTCAGTCACAGGCAGTGGCGCTAGCATGTATTTAACTGCTGCGTACACGATGCAGTCACGTTCTTTGAAATCATAGTAAAAGAGAAATTGCTGGCAGGTAAAAACGAGGGATGTGCTTTCTTTTAAAAAGACAAAGATATAATAATGAAAATTGTTTCATGTGTTATTTCCAAAATAAAATCAAATATAAACTATAATTGATTTTGTTTTCTTTTTATTTTCTTTGCTTTTTTTTATTTTGCAATTAGAGTAGGCAAAAACAATTTAACACATAGTAAAATGGAAAACAAAACAAAAAAATTAGCAAAATAAGAAAAAAAAACATAAAATAAAATCCCTGGACATTCCTAGTAAATTTTAATACTATTTTGCTGTGTGAAACTCGTAATTTACGTTTTTTTCTCCTTTGTCTTCTTTAATTATAAAAAAGATTTTCATTTCAGGTTGTCATGCTGTTAACAGCGTGCACTATTGAAGAACAGTGTGTGCTATTGAAGAATAATGTATCATATTGATGCAACAACAATAAAATCAATTTTTGAAGGGGAATTCTATCATTTCATTTTTAAAACAACATTGGAAGTGCTGACATTTCCTATGTCATTTCTAATATTCTTGCGTTCACCAACATTTTTGTGAAACATAAGCAAGCAGCCATTAATACTTTTGTGTACAAAGACATACTTTTTAGATATATGAATGATTTGGTAGATATTAATTCACAAGGCAGCAAGCTGCTAACGAACAATGTTACACACAGCTATATCAATCATTCAAATAGATGTGTCACTACAATTGAAGACCTGAAGACCTGAACTAGTATTCTAGCATCAAATATTAAATGACATGTTTCTAGTGTAAGATGCAACTTGATCTAACTGCCGATGATGTACATTGTCAAAATATATAAAAGAAACAGCTAAGAACACTGAAGACTTTCATGATGAACGTATTATTAGATATGAAGCAACAAATGTATTTTGTATAGGGGAATGTTTACTAAAGTGAGATCAGCACTTGCCATGGGTGTTAATGTGTCGTAACCATTAGCACAGGCCCATGCTTAAGGTTACCACATGATAAAAACTACTGTGCTGTAAAAGTCCCATAGTAAGTGTTTACTGCAAGTTGGGGCAGGGTCAGGGTGGGTTCTGTGTGGAGATCATGCATGACCTGATCTGATAGCTACTGCATTATAGCTGTCAAAATTATTCATAGTATGGTAGTACTTAATGCCACCCCAAAAGCTGGCATTAAATTAAGTACAGCTGTGCTACTAGCAGTCAGGTAGCATGACCACAGGCCCAAGAAGATAAAAAAAAATCTCATGGACAAGGGCCCCATAATCAACATCCCCTAGATACTACCCCTCTCCCTGATCAGCAACCCCTAGAGAGTACCTGCACCCCACCCACCCCACCCCCAATATCCATAGACACACAACCAAGGCACTCATCAAGATCAGTACCCTATCAAGATAAGTCCCCAAGGATAACCTCCCAACAGGATCCCCCTAAAGAGAAGCCCCCCACACCTTATGATGACCCTTCCCTCACCTCTGGGACTCATCCAGAATTGTCATTGGAAGTCTAGTGGAGTGGGGCAGAAGTGGTCCTTACCTGCTTTGACTCTGGTAGCTGCCAAGCTTCAAAAGGATAGCTAAGTGTCTTGTAGTACTGGTTCTAGGGGTCAACCTTCCATAAAAGGAGCAATTATCTACCTTTTTGAGATTCCTTTTAACTCTTAACCCCATATTCACCTGTTTAGTACCTATGTTTGTCTTCATTATTCCCATATCATTTTTAGTGCTGTGAACTGCATACATACCATTGATGGCCCCCTTGTGGTATATCAAGTGCTATGAATAAAGAGATACATAAATATCTCTACCTTTCATTAAAAATTTGAATACTATTTATACAGGTAATATATACCTGCTAAAAGTGGTTTACAGTACAATACATTTGTAGTTAAAAAAGATTTTACAATAAAAACAGACATATCAAATACTTATACAGACTCCAAATCCAGCATCCCTACATAGAATTCTTCTCCCAGCATTCTGGTCTCTTCTTTTCCATTTATTCAACCATGAAAAAACCCCAGGTTTTTGGCCTTTTTTTAAAATTTTAATTGTTGGATATAGGTTTCCATATAACTCCCTAACCCCTTATTTGTCCTGTTTCTCTGTCTTGAACACACTGTAAACTCTGTTTAGCAGGGTCTATCTTTTACATGTTTTCTATACAGTGCTGCTATAGTAGTGCTATAGAAATAATAATAAGTAGTTGTACTAGTAGGAAATAAGGATATCATGTTTGTGAGGCTTGTGTTTGGAGGATTCCTTTTGGGGGGGGGGTGATCGTGGGTCTTGATTGTGGGAGGGCACCATCTGAAAGAGTGCTGATCAGGAGAAGGGTAGTGCCGAAGGGTGTGCTGTTCATGGGGTGGGGTAATGTCTAGGGGGACTTATATGGGGAGGATAATCTCCAAAGGGTTGCTAATCAGGGGATGAGTACTACCCAGGGGGTTCTATCAGGGGGAGAGGTCTAGACCAGGAAAGTAATATAGTTTGAGGCAAGGGTGTTGATCAGGAGAGTTATATGCTATGGGTAGTCAGATTACACTATCACGAAAGACACCAACATTATTCATTTAGTTTTTGCATTGGGGTTCATGTTGTATGCCTCAACACGTATGAAGGTGCATTCATGATATCTGCCAAATATAGGCTTGTGCAGTAAGGGTCTATACCAGTGGTTCCCATACCTGTACTGGGGACTCCCCAACCAGACAGATTTTCAGGATATCCACAATGAATATTCATGGGAGAGGTTTGCATGCACTGCCTCCACTGCATGCAAATCTCTGATGAATATTCATTGTGGATATCCTGAAAACCTGACTGGCTGAGGAGCCCCCAGTACAGGTTTGGAAACCACTTTGCAGGACCGATGCTGGTCACACATCCTGCATTTACTGTACACTCATTACTGCAGCTAACGTTTTTCACTTAAGGTGTGGTAAGTCCAAAAATGTACTGCATTTTAATAAAAAAGAAGCCTCATAATCCCCATCCAGGCTAGTGTTTTCCACAATGCTATGTTATAAACAACACATACCATTTTTATAAGAGATTGGTAGCTCTGGTGGCTGTTTTGGTCTTTCAGGAGTCTTTTTACCAAGCTGCGGAAAAATGGGCCCTGCACTAGCGGCAGGGGCTGTTTTTCCCCGAGTACAAGGGCCCTTCTTACCACAGCAGGTAAAAAGCCCCCAGACACACATGACCATGTGGTAAGAGAACTCTTACCACATAGCCATGCGGTAGGGAGCCCCTACCACCACCCATTGAGGTGGTGAAAAGGGCTCCCACACTAACCCAGATGTAACTGGGCAGCCAGTGGCAATGCCCGATTACCACCAGGTTACCGCTACGCAAGTCATTTCTGGAGGGTTTCTTTTTACCCTGGAAATGGTGCATGCTAAGGGTGGAAGAGCTAGTGTAAGTCCGTGCTGGGCTTACCGCCGCTCTGTAAAAGGGGCCCTCAGTTGGTCTTCAGTGTTTATGCACTATATTATACTATACTATACATGGTTTTATATTCTGCTAACTTTCTAAAAAGATTCTAAGCTGTTAACAATATTACCGTATTTTTCGGACTATAAGACGCACTTTTTTCCCCCAAAATTTGGGAGGAAAATGGGGGGTGCGTCTTATAGTCCGAAGGTAGAGATCTGGCTGGCTGGCTGACTGGCTGGCCGCCTGCCCTCCCTCCCTCCGAGTTCGGGATCGCCCTCCCCCCGGCCCTGTCACCACTTCTCCCCTTACTCACGCGATCTTCCCTGGTGGTCTAGTGACGTCGGGGCAGGAAAGAGCCCCCTCTTTCCTGCCAAGCGCACTGCTCTCCATCCTCCTGTATGCAGCCTGATGGTCTCGGCGAGATTCAAAATGGCCGCCGAGACTTCAATTCTCGGCGGCCATTTTGAATCTTGCCGAGACCTTCAGGCAGCAATGCATACAGGAGGATGGAGAGCAGTGCGCTGGGCAGGAAAGAGGGGGCTCTTTCCTGCCCGACGTCACAAGACCACCAGTGAAGATCACGTGAGTAAGGGGAGAAGTGGTGACAGGGCCGGGGGGAGGGCGATCCCGAACTCGGAGGGAGGGATTCGGACAAGACGCACCGGAGCACCTAGGTTTTAGAGGAGGGAAAAAGCAAATTTTTTTTCCTATTTCCCTCCTCTAAAACCTAGGTGCGTCTTATGGTCCGGTGCGTCTTATAGTCCAAAAAATACGGTAATTCCTCCAGTCAAGGAAAACTATAGAGCTTATCGAATGAGATCTTATATCTGGCCGGTTTCAGGAGATCGCCGGCCATCTCTCGATTTGTGTCGGAAGATGGCCGGGCATCTCTTTCGAAAACGAGCTGGATAATCTCATTTACCTTAATCCATCTCACTAAACAGCAATGCTTTCAATATTCTTCAAAAAATTATTGTTAAGTATGGAAAATTTTACCTTTAACTATTAGAAGATTAAGTGGTTAATCTTCTAATAGTTAAAGGTAAATTTTTTCCAAACTTTTACACCCTGGTAAAAGAAAGATGAGTCTAACATCAATTTTTTAAAGTCACCCTTAAAAGTAGGATAACTTAATTTCAAACAATGACCAGATCGTGTCGATGTAAAAGAAGAAGGGAAGTCTAAATAGTAAATCAACTTATCAGAACACTCACCATATAGAGACTTAAATACCATACAAATTATTTTAAATTGAATTCATGAATCAGTTGGAAGCTAATGCAGCTCCCTCAACAAATGTGACATCCTATCATATCTTCCTAGACCACAAATCAACCTGGCAGCCATATTTTGCTCTGTAGCATTCTTGCTTGATTCTCATGTTGGTTCTACAAAAGATCACAACCTATGAAGAAGTTATGTAAAAAACTAGACAATAGGTATGGGCAGCCATAAAAAATTTGTTTTGAGCCTTTTTCCATGTCATTTATGGGAATTTTGGCTTTGTTCAGGTTTTATGGCCATTTTTATATTTTGTCACTTTCCGATAACACTATGGGATGAATTCTATATTTGGCACTGAAAGAATCGACACCAAATAAAGCACAATTCTATAAGCTACGCTTAAAGGGGCTCTTTTCCTAAGCTGCGGTAAAAAGTGGCCTGTGTTAGTGTGGATGCGTGAAATTGGCACGCACTGGGCCATTTTTTTTTACCATGGTGGGTAAAAAAGGCCTTTTTAAAAATGGGGCAGTAAATGGCCGTTCCCTAATATTAAAAGTAGCGCACAGCTATTTACTGCCTGTGCCCTTCCCGCCACCTATTTAGTTGGCAGTAAGGGCAAACACGCTACTTGTGGAGTAATCAGCAGCATACGGCACACACACTCTCTCTCCCCCCCCCCCCCTCCATGGTAGAAAATATAAAAATATGGTCTACTGCGAGAAACAGCACATGCCAACTTTGGACTTACCACTGGGCACCCATGTTACCCAAGCGGTAGGGTCAATTTGACACATGTTACCGGCATGGTAGCCCTACCACGGCTTAGTAAAAGGGCACCAAAGTTAGGTGCAGTTTATAGACTAGCGCTTACACCCATGAGTTGTGCCTCACCTTAGGTGTGGCCATTTGCAACAGCTAAAACATGGTGCAATTGTCCGCACTTAAATTGGGTGCATATTCCTCGCATTCTAGTATATGTGTTAATGAGAGTGGAGTGGGAGGGGAGTGGAGGAGTGGCCTAGTGGCTAGAGCACCAGTCTTGCAATCCAGAGGTGGCCACTTCAAATCCCACTGCTGCTCCTTGTGATCTTGGGCAAGTCACTTAACCCTCCATTGCCTCAGGTACAAACTTAGATTGTGAGACCTCATGGGACAGAGAAACATGCAGAGTACCTGAATGTAACTCACCTTGAGCTACTACTGAAAAAGGTGTGAGCAAAATCTAAATAAATAAATAAAATGCTAGAAATGCCCATGTTCCTCCCATTTCTGTGTCCCCCCTTTTTATTTTACTTATGTGTAAATTTAGGCATGGATCCCATTCATAAATTTGCACATGTAAGTTCTAATTAAATCTAATTGGTGCCAATAATTGTATGTTAAATAGCCAATCATTGGCACTAATTACCTCATTATTCAATTACATTGCTCACATCCAAATTTTCAGGCATAATTTTTGACAACTTTTATAGAATTAGGGGGCAAGTGGAACAAGGGCATGTTTCAGAAAGAAGGTTAGAACTAGGCAACCATGTTAGATGGAGGCCGAACACAAACAGGCCGAAGGCCAGCAAAGGATATGGGGGGGGGGGGGGGCGGGAAGGGCTAGGGGAGAAGAGGGTATAAACTCTAGAAGGAAGAAAACAGATAAGAAAGCAAGAGGATCAAGGAGAGGAAAGGGCTAAGAGTAAGGCAAGGAGGAGTAGGGAAAGGAGGGGCAAAGGACGGAAGAGAGCTGAGCAAGCGGGGAAGCAGGAAAAGACTTGAATAAGAAGGCTAGAGCTGAGCACCGTTTCCCTACCTGTCCGCCCGGTGCCAACCTTAGTCGCAGCTGGGGGAGCGGATATGTTAGATCAGTTAGGTCCGGGTACACAGCAACTTGACAGTTAATGGTTGAAAGTTAAGTGTTAAACCATGTGTGTTCAGTTGAAATTTAATAAAAGAAAAGTTTTGCGCAGGTTAGCGGATACGTGAGAGACATGAATATTTGACACTTTTGTCTCCTGTCTTGGATGGTCGAGAGGCCTGGGACATCGGGATGCTGTGTACAGCTGTAGAGGCACATCCTTCAATTGGATAGGCCGACGGACAACGTGTGCTAAGAGGGACAGCACAAAAAAGCAGAGACAGGGTGCTTGGACAGCAACCCCTGTGTGGAAGTAGGGGATTGCAGAAAAGGAAGGCTGTGTACTGGGCAAGAGTTAGATAATAAGAATGTTACAAGTTATTAAATTGTTATATTGTATGAATAAAATATGTTGTTTTATGTTCCTGGCTGCGGCCTGTGTGATTATGTAACTACAAATAAGAACTGAATGTGTGCCAAGTGCCCAATTTGTGTGCATGTGCACTAGTTTGTCCAGACTGGCTATACAAACATCCCAACAGTGGGGGGCACTGTAGTTGACTTCACCTAAACGTTCCCAGGTACACATCTCATGGTTGCTCCATTATATGCTAGAGTGAGCCTCCAAAACCCAGCAAATACCTACTATGCCCACTACAATAGCCTTTATAACTGCAGGTGTCACCTACATTGGTACAGCAGGTTTTTGGTGGGTTATGGAGGGCTAACACATTCCACCACAAGTGTAACAGTTATGGTGGATTTATTTATTATTATTAGGATTTATTTACTGCCTTTTTGAAGGAGTTCACTCAAAGCGGTGTACAGTAAGAATAGATCAAACATGAGCAATAGGCAATCACAGCAGTAAAAATATTCAAAAACAATACAAAGTATGGCATGGTATACTATTTACAATGTCAACACAATACGTAATATAACATTATAATTGGCAGTGAAGGGTAAGACAAAGTTGTAACATATATAGGCCTGGGTCCTCTTCTCCAAGGTGCACTATATCAACCACTAGGCTATTTTAGGGACTTGCTTACTGCACTAATAGGACTGGCTATAACATCTGAGGCTGTCATAGAAGCTGATATGTATAGTTTCTTTTACATCTTTTTTGGGGAGGAGGGGTGGGAGAGGTCAGTGACCCTTAGGGGAGTAAGAGGAGGTCATTCCTTTATTCCTCCAGTGGTCATCTAGTCATTTAGGGCAGTTTATTTTGTTTCTTAGTCATTATTAAAACATGTCTAGCTCAAAATGTCTTAATTTTAGTCCTGGACATTTTTGTTTTGTTCCATTATGGCTGAAAAATGTCCAGGTCTTATGAATGCCCAAATCCTGCCCTTAACACACTTCCTGATCAAAAAAAATTCTAATATCCACCGGTATAAAAACAATACACAAAACAAAACCAGGGAATCAAAGTCAAACAATAACTTAAACTAATCAGAATGCACAGTGTGTAGAAAATAGAACCACGTGAGAATATAATAAAGAACAAAGAAGACCCTCAGAAAAATAGAACTCACCCAAGCAGCTGGCCAAAGAACTTGTCTGCTATAGAGAGTGAATAAGTTTTCGCATTCGTTGGGTCTTCACACCTGAACCCTTCATTCCAACAATCTCACAATTAAGCCGTGTAAATAAGTAACATGCACATCACAAATTTCTACACAATGTGTGGAGGAGTGGACTAGTGGTTAGGGTGGTGGACTTTGGTCATGAGGAACTGAGTTTGATTCCCGGCACAGGCAGCTCCTTGTGACTCTGGGCAAGTCACTTAACCCTCCATTGCCCCATGTAAGCCGCATTGAGCCTGCCATGGGTGGGAAAGCATGGGGTACAAATGTAACAAAAAAAAAAAAAATTCTACAATAACATTCAAACAGCAATGTTTTTATTCTTCCACAATTATTAAAAGCATAAATAGTCCCATAAAGACCTCCCCACTCTTCATCAAAATGTAAACTGTAGTGAACATATATCAAGTAATATAGAAGAATACAACACTTATCTTCTTGCTGCTGAGGAAACCTTCATACTCAGGAGCACTGTAGCGCAAGCTTCTCAGCACAACTTCCATCTAAACATAACTTCTCTCCGCAGTCTCCCTCAAATGCCCAACACCGCAGGTTTCAAATTCTCCTGTTTCAGGGACTCAGGAATGGCTGCAACAAGCTGAAAAAACAAAACAAAATAGCAAAAGACACTACAAACCAGTGGCGTAGCCAGAAGGCAATTTTTGGGTGGGCCAACAGGTTGGATGGGTGGGCACAAGGGTTGCCAACTTTCTGAAAGAGAAAAACCCACCACCTGATGCACCCGTGCTCTGCCTCACCCCATGCTCCACCCCTACTTCGCTCCCAATAACTTAAATGAGGGTAGCAGTGCAGGCCACACTGGAGCTAGAGGAAAGTCCAAAAGACTGCACTCTTCAGTCCCCATTGAGCCATGGTCCCTCAACACATTTATGCTTCTCCTGTATCAGGGTTTGTCAATTCTTTTGTGGTCACAACCCCATAATAGTGGCCAAATAAAATTATGTGACCCCCCCCCCCCCGAAGGTGCAGAACAATGTACCATAGAGAGCCCACTCAAGTTGTGACTCCACAGTTTTGGAAGCTCTGTCTTATATGGTATTGAAGCCAAATACATTCTGCATCCACAGAACCCCCTGGCCCTTCCCCAACAGTGGATGCAGAGCAGGGCTAGGACACTTCCCCATAAAACTCACCAAATACATATTTGTCTCTTGTGTAATCTCAATAACAGATGTGTAAAGTAATTGAAGCTACTCAGAACCTAGATCAAATCTATCATTCCAGCTCTAGCTCCCAAAACAAGGATTCTACCTACAATATTTTAGGGCCCTAAATATTACAGTGATACCCTAAAATATCAATACATTTATTAGGAAAACTGAACAAGCCAAATTACTACAGAATGCTACATAGAATATTCATACTAAAAGAATACCTTGGTCACACACACAGAACACAAATGCCAAATACAGAATAGGTGACCACAAATATAAACATCAATTAAACCGAAATCCCAAGAAGCCAGCCTTTTCATGTAGTACAATACCAGAGAAATAGAAAGAGATGCATTTCCTCCTATACTGTGCAAAAAAGAAAGATGACTCATGCCAGGGATGGTGTTAGAGGAATGCAGCTAGGGCAACTGCCCTTGGTCTCCTGGCCAGAGAGAGCCACAAGCCTGCCAGAACTTGAAGAAGGTGCAGTCTGATAATATGCTTTGAGGTCCCTCCTAGATTTCTGCCCTGGGCTCCAGCCATATCTAACACCACATCTGGCAGGATGCACATTTCAAATCTGACGTATTGTAATCACAAAATAGAAAATAAAATTATTTTTTCTACCTTTTCTTGTTTGGTCATTTTTTTTTCCAAATAATGTTCATCCCAGGCTCTGGTTTCTGCTTCCCACTTCCTTCTCTTAACGCTCTCGCTAGGATCTTCTGTCCATTTGACATTTCTTCTCTCTTCATGCTCACCATCCATCTCTGTGCCTCTGTCTTTCCCCATCCAGCTTCTCTCCCCTCCCTCTTTCCCCCCACCCGCCTGCATTTGGTTTGCCTGCCCTCTTTCCTTTTCTCACTTGTTCTGTGTGTTTAGTATTTGACTCCCTGTTCTTTCATCCCTTGGCTTCAGTACCTCTTTCCTTTCCCTTCTCCCAGGTTCAGCACCTCTCTTCCTTCCAGCCAGTCAATCGCTGCCGCCTCCCATGAGTACAACACCTCTCTCCCTTCCCCCCTCCCCCCAAAGGGTCCAACACCTTTCTCCCTTCCCTGCAGACCCCCCCCCCCCACAAGTCCAGTACCCCTCTCCCTTCTCTCCAGCCTACCCCCATGGGTCCAGCACTTCTCTCCCTTCCCTCCAGCCCCTCTCCCAACAGCTCCAGCATCTCTTTCCCTCCAGCCCCTCCCCCCACAGCTCCAGCTCCTCTCTCCTTACAGCCCCCCCCCCCATATGTCCAGGACCCAGCCAGCCACTCCCACAGGGCAGCACTTCTCTCCCTTCCCTCCAGACCCCCCTCCACAAGTCCAGTACCCCTCTTCCTTCTCTCCATCCTGAGCCTACCCCATGGATCCAGCACTTCTCTCCCTTCCCTCCAGCCCCTCCCCCAACAGCTCCAGCCCCTCTCTCCCTAAAGCCCTCCCCATATGTCCAGCACCCATGCAGCCACTCACTCTCCCTACAGCCACTCCCATAGGGCAGCACTTGTCTCCCTTCCCTCCGCCCCCCCCCCCCCCGGAAGGTCATCTCTGTCTTTTTCCTCCCTTCTATTGCTCCTTTCCCTGTGCCCCACCTCATTCCGCGAGTCCAGCACTTCAGTTTTTTTTTCTCCCTGCTTTTACCGCGGTGCTTCTAACTGGCGTGCGTGCGCAGCAATTCACAGACACGGGCCGGCTCCGAGGTTCCCTCTGCCGCGTGCGTCGTGCCCTAACAGGAAGTTGTATCAGAGAGGGTGAGATGCGGAAGAGCAAACCCTGAAGCCGGCCTGTGTGTGTGAATCGCTGCACATGCACGCCAGTTAGAAGCACCGTGGCAAAAGCAGGGAGAAAAAAAACTGAAGTGCCGGACTCGCGGAACGAGGTGGGAGCACAGGGAAAGGAGCAACAGAAGGGAGGAAAAACACAGCGATGACCTTCTGGGTGGGGGTGGGGGGGGCTCTTAAGTTGGAAGCACCGCTACAGAATTAAAAACAAAACAATTGAAGGACTCACCGAGTGGGAGCGGAGGGAAGGGAGCGAGCCAGCTAGGGATGCAACTTGGGGACAGCGCCATTCCTGGGTGGGCCTTGGGCAAAAGTGGGTGGGCCCGTGGCTACGCCCCTGCTACAAACAATTATTGTTTGAATGTTATTACAGAATTCACATTATGCAGAAATTTGTTAGTTGCATGTTATTTACTTACACTGCTTAATTGTGGGATGATTCGAATGAAGGGTTCAGATGATGGAGTGTGACGACCCAGTGAATGAGAAAACTTATCTACCCTCTATAGCAGCCAAATTCTTTGACCAGCTGCTTGGGTGAGTTCAATTTTTCTGAGGGTCTTCTTTCTTCTTTATTATATTCTCACAAGCTTCTATTTTATGTACACTGTGTATTCTGATTAGTATAACTTAATACACCCCCAACATGTCACCTTGAAATTTGGATGCATTGCATACGGCAGCACAGAAAAACATCTAGAAAATGGGGTTTGAAAATAGTGATTTGGACGTTTTGGCGAGAAAAATGTCCAAATGCTGCTTTATGTCACTTTTTAGATGTTTTTGTCTTTTCAAAAATGATCCCTATAGTAACCCACGTAAGTTTGTAAGTTTATGTGCTTTCAAAATAAGTCTCTATATTTACTGAAATTTTATTTAAGAAGCTAAAAGTCCTCAAAACAAGCAACTAAATACTAAAATGCAATCATGTTTTTTTTTCTGAGTATGACCATAAAATTATTCCCATATTTCCTAATTTCACTTGGCAGTTTAGAAAATGACAAGATGGTGAAACAGTTTTGACAGGGACAATCAAGATGTCTGATAGTATAACCTTCAAGAAGAATCTCATAAAACTAAGAAACACAAGATGTGGAGACAGAAGACAAAAATATTTAAAAAAAAAGAAAGAAAATTAGAATTTGCTGATGACCAAAAATATTATTTCATGTTTAGTTTGGATGTTATTCTGGTTTTCACAAATATTTTTAAAAAATATGACGCAAGGAAACAAAAAGTGTGCCGTGTTGACATTTAGCAGTAGATGAAGACTTGTCTTCCATACTTAAGCAACACTATGGCTTATTGAAGTGCAAGTCTGTAACATGAGAAACTACTCAACATAGTTAAAAGATGTAAATGATTGCAAAAAAAAATTGTAGTGTTTTGTTGATGTAGTATTTATGGCCCTGATATTCAGACCATGGGAGATAGCCGGGCTGTTTCCCACGGTCTGCACTGAACCCGGATATTCAATGACCGGCATTGAATATCCGGATTTTTTGCAGGCGGTTTGAAGATACAGTGAAACCTCGGTTTTTGTCGATAATCCGTCCGAAAATAATCGGCGAAAACCGAGGCAATAAGAAATTTTTCTTTTACATGAATAAAAAAGACTAATGTATAGAATAAATGAACATGTAACATGGCATTTACCTTTCTGAAGACTCTTCTTGGCGTGGGCAAGCTGACGAAATCCGTAGCAACCGATGAAAACCAAGACAAATTTTTCGCTAACAAATTAGACGAAAACCGAAAACGACGAAATCCTAAGTCAACGAGGATTCACTGTAACTGGCTTTGTCGATATTCAGACTTAGGGCCCTGTTTACTAAGCAGCGTTACAGGCGCGTTAAAGTTTTTAACGTGTGTGAACCATATACGCGCGTTAACCGTGTACGTGCCTACAATATCCCTATAGGCGCCTACATGGTTAGTGCAAGCGCTAAAAGTAGGCGCACTAAAACACTAACACACCTTAGTAAACAAGGCCCTTAGCCGGTTATCTTTAAACCTGCCAAAGATATACCAGGGTTTGACGCAGCCAAATATGACCGCCAAACCCGATTTAAAAATTGATCGATAGCCGGTTATATCATTTGCTATAGCTGGTTATCCACTAGCCAGTAACTGCAGATATTCAACAGAGGATAGCTGGTTATCCCCTGCTGAATTTCAGCAGATAGCCAGGTATGAGCTA
Source organism: Microcaecilia unicolor (assembly GCF_901765095.1). Lineage (NCBI taxonomy): Eukaryota > Metazoa > Chordata > Amphibia > Gymnophiona > Siphonopidae > Microcaecilia > Microcaecilia unicolor. Next base: position 273,664,769 of record NC_044034.1, on the reverse strand, counting down.
TTTAACCAGTCAGCATCCATTCTGACTGGTTAAATAGCGCTAATTATCAGGTAATATGTGTTTAATTATATTCATTTTATTGTACTCTGCCCTGGATAGGGGCAAATTATAAATGTTAATAACTACAAATACAAAAATAAAGGAGCCTTTTTACTAAACTGCGGTATGTACTAGTGTGTGCTTATCACAGGCTAAAAAGGCACAACCGCAGGACGTGCTCAGGTGTCCCGCAGTAGTTTTGGAATTGGTGTGCGCTTCCCATACACTAAAAAATACATTTTATTTTGTAGCGTGGGGGGAGTGTTTGGAGGTGGAAAGTAGGTGGGCCCTATGCTAATCGGTTAGCGCATGGGCATTGGCATGCACTGACCGATTAGTGCATGATTGGTATGAGAGCCCCTATCACCTACAAAATAGGTGGTGGTAAGGACTCCTGTGCTAATGGCCTTGTGCTAATTGGGAAATTAGCATGTATGCATTAATGGAAAAATAAATTGTGGCCATTTTACAGCCACACTAAGGGGGTTGTTTACTAAAGCTTAGCTCGAGTTATCTGCAGCAGGGCCCATAGGAATAAAATGGGTCCTGCTGCAGATAATTTGAGCTAAGTTTTAGTAAACAGGGGGGTAAAAGTGGCCTCAGCACATGGGAAACCCATGAGCTAAAATTAGAGCAGGCTACTTCTTTGCACAGCTTAGTTAAAGGGTCCCAAAGTTTAAAAAATCGGATGCATTTTTTTCCGGATTTCAGTTTTATAATTGGCCTCCACTACAAAACTAGGACCAGTCACGTTGCTTAAAATCAACACAAAACATTTGTGCTCTCAAGTTTATGGACCCTTTTACCAAACAGTGGTAAAAAGTGGCCTTACTGCACCCTTACGCAGGTCATTTTCTGCTGGGGAAAAAGGCCAATTTTTTGATCTATTCAGTAATGGCCACATGATAATTTTCTCATTAGCGAGTGGCCATTAGCATGTGAGACCCTATTGCCACTTGTTTTATAGGCAGAAGGACTCACATGCTAAACCTTCACTAATCGGTTAGCACCCGGCAATGCCCACGAGCTAACCAATTAGCACAAAACATACCCACTCAATGCTCCAGACCCGATTCCTGTGCCAAAAATTATATTCTATCTTTTTAGTTCATGGGTAGTGCACACATATCCTCAAATTACAATGGAATGCCTCAGCATGCCCCATGGTACACCATTTTTTTGCTGCAATAAGCATATAAGAACATAAGAATAGCCATACCAGGTCAGACCAATGGTCCAACTAGCCCAGTATCCTGCTTCCAGCAGTGGCCAATCCAGGTCACAGTACCTGGCAGAAACCCAAATAGGAGCAACATTCCATGCTACCAATCCCAGGGCAAGCAGTGACTTCCCCATGTCTGTCTCAAAAGCAGACTATGGACTTACGGAATATTGTAAGCCACATTGAGCCTGCAAATAGGTGGGAAAATGCTTCAAGGCTTGAAGGCTTCACCTTCTCGGCTTCAGAATGTTGGAAGTGTGTTTTATTATATAGGATAATTCTTTCTAAAATTACCTTTTAAGGGAAAATTCTATTAGGGGGCATGAATTTAATCATTTATATATGGGTGTGGTAAGATACACATATAAATGACCCCTTACAGAATACTGACTAGTACAGAGGTGGGCAAAATCAGTCCTCGAGGGCCCCAGGTTTTCCCCAATGAATATGCAAGAGATCTATTTGCATGCACTGCCTACATTGTATACAAACAGATCTCATGCATATTCATTGGGGGAAATCCTGAAAACTCAACTCGGTTGTGGCCTTCAAAGACTGAGGTTGCCTACTTCTGGACTAATATGATGATACAGACTTTGCCAGTGGCCTGTCGAGCATGGATGGGTATATGTAGATTATAAAACGGTATAATTTACGTGTGTACATGACAGATATTGCCACATTTACACTTGCCCTAGGACTGATATAAATGTCCTTGTATGCCATTCACACTAGTATTTAATAAAGACAAGTAGAAGCCTATTTTTCTTTAGAAAATAATGCCTTAATACTTTCTTACATAAGTACATAAGTAATGCCATACTGGGAAAAGACCAAGGGTCCATTGAGCCCAGCATCCTGTCCACGACAGCGGCTAATCCAGGCCAAGGGCACCTGGCAAGCTTCCCAAACGTACAAACATTCTATACATGTTATTCCCAGAATTCTTATCCTATGCACCCTGTTATAAAATTACCTTCAAACAGGGCACTTTCATCATTGTACGTGTTGTGGTTCAAGGTTTGAGTTTTAATTTATTTGATTAATTGTTTATCGTTTATTAATTTCATATACCACCTACCTCACAAGCAAATTGAGGCTGTTTACATTTAACAAAATTCAAGAAATAGAAAAAGAACCGCCATTATTAAAATAGGAAACGACAAGCACACAAAGCATATACCACCAAACTACAATGTTCTAAAACCTTTCATACCAGTTATGCAAAGCAGAAAAGGTAAATCATCCAAACCCAAAAGCAATCTTCCACCACAGCAACAAACCACCATCAAGTTCCAAAAGCAAGTTCAAAATCTTCAGGGCTTTGCAAAAAGAAAGATAAGAGGTGTCCAGCATAACATATTGAGGAAGGGAATTCCACAATGCATGCATAAGAAAAAAGAAAGCACACATCCTCTTAGACTCCCATCATGCCCTAATAGGATTGGGAATGATCAACCTGTTATCTCTAAGAGATTGCAGGATACGCACGGGAGTGTATGTTATTATTAAAGATGACAATTAGGCTAGAGTACTGGAATGCAAAACTTTATAAGTCACAGTAAGAATCTTAAATTTAACATGTACTCAATGAGGAGCCAATGTAAATGGCACAGTAGAGATGAAATGTGGTCAAAATGATCTGTCTTACAGATAAGTAGCGCTGCTGTAATCTGTAACATTTGAAGTCTTGTAAAATTTAGTTTGGAAATACAAACATAGACAATATTGAAATAATCATACCTAGAATTCACAAAAGCAAACATAAGAGAGCAAAGAGTGTCAAAATTAAGTAAGGACCTAATTGACCTTAGTTTTCAGAGGAAGAAAAAACCTATTTTAATCATGTGAAATCTGGGCAGAAAATGATAATGCAGAGTCAATAATACCAAGATATTTGAAAGATGGAACAATAAGAATCAGCCTATCAAAGTAAGATTACCTGGGGGAGGGGACGCAGAACCTGTGATCCAGTATGCCACTGTTTTGTTGGGATTTAAGACCAGACAATGTTCAAGATTCAATGAACTAGTATAATAAACTATTAGAAAGTTGTCAGTATAAGAATAAGCACTAATTCCCAAATATTGAGTCAATAAGGCTAGTGGACTGATAAAAAGGTTAAAAAGTAGCGGAGAAAGTACGGAGCCTTGAGGTACACCATACTTCAATTGAAAAGGATCGCTATAAAAGAAATGAAACAAACCAATACTATTCCTTTAAGTCATAAAGAAGTCAATCAGTGAATACGTTTATGATTAATCTGGTCAAAGGCAGCTGAGAGATCCAACGAGACTACTAAAGTGGTTTTACCTGACTCTAAATTACTGTGAAGCTCACTCAGTAAAGCCTCCAAAAACAACAGGATATACCATCTAAGCGATTTACATAAAAAATTAATATACAATACTAATAAATGCATGCAAGTGTACAGAATACTGATACTTACTTGTGCATGTACACACATAAACATATAAGTGTCAAGATTCTGCCTAAGCACTATTCTGTAACAGTACAGTTAACTTACATAGTGCATAAATGGAAAGGGGAGCATGGAAAAGGCAGGAGCAAGGGCGGGATTCGGGCTGGACTGAGCTATTTAAGCACTCATGCCTTCTTTAGCTCAATGTTTGGTGGAATTGTGGCTGCCAGGCATGCTGATATTCGGTTACACAAGTATTCCATAGTGAAATTTAAGTGCCTAGTATCTATTTTAGAATAGGTTCCTACCACATGGCCTCAGGGTAACTAAATAGAGATGCACCTAAATGTATAAGTCCCCTATTCATTGTGTGTCAGTAGCACAGTACAGATAATGTCAACAAAAATCCCTCTGAATGCCCAAGAATTATCTGGATAGTGCCCCAGCAGAGTGGTGTGAAGGAGTTCTGCTTAACCATCCATATAAAGGTGATATTCAGCCATTATCTTTATGGTGGTGAATGCTTTCCATATATATTCAACATTGCTGCCTATTCAGATAGCAGCTGCAATTTAGAACGAGCACATGTCACTGCACCTAAATATTGACCCATATATTTATCTCTCTATACTGAAAATGTGAGTTCAATACAAAATACGAGATGTTTATATACTATTCATTGTATGATCCACTGTTTCATCTTTTTCTTTATGTAGCTGGTATTCAGTATGTTCATAAGTACATAAGTATATAATTACATAAGTATTGCCATACTGGGACAGACTGAAGGTACATCAACCCAGCATCCTGTTTTCAAAAGTGGCCAATCTAGTTCACAAGTACCTGGCAAGATCCCAAAACAGTACAATAAATTTTATGCTGCCTGGGAACTGCAATAGCAACGAAGTTGGATTTTCAAAAGCTAAGTTTGTTCCTGTTTGTTCCTTATCTTCCGGTGCAAAGTGTATCGTTTGTTATATTCATACAGTTTGAAGAGTGTTTACACTAAGACCATTGGGAGGAAAGCTTGATTCCATGGGATTAAAGGGTCTGGATTGTATATGGATGCCTATTAATAAAGCTATTTCTATTTAGTAGGTTTATTTATTTATATCTTATACTTTTTGTGGGACACTGAAAATTTAAGTTATATTCACTTGGGGAGTTATTAAGGGCTTCAAGTTTAGAGAGTACTTCATGACGTATAGAACTTTAAAGTGAACCGCTTTTGCTGTTTGTCTCACTGAAATTTACGCTCGGCTGTAGGTACAGCCTATACTGAACTCTCCCTTGTGCCCTTATAATTAAGAGATGCCACAGTGATTACATCTCTAGGCATCTGATATTCTTTTTCACACTTTAGGATTAACTATTTTTTGGTATCCTAGAAATAAGCAGTGGATTTTCCTCAAGTCATTTTAATAATGGCTTATGGACTTTTCTTTTAGGAAGCTATCCAAAACTTTATTAACCCCACTAAGCTAACTGCTTTTACTACATTCTCTGGCAATGAATTCCAGAGTTTAATTACACGTTGAGTGAAGAAATATTTTCTCTGATCTGTTTTACATTTACTACTTTGTAGCTTCATTGCATGCCTCCTAGTCCTAGTATTTTTGGACAGAGTAAACAAGCAATTCACGTCTACCTGTTCCATCCCACTCATTATTTATAGACCTCTATCATATCTCCCCTCAGCTGTCTCATCTCCAAGCTGAAGTACCCTAGCTGCTTTAGCCTTTCCTCATATTTCCTCATAGGGAAGTCATCCCATCCCCTTTTTCATTTTTTGTTGCTCTTCTCTGTACCTTTTCTAATTCCATATATATTTTTTTGAGATACGGTGACCAGAATTGCACACAATATTCGAGGTGCGGTCACACCATGGAGTGAAACAGAGGCATTATAATGGCCTCATTTTTGTTTTCCATTCCTTTCCTAATAATACCTAACATTCCATTTGCTTTCTTAGCCGCCGCCATATACTGAGCAGAGAATTTCAACGTACCATCAACGATAACACCATTTCCTGGTCACTAATCGTTTCTATCTTTGTTTTCATGATATTGTTTGTATGGCTTGCTCTTCTGCTTCAAAAATTACAGCTTCAGGTTTTTTTCATGATTCATTCTGCAGCCATTGCATTGTGTCTCTTTTGTCTACACTTCCATCTATGCTGTTTGGATATTTCCTCTGTAAGGGCTTTTTCTTCCAGATTCCTGTCCTGTTCATAATTTGCTCTTTCTAATATTCCACTTTTGTTTCAATTGGTCTGGATAACTTTTTATTTCATACTTTGATCATCAGCTTTTCTGTACTGTGCAAGACATGGAATGGCATTTTAAAAAGGATGTTCAACTCAGAATAAAGATTACCAGGTTGTCATGTTGATGATGGTGCTAGTATATTAGAACAGGACCTGCCAACATACAGCCTGTTCTAAAATACATGAGAAATGGGCATCCATGTGCTGGTTACATCTAGCATGAGCATACATTGTATGAACTGAAATGTCTAAATTATAAATAGAGCAAAACAAGGGACATGGACACATTTGTGACTACCTTAGACTTAATCTTCCAGACAGCTAGAGAGTGCTCTATATGGGCCCCTTTTACTAAGCCACGTAGGCGCCGCCAAAATTGGCTTACTGCCCAACTACTGTGTGGCTCTTGTGGTACTTTCATTTGTGGCACGCATCCACTGCACGCATCTGAAAAATAATTTTTATTTTCAGACGCGTGTAGCAAACACGCCAAGTGGCATCTGATGCGCGTAGGTCCTTACCGCCCAGGTCTATGGCTGGCGGTAAGGTCAGAGACCCAAAATGGGCACGCAGCAATTTTGATTTTGCCGCACGTACTTTTTCGGGGAAACAAAAGAGACCTTTTTTTATAGGCGTGCTGAAAAATGATTCTGCAAGCACCGAAAACCCAAGCCACTTTTCAGTGCGCCTTTGTAAAAGGACCCCTAAGTCAGTTCAGTCCACAAACGTTAGATACCAAGGTGCTAAGTGGTGGACTATGGAACTCACTACCAATGACAATCAAGGGTCAGCTTGATTACTTGGTATTTCACAAAAGACTAAAAACTTTCCTCTTTGAGAGGTTTCTACCCATTGATGGAGTGTGTTAGATTGTAACTGCCCATCAATGGTTTATTATTTAGTTCTTATTTGTGCTACTCTGTACTTACTTGATATTTTGTTTATGGTATTGTAAATCTTGCCTGTCATTTTATTTATTGTGAGCCACATTGAACTCGAGTATGTTCGGGATAATGTGGGGTAGAAATTTCAAAATAAATAAATAATTTACATTTGTCAAATTTTGTATGCAAATTGATCTTGTGTGTAATGTTCTTATGAGGGAATTCAGTGAAAGACGCCAAAACTTAAATGTCAAAATAATCCAGTGCTAAGTGCTACTCTATAAAAGATGCACACCCTAAATATAATAGGGTTTAGTGTGGACCCCACACTTAACTTTTGGGTGCCAGACTTACACTTGCTAAAACCTGATATAAATGCCGGTACCCAAGTTAGGCGCAGTTAGGCAGCATTCTGTAAGTCCATGTGTACATTTTTGGAATGCCTCCGACATGCCCATGACCCCTTTTGAGATATGCGCCATGGGAGTTGGGTGCCATGCCTTATAGAATAGCATGCACGCAGATGTGTATGCAAATTTTAATAAGTGCCAATTAACATTAATAATTGATTCTTAGCACCCAATTATTGATGGTTCGGAGCTCATTATCCAATTTATTTGCATGTGCATTTCAGAGGCACACCCAAAGTTAGGCACACAACTTTGGGTTCCATATACAAAATATCCAGAGGTTAGCATTCACATTTATCATTTTCATTTGTTTATGTGATATTTTGTAGTTCTTTTATTATGTGAAATTTATAGAGTATATTTATTATCAAAACCTTAACCCATACATATATGCAGACGATGTAACGATCTACATCCCATTTAAACAAGATTTAAAGGAAATTTCCAATGACATCAACCAAAGCCTACACGTCATGCACACATGGGCGGACGCATTTCAGCTGAAACTCAATGCAGAAAAAACTAAATGCCTAATACTCACCTCGCAACACAACACGAACAAATTCACCACCATTAACACACCAAAACTGAATCTTCCAATTTCGGACACCCTGAAAATTCTTGGAGTCACCATTGATCGACACCTAACACTTGAGAGTCACGCAAGAAACACAACCAAGAAGATGTTCCACTCAATGTGGAAATTAAAAAGAGTAAGACCTTTCTTCTCAAGGACCGTCTTCCGCAATCTGGTACAATCAATGGTACTCAGTCATCTAGATTACTGCAATGCACTTTACGCTGGCTGCAAAGAGCAAATAATCAAGAAACTTCAGACAGCTCAGAATACTGCAGCTAGACTCATATTTGGCAAATCGCAATATGAAAGTGCTAAACCTCTACGAGAAAAGCTACACTGGCTCCCACTCAAAGAACGCATCGCGTTCAAAATACGCACCCTAGTTCACAAAATCATTCACGGAGATGCCCCGGCATACATGTCAGACCTGATAGACTTACCACTCAGGAATGCAAAAAAAATCATCCCGTACATTCCTTAATCTTCACTTCCCCAATTGTAAAGGTCTAAAATACAAACTAATGCATGCGTCAACCTTTTCCTACCTGAGCACACAATTCTGTAATGCGCTGCCGCACAAGTTAAAAACGCTCTCCACCTTATAATTGAAAGAGAAAAATGCCTAGATTTCGACCCAAATCGGGAGATAGACGTTTATCTCACAAAAATGAATAAATCGGTATAATGGAAAGCCGATTTTGGACGTTTTCAACTGCACTCCATCGCGGAAGCGTACAAAGTTGACGGGGGCGGGTCGGAGGCGTGGCGAAGGTGGAACTGGGGCGTGGTTATCGGCCGAGGAGAGATGGGCACCTTTCACCGATAATGGACAAAAAGTATGCGTTTGTAGCTAGAATTTAGGGCACTTTTCCTGGACCCTGTTTTTTCACGAATAAGGCCCCCAAAAGTGCCCTAAATGACCAGATTACCACCAGAGGGAATCGGGGATGACCTCCCCTGACTCCCCCAGTGGTCACTAACCCCCTCCCACCACAAAACATGATGTTTCACAACTTTTTATTTTCACCCTCAAATGTCATACCCACCTCCCTGGCAGCAGTATGCAGGTCCCTGGAGCAGTTGTTAGGGGGTGCAGTGGACTTCAGGCAGGTGGACCCAGGCCCATCCGCCCTACCTGTTACAATTGTGCTGCTTAATGTTTAGTCGCCCAACCCCCCCAACCCCCCAAACCCACTGTACCCATATGTAGGTGCCCCCCTTCACCCCTTAGGGCTATAGTAATGGTGTAGACTTGTGGGCAGTGGGTTTTGAGGGGGATTTGGGGGGCTCAACACACAAGGGAAGGGTGCTATGCACCTGGGAGCTCTTGTACCTTTTTTTTTGTTTTTGTAAAAGTGCCCCCTAGGGTGCCCGGTTGGTGTCCTGGCATGTGAGGGGGACCAGTACACTACGAATCCTGGCCCCTCCCACGAACAAATGCCTTGGATTTATTCGTTTTTGAGCTGGGCGCTTTCATTTTCCATTATCACTGAAAAACAAAAACGCCCAGCTCACAAATTGTCGAATAAAACATAGATGTCTATTTTTTTCGAAAATACGGTTCTGTCCGCCCCTTCACGGACCCGTTCTCGGAGATAAACGCCCATGGAGATAGATGTTTTCGTTCAATTATGCCCCTCTCTATGAACTAACTAACTTCCGCAAACTACTGAAGACCCATCTCTTTAACAAGGCATACCACAAAGATCAACAAATATGAACTCTTATACAAATATCCAGAACTGCCTTATAATTTATGCTTGTTAAACTACTAATATGTCTTATCATTATCATGTTATCAAGATCCTTCTGTATGCTAAACATATATTTTCTTAAATGTTTCCACTATTCATGATGTATTGTAAGCCACATTGAGCCTGCAAAGAGGTGGGAAAATGTGGGATACAAATGCAATAAATAAATAAATACACTACATATTTGTTGCCTGATATAGATCTATCACAGATGTATTTGAAAGCCAGATTTCATTGTTATATACTCATCCATTTATTTATTGTAGAGAAAAATAAAAGGGGTCCTGCTTTTTTAACACATTGTATCTATCTATATATACAAAGGAAAGGAGGGAAAGAGGAAGTGAAAGAGAGAGAGAGAGAGAAATCTATATCTATATATGCATATGCATATGCATATCTATATCTATAACAAGCTATAGATAATTTTTGCATCATATGTTAAAATGTCATATGCTAATTTTTGGTCAGCTATGTAACTCAGGAGTCAAAAGCATCAAAGATTTACCCTGTTGCAATAATTTGACCAGATTTATCAGTGAAAAACATCTCATTTTGAATCAATGAAAACATATCTAAATTTGCTTATCCATGTCCATGTCCAATCAGTGAAAACATTACACATGTCACTTAAAAATGTAGGGGCTAGATCTGGCCCCATATTTTTAAATGCTGTATTTTTCACAGCATGACCCATCCAAATAGACCCATAAAATACAGTAATTCAAATGTTGAAATGGCATTTGTATCTAATTGGCAGTTATTAGTATGCATGATGTATTCACTCACAGTAATACAGTAAGAACTCAAATAGCTTGAGTATAGGCTGATGTGAAACATATGATGTTCCTTATGTGGACATGAAAGCAACCTACTTTAATATCAGACACTTTAATGCAAAGAATGTTAGGGTTAGCAGATGTTAGACAGACCAGCCCCCCCCCCCTTCCAAAAAAAAAGTTAGAAATATGAGACATCTCTTCTGCTTTTTGGTTTTTTCCCGTCTTCAAAAAAAGATTAAAAAATAAATAAATTCTGGATACAGGAAAGGATGGGTGAGCGCTCTGACTGGTGATTGGTAAGCATGCTACAGTATGTTCATCTACACATAAGCATAATAGACTCCTAGTGACACATGCAAAAAGAAAAGCAGAAAACAAGGATCTTCTGAAAGGAAGACAGATGGGTCTATCAACTATGTATATTATGGCCCACCTGCCATTCAGTGTCTCTTGGGAATCTGGCATGAAAACAGTATAAGGACAAACCAGAAAACTAACTTAAATTTTTTTAAAGTGTATAGCTTGAAAGTGAGCACTGAAATTTAGAATTATTTTGGCAGCCTATAAATCAAACTTTCAAAAGAAGTGATTTTAAAAAATGTATTTTTCAGTGACTTGCCGTTGATCTGTCACAGGTTTGCATAACTGCAATGATTTAATAAAAATTCATGATGTGTGCATGCTAACCATATTATCCTCAGTCTCATGTGTTTCGTGACACGAATGCAAAAAAAAAAAAAATCATTTTGATGCCTAATTATTTTTTAGGCTTGACAGCCAAGAGTCTTCTACCATCTACCATCATGTAGAGCAAAACAATTTCCTGTTTCGCTTCTGAAACATTAGCCCACAGTGTGAACCTCAACTATTAACTGTAATGAGTTCATTGTCATCAAACATTAACATTTCACACAACCTGTGTACAAACATATTTATCAGTTGTAATATATTATAATTACAGAGGTTGGGCGGGGGTGGGGGGGGGGAGAGAAGAGGAGCCGAGGGATTTACTCAGGCAATTTCTTCATTATCAAATTTTAAGTGCTGATCAAGGTCAATGGGGTGTGAAAGTGGAATAATAGCTTTAATTCATTTGATTAGAAACTAATAAGGAGGTTCAGCTTCAGCCTCCAAGTGAATGCTCCCCTTCTCCTAATACTCTATGCAACTCAGGTTTGGTCAGATCTCTCACTTCCTTATGCTCCAACCTTTTTTGTCTTCTTCAATTTCCTCCCTGTTGGTCTAAGGGCACAGTCCCTCTTCTCTTTTTAACCCCTTCCTCTCCCTCTCCTCCATGGGGTCTTCTTGCTAGTCACAACTTCTTTTCCTGGAGATATGCAAATACATTGTAATTAAGGAACTGCTTTGAAGTTTGCTGCTCCAGTTTAAGGAGAGGAGCTTAAAACATCTGTCATAATTTTTGCTGAGACCTTTTGTCACTGCATCAAGAAAAGTCTTTTTCATCACAGTCTGCCCTAGAACGCTATAATCACTGCTTAAGTTGATGGAAAATTAGAGATATCTTATTTTAAACTAGCACCACCAAAATTTATCAGTGAGTCCTATTTTAGAATGGACATGGATAAGGGAATTCAGATATCCAGGTCCACATGTCTAGAATTCTCACATTATTTTACAAAAGTCTCTTGTAAAACAGATAAAAGATTGAGAGCAATTTCTCTAAACTGGTAATCTTGCACATACCATGACATTACTGCCAATGCTTGCCATAGTAGTTGCAGTGTGTCAAAGAGAGCTTCTTTCTGGACTTCATAAGATGTAACTTGTATAGGCAATTTATCCAGGTGTGCTTGGAAGTTCTTTTTGATCAAGTCTATAGCACTGAAAATGATGGGAAATATTTCAGGATCTTTCTGCCACATTTTCTTTGTCTCAGGCTGTATTTTTTGGAACTTGAGGATCTCTCTTTCCACATTATTCACCGAGCTTGGGACTGACATCTCTATAATGAATGCTGTTCTGGTGTTTTTCTCTTATCACTGTGGGTCTCTTATACAAAGCCGTGTTCTCGTACTGCCACTTTGCCAAGCACCAATCGGGTGCCACCCCTAATGCGCATCATTTTTTGTGCATCGGATTTAAAAAAATGTTTTTACACCAGGTTACCCGTTAATAATCAGACAGCACTGTGGTTACCGCTGAGGTAGTGCAGGAGCTCCTTCTGCCTCCGAAATAGGTGGCAGTAAGGGCTCCCTTAATGAATGGCTGCATAGCAAGTGTTTCACTTACCGCATGGCCATTTCTGTCCCCTGCCTGTAATTTCCTTTTTACAGTTGTGTCAGGCTTTCAAAGCAGAACCTGGGTTTGTGAGCCCTTGGGCCACTGCCGAGGAGCGGCAGCGGCAGGCAAAACCACCCCACCCCAGAGACAAGGCAGAACTCTGGCAGGGACAGCTAGACTTCACCTGCACTTGACCACCATTCCCCAGGGGTTGAGCCCCCAGGTGCAGGTGGCCAGCAGGACTTACCGGACAGGGCAGGAACTGGAAACCAACTAGGCTGAACAGGGTAGGACTAAGGGTCAGAGGGGAAAGGAATATACATGGGACACAAGGCAGGAAACTGGGCTAGAACTCACAGACAGACAATACTACACTAGGCAGGAAATGGACAGGCTAAAGGGTCAGGACTGAAAGCTGCAAAGCAGCCATTAAGAAAGGAAACACAGACAGGTAAGAGAAAGAACTGAAAGCTGCCAGGCAGCCACTAAACAAGAAACACAGACAACCAAGAACCAGACAGAGAAATACAAACAAGAAACAAGACTGGGAAACAAGCAATACAGTACAAGATAAACTACACAAAGACTAGACTAAAATCAGGCAACAATCTCAGACAATAAACTGGACTAGGCAGAAGTGCACAGAGCACACCAGCATACCAGGGACCTTAGGCGATGCAAAGGCAAACACAGAAGTTTGTAGGTGATTAATAAAGCCCATCAGCACCTGAGGCTCACTGCAGCAATCTCAAGGCAACTACGGGTGCTGTTCAGGCACAAACAAGAAAGATAAGTCTGGCAGCCTGGAAGATCCGGACTGGACTGGGCTGAAGCCTGGAACGGGTAGGGACAGCAAGACAGTCTATGGCAGCCACCGGTTCTGGTCACCAGAGGGCGAGGGGAGCATAAACCAAGAAGCAGGCAGAAAGCATACTGAAGCATAGAGAGGCTCAACACACCCAGGCGCAGTATAGTGGAGTACTTAGAGCCATGCTGGAAGCAGCCAGCACACAGAGACAGAGGCAAAGCTAACTCAGGCAACACACACAGGTGCAGTATAGTGGAGTAATTAGAGCCATGCTGGAAGCAGCCAGCACACAGAGACAGAACTAACTCAGATAGGACAGACAGAAGCCAGCTCAGAAGCTGACCCCCAGAAATAAGGTTAGTCTGAGAGGGGTCACGACCACAGACGTGACAAGCTGGCAGTAAAAGGGGACCTCAGCGCATGGCAAACCCACACACTGATGCCACCGCAGGGCCCATTTTACTGCTGCTTGATAAAAGGGGCCTTATATGCAGTTTTCTTGCATCCAGCTTTTCATCAGTCAGGATGGGGATTTCCCAAGTGATCATAACCTCTTCGTTTTCCACAGTTCTCTTAAAGTCATGATCCCAGTGCTTTCCCAGTACACTGAAGTTTTAATGGTTAGAGAGATTCCAATGAAAGAGACACACCTCCTTGTTGTGTCTTTCTGTATAAAAATTACATGTGTGTTCTTCCATGTCCAGTGGGTGCAGCAATTTTAAAAAGTTACAAATGGGGAAGAACATACATGTAACACCCCCCCCCCCCCACACACACACACACACTCACATATTTGTGAGAACATAATTTTGAAATTGCTTCCATGTTCAATGTTTCTCTCTTACCTCCCTCCCATATGGTGTTCACATTTCTCCCTTTCACCCCTCCCTCGTGGTGTCCAGCATTTTCCTCCTTACTTTCCTCCCATGGCTGATGTTGTGGGAAGGAGGAGCAGAGTCCCTCAGGTCAGCGGTGTCCCTGGATCACCAACTACAGAATTGGAACTCATGGCAGCATCATGGTCAGCCAGAGCAGTGGCCTTGAGCATCTGCTCTTGCTCAAGACCTGCCAGCTTCCAAAACAGGAAGTTAAGGTTATGGTTTTGCACAGGGCTTAAAAGAGGTATACAGTACGATACGATAAACTCTTATATACTGCACTAGGTCATTGGGAATTCTGTGTGGTGTATAATGTTAAGAAGCTAGGTATTCCTAGGAAAAATACAACCAAAATTCCAACTGCCACTTCAGCTTTTGAATATATTTTTCACCTTAATCTTTGGACACAAGCTTCTTGAAAAGATAAGTTTTCAATGATTTCCTAAACTGTTTATAACATGTTAGAGTCTTTAAGGTAGATGGCAAGGAATTCTACCAATATATAGCTTGATATAAAACGGTCTCAAACCAGTGATATGTAAACTACCTTCTTCATATCCAGATAATATAAAGACAAATATGATTGCTTATTAATGTTGCAGTTCCTTAGGGGTAAACTAATTAAATCACACATATACCCTGGGGCACCCCCAGGAATGATTAAAAATGTAAGGTGCAAATTTTAAAGATTACACAAGCTCTAAATGGCAGCCAGTGCAATTTTAGAAACAGTGGGGTAATTCTATCAAATTTAATGACCTATTTATCAAACATACAGCAGTGTTCTGAAACGTTTGCAGGATTTTGATTACAGTACCTTTGGTACCAATATAAATAGAGTTACAATAATCAATATGAGCCAGTCTGAGAGTCCTTCATTTACATTATAGATTTTATTATTTTGTATTGGGGGATTTCTTGAATATAGAGAGCCTGCAATTATTGCATTAGTATTTGTTTGATTTTGTTACTGGTATTTTTTATTTGGTTTTAGTAGATTATTTGACAAGATGCAAATTCAACAGAACTGATGCATAGATCCAAAATACTAGTTCAAGTTAAGCAAATACATTACTTAACATATGAATACCTTTGTTAAGGTGGTAAGAACTGCCAGAAAAAATTCAGTATAGGGTTGACAAAGAGGGGTAGGGGGTTGTTGGATTATCCATCAAAGAATGAAGAAAATAATTACAAAGAAATGTTTACTTTTTTAACTATTATAAAGAAAAAAATTCAGAGCATATCAATAATAATGAGACGTGGCGGGGCATTTTCGAAAGGGACGTCCAAGTTGCAATTTGGACGTGCTTGCAAAACGGCGAAATCCAGGGGCGGGGAAACCCGTATTTTCGAAACAAGATGGATGTCCATCTTTTGTTTTAAAAATACCATCAGAGACGTCCAAATCCTTAAATTTGGACATCCCTAGACATGGACCTTTTTGACTTTAGGCGATTTTCGAAACCAAAGACGTCCATGTCAAAAACGTCCTAATGCAAGCCATTTGGGCATGGGAGGAACCAGCATTTGTAGTGCACTGGTCCCCCTGACATGCCAGGACACCAACCGGGCACCCTAGGAGGTACTGCAGTGGACTTCATAAAATGCTCCCAGGAACATTGTGTGCTGAGCCCGCAAACCCCACTACCCACAACTGTACACCACTACCATAGCCCTTATGGGTGAAGGGGGCACCTATATATGGGTACAATGGGTTTGTGGTGGGTTTTGGAGAGCTTGCTGTTTCCTCCAGAAATGTAACAGTTAGGGGGGGTATGGGCCTGGGTTCGCCTGTCTGAAGTGCACTGCAGTACTCACTAAAACTGCTCCTGGGACCTGCATATGCTGTCATAGACCTGAGTATGACATCTGAGGCTGGCATGACATATTTTAAAAGATTTTTTTGAGGGTGGGAGGGGGTTAGTGACCACTGGGGGAGTAACGGGAGGCCATCCCCGATTCCCTCCGGTGGTCATCTGGTCATTTCGGGCACCTTTTTGTGCCTTATTCGTAAGAAAAACATGACTGGGTGAAAACGTCCAAGTGTTCATCAGGGACATCCTTGTTTTTTTTCGATTATGGATCAAAGACATCCAAGTGTTAGGCACGCCCAAGTCCTGTCTTCGGTATGCCTCCGACATGCCCCCTTGAACTTTGGACATCCTTGCGACGGACTGCAGTTGAAGACGTCCACAATAGGGTTTCAATTATACCGATTTGGATGTCCCTGGGAGAAGGACATCCATCTTCTGATTTATATCAAAAGATGAACGTCCTTCTCTTTCAAAAATGAGCCCAAAAGCCAACATGGATTCAGTCAAGGTAA
Source organism: Microcaecilia unicolor (assembly GCF_901765095.1). Classification (NCBI taxonomy): domain Eukaryota; kingdom Metazoa; phylum Chordata; class Amphibia; order Gymnophiona; family Siphonopidae; genus Microcaecilia; species Microcaecilia unicolor. The sequence continues at coordinate 273,648,154 of NC_044034.1, read as the reverse complement.
TTTTTGCCTCACCAATTTACTACATTTCTTCGAAGGGGTGAATAAACATGTGGATAAAAGAGAGCTGATCGGTATTATATATCTGGATTTTCAAAAGACATTTGACAATGTGTACCTCATTTACTATGGAATTCTATAATGTGGCCTAAAGTTTGATGCTAATTCCATGCCCAACTTTCTGCATAGAAGCACATTCTAAGGGATGCAAGACAGCAAATTGGGGCTGAAATGGCAGATTGGAACAGCCTGGAACAGACTTCCCGAGCCCATACGTCATGCGCCCTCCCTGCCCATTTTCAAGTCCTTACTCAAAGCCCATCTCTTCTCCCTTGCTTTTGGCGCCTAACCACCTTCCCCATTCATGATACCTACACTGACTACATAGTTTGTAACCTTTAGATTTAGGCCTCCCACGTAGCCATCTATCCCCCCTTCAGTCCATCCAGAACTCTGCCGCACGTCTTATCTTCCGCCTTAACCGATATACTCATATCACCCCTCTCCTCAAGTCACTTCACTGGCTCCCAATCAGATACCGCATACAGTTCAAGCTTCTCTTACTCACCTACAAATGCACTCGATCTGCGGCCCCTCCGTACCACTCTACCCTCATCTCCCCTTACGTCCCTACCCGTAACCTCCGCTCTCAAGACAAATCCCTCCTTTCAGTACCCTTCTCCACCACCTCCAACTCCAGGCTCCGCCCCTTCTGTCTCGCCTCACCCCATGCCTGGAACAAACTCCCTGAGCCCATACGCCATGCCCCCTCCCTACCCATCTTCAAATCAATGCTCAAAGCCCACCTCTTCAATGTCGCCTTCGGCACCTAATCACTACACCTCTTCTCAGGAAAACTTATCTACCCCAACTTGACATTTCGTCCTTTAGATTGTAAGCTCTTCCGAGCAGGGACCGTCCTTAATTGTTAATTTGTACAGCGCTGCGTAACCCTAGTAGCGCTCTAGAAATGTTAAGTAGTAGTAGTAGTAGTAGTAGTAGTAGTAGTAGATTGTAAGCTCTCCTGAGCAGGGACTGTCCTTCCCCTTGTTTAAACTTGTACAGCGCTGCGTAACCCTAGCAGCGCTATAGAAATGCTAAGTAGTAGTAGTAGTAGTAGAAATACACTTATATGCCCAGTTATAGAATAGTGCCTAAGTGTATCCATGTGCAACTGCAATGGGGATGTACTCATGGGAGGGACATGAGTGGATCAGTGGCTTTCAGGAAAATTGTGCACAGCATTAAAGAATACTGCGGGTGTGCACACAACTTGCATGCCAGGATTTACACCTGGTTTCACTTGATGTAAGTCTTTGTGTCCAAAATTGAGCGTGGAGTTCTGTACCCAATGCTATTCTGTAAAGAGCATTCATCCCAGAGTGCCCATTATAGAATAGCATACTGAATCCAGCTATTCATTTCAAGTTAAAACTCCAACTTTTAACAAAAATTTGGTTTAGAATGTTCACCAACTTGGTAAAAATCAGTTAGATTTCTCCAGTGGATCTGTGAAAAATCCCATAATGCTGTCAAATTCAAACCAGGCTGATATTCACCTGATTGAAGTTTGAGCTCTAGTTACTAGCAGATAACAAAGTGAATACTGGCAGAGGCATGATACTTTAACACAGTGATTACAGCTACAACTAAAGATAGAAACGTTGATTTATTCAACCTCTGTTGCTATACCAAGTTGTTGCCATTGGGCAGAATGGTCACTCAGAGGATTGGCAACTCATGGAGGACTGGTCAAGAGTGCTGGCCTTTGTCTTTGTAGACTACCTGAAAGAAGGATAAACAACAGGCTGAAGGAGCTAGATTAGGGAACAAAAAAAAGCTCTTTGGCCTGCTCTGCTCTTTCCACTCTAACCTTATGCCTTTCTCTCCTATTCATTAGAAGACAGGAGGGGATTAGGGGGCAGAGAGTATCTGTTCTGTTTCCCTCTGCTTTACACTTTCCCTTCTGTTTCCTGAAGGCTGCTTGAGAAGCAAGGGGCTGAAACCAGTAGCAGGGAGCTGTTCTTTGCAGAGTGAGACTGAAAATTTTCCAGAGATGAAGCTTGAAGGGAGGTAGCTGAATGATGAAAGGATTTGGGAGAAGGTTTGTTGTGCAAACATGTTGCACTGGAAAAGTAACCAGGCAGTTTCCCTTCAAAATAGCACAAATGCTGAAATAATCATAACGTGAGAGAGAGAGAGAGACTGAGACTGGTTTGATCTTGTGGCAAAGGGAGAAACATAGTGAGAGACTAAACACTGAAATGCATTTATATAAAAGGTGAGTGGGTCAGCTAGATGTGTGGGGAAAAGCGTGGGTTTTGAAAGGGTTTTAGTGGAATGCAGTATCAAGTGCAAAAGTAACAAGCCCAACAGTATGCTGAAGATCTAGGAGGAAGACTAAATCATAGAATGATTGAAAAAGGGAAGAAGGAAGAGGAACTCCTTTTCTTCTCACATCCTTAGAATCCATCCTTTCTTCTAGGTCATTTTTTTAACCTCAATCTACCCTATTTATCTTGATTGGGAGGGGGAGGGGTTAAACCCAGTTCTTGAAAAATGAAAGCCTTTGCTAAAGTACCCAAATCAATGTGGCCCTTTTTCTAAACTCTGTTAAGCATTCAACACCTTGGTTACCATACATTAATTGTTACTGCAGACCAATGTTGAGCAGATTGTGGTATTTTTACATTTAGCACACAGTAAACTAGGTGTTAAGTGCTCATCTTCCAATGTGGTATATATCATTCAGTGTAAGAAATGTAACGAAGGATGCTATATTGGAGAAACAGGCCAGATGCTTAAGACAAGATTCAATCTACATAGATATCACATAAAAATAGCTGGTGCCGGTCAGGCCCCCACCCCTGTGGGCCAACCCTTCACAAGACCAGAACACTGCACCAGTGATTTCACAGTAAGAATACTGAAAGGTAATTTTAAAACAATACAGGAATGTAAGACCTTTGAAATAAGAATGATTGAATATTTTGACACCCAACAAACAGGACTTAATAAGGATCTGGGTTTTCTAACTCATTATAAAACATAAAGCTGTATTTCTCTGTTTATTTCTCTGTTTATTACCCTCCTCTCACCTACCAACACCCATTCTGTTAGAATATCAATGAAATGCTTTGATGTCCCCATGCATACCTACTACCCACCCCCACCCTCCCACCCTGTCAGACTGTCAAAGTAATGCTTGGATGTCTCACTTATATATACTATCTGCTACCATTTGCTTATTTCCGATCTGAGGAAGAAGGGCAACCTTTGAAAGCTAATCAAGAAATGTATTAAGTTATGTCAATAAAAAAGGTATCATCTTATTTTCTTTTCCATGTTTTATTTTGTTTGATTTCTATTGATAACCTAAAAAAGGTTCCAGAGGAGATCCGGGAAACTATAGACTGGTGAGTCTGATGTCGGTGCCGGGCAAAATGGTAGAGACTATTATTAAGAACAAAATTACAGAGCATATTCAAAAGCATGGATTAATGAGACAAAGTCAACATGGATTTAGTGAAGGGAAATCTTGCCTCACCAATCTACATTTCTTTGAAGAGGTGAACAAGCATGTGGATAAAGGGGAGCCAGTTGATATTGTGTATCTGGATTTTCAGAAGGCGTTTGACAAAGAACCTCATGAAAGACTCCAGAGGAAGTTGGAGAGTCATGGGATAGGAGGTAGTGTTCTATTGTGGATTAAAAACTGGTTAAAAGATAGAAAACAGAGAGTAGGGTTAAATGGTCAGTATTCTCAATGGAGAAGGGTAGTTAGTGGGGTTCCCCAAGGGTCTGTGCTGGGACCGCTGCTTTTTAACATATTTATAAATGACCTAGAGATGGGAGTAACTAGCGAGGTAATTAAATTTGCTGATGACACAAAGTTATTCAAAGTCGTTAAATCGCAGGAGGATTGTGAAAAATTACAAGCGGACCTTACGAGACTGGGAGACCGGGCGTCTAAATGGCAGATGACGTTTAATTTGAGCAAGTGCAAAGTAATGCATGTGGGAAAGAGGAATCTGAATGATAGCTATGTCATGCAAGGTTCCATGTTAGGAGTCACGGACCAAGAAGGGGATCTAGGTGTCGTCGTTGATGATACGTTGAAACCTTCTGCTCAGTGTGCTGCTACGGCTAAGAAAACAAATAGAATGTTAGGTATTATTAGGAAAGAAATGGAAAACAAAAATGAGGATGTTATAATGCCTTTGTATCGCTCCATGGTGCGACCGCACCTCGAATATTGTGTTCAATTCTGGTCGCCGCATCTCAAAAAAGATATAGTGGAATTAGAAAAGGTGCAGAGAAGGGCGACGAAAATGATAAAGGGGATGGGACGACTTCCCTATGAGGAAAGGCTAAAGCGGCTAGGGCTCTTCAGCTTGGAGAAAAGGCGGCTGAGGGGAGATATGATAGAGGTCTATAAAATAATGAGTGGAGTTGAATGGGTAGATGTGAAGCTTCTGTTCACGTTTTCCAAAAATACTAGGACTAGGGGGCATGGGATGAAGCTACAATGTAGTAAATTTAAAATGAATCGTAGAAAGTTTTTCTTCACTCAATGTGTAATTAAACTCTGGAATTCGTTGCCAGAGAATGTGGTAAAGGCAGTTAGCTTAGCGGAGTTTAAAAAAGGTTTGGACGGCTTCCTAAAGGAAAAGTCCATAGACCATTATTAAATGGACTTGTGGAAAATCCACTATTTCTGGAATGAGCAGTATAAAATGTTTTGTACATTTTTGGGATCTTGCCGGGTATTTGTGACCTGGATTGGCCACTGTTGGAAACAGGATGATGGGCTTGATGGACCTTTGGTCTTTCCCAGTATGCAATACTTATGTACTTATGAAATATGTAAGACTGAATTGATTATTCAAAACTAGTTCCTTCATTATATATAAATAATTTCATTTACTGGGAGGGACAACTATATTTATATTCCTCACTTATAATTAAGTACTTGTATAAGAAGGGGCCAGATCTGGGGTATGGTGAGGGCAGGAATTATCCGGATAGTGGCAATATTCACCTGGATAATTTAGATATTTATATGTTTTGTTTAGAGCTGCCAGTGAGCAGGCCTAAACTAAATGGGCAATGCTGGTGAAGTCATTGCACTACACATATGTTCAGCACTGCTGCCTATATAGATAGTTGAATATACATATTAATTAAAGCACCACTGCCAGTCCTTAAATTAACACCACAACTGTGCTGGCTGAACATTGGCTCCTGCGTTTTTTTTCATAAGAAATATACAACATCAGAATTATATACTCTTACCAACAGTGAGCAAAACTATCCCGTATCTATTGAAGGTCATTTACTCTGGTGACAAATCACAAGCCCTGACTGGAAATTCTGAGCCAGTAAACAGGTGTGCCTACTCTTGAAGCATTTCAGTTACCACGATGGGCTTATACTTCTGGCAACACACCAATATCATACTGAGTTTGGGAAGACAACTGCACATTCATAAGCAGATGCATTCTCCAGACTGCCTATAGAGTTTCTGGAATGTTTTGAAGAAGCAGCTCTTTTTTCATTTCACACAATTAAATGCTCTTCTAATTATGCTAAAGAAATCAAATATGCCAGTAGAAAAATGTTCTTCTGTGCTAGGTTTTAAACTGTATCTGAACCAGGTGGACACACCATTTACTTTGAATGGGCTGTGTTGGCTTTGCCACTCAGCTTTGTAAAAGGGGGTCTTTATGTTTTAAAATGTCTTTAAGGAAAGGTGGTTCAAGATCTGAGTTTACAAATTTAGGGACCTTTTTACAAAGCAGCGGTTGAACTACTGCCGCTTTGTCATGCACCAATCCGGCACTACCGCCGGTCTAACATGGGAACTGGTGGTATACCTCCCCCAACTTACACCATTTCTGTCATGAGTAGAATGTTTTTTTATCGCTGAGGGGTTACCTGGCGGTAATTGGGCAGAAACGGTCATGTGGTTACTTAAAGCAAAGCCATTTTCTTTTATTGGGTTTTTACCTGCAGCGGTAAAAGAAGCCTCAGCACGCAGCAAATTTACGCACCAACGCTATCGCAGGGCTTCTTTTACCGCAGCTTGATAAATGGAGCCCTTACTGTGATGCAGATGATACTCAGGTGTTTTTGCCATTCCTAGAAACTTGGGCTAAAACTAAAGATACACTAGTAAGTTGTTTGCCAGCCATTCAAGACTGAGCTTACAATAGCCGATTTAAGCCGAATCAGGGTAGGCAAGATTCTATGAGAGGGAGAATTTCTTTTTTTCAGTGTGGATGACAGGGAGTTTAGACTGATTTTTAAAGGTAAAATACCTTGGGGAAGTCTTAGATTTCTAATTGTCACTGGAACATCAGGTGATAAAAATGTAGTGAACCAAGCCTTAAGTAAACCTAGGATACTGGGTGCCTATTCATAATTCTACGGTTTACAAACTTCAGAAAAATGGTGCAGGCTACTATTAATTTATGTTTCGATGATAGCAACTCTATTTCAATATTTTTTTTCTTAAAAGCAAAGAATAGATTACAAATTGTTCAAAACACTGCTTCTTGGTACAAAATAAGAACCTGTATATAATTTATAAATATATAATATATAATATATAAACTACATTGATTGTAACTAAAAAAAGATGGTAACTAAAAAAAAGGTGTATAATTACGCATAGGAATAGAAAGACACTTTGAGGGCATCATTGAGCTTGCTGCCTCAGTACCCTCAATGCCATGCTCCAATGAGGTACAATGTTGATGTGCACCAGCTTCCACCTGGAGTTCAGCACTGCAAACACTCAACATTGATTAAGTCAAGGACATATTCTTCTTCTTTAGGTGGAGGATGACCAGTCCCAATAGCCTCAATCGATGCTCAGTTTTGAGGGTGATTGATGCACACTTGTTGCCGATGCATCCTCAGCATCTAATTCAACGCCAAGACTCATAGATACCAATGTTTCCAATGCTGTTGTCAATCAACTGCAATTATTAGTGCCAAAATGTCTTCACGCTGCTTCTCACAACCATCTTAATTTATATTTGTTGTAAACTGCATTGGGCAGAAACTTTGTACTGGGTTTTAATCTATAAAATAAATAAATAAAATGAAATTTAGCAACATTAATGTTTGATCATGATTGATTATTACTTTTTTCATGTCATCCTGCAGATGACTCTTCATTGTTAAAGACCATTGTTGACATTGTAGGTAGTACACATATTTATCAGCCTTTTCCACTCTCACCCTGTTATTCTCTCAGCCTTCTCTCCTCACTGTACAATATGTATATTTTTGGATCTAGAGGGGTTTTTTAAAGCTAGAATTAAATCACTTGGAAAAATGCCACTAAAAGTATTGCACATGAAAAAGAAAACTGATAAAACACCTTTAAAAGCAAATCTATCCTCCACAAAATCTTATTATCTGGAAAATAAGCACCTAAATTTAGAATTTATAAAGACCTAGAATCAAAAGCCCTATGTATAACATTAAGGGCCTTCTTAACTAAGGTGTGTTAGTGTTTTTAGCGTGTCTACACTTAGCATGCAAACTACCATGTAGGCGCCTATAGGGATATTGTAGGCGCATACATGGTTAACATGCATTCAAAATGTTAACACGCCTCTAACACTGTTTAGTAAACAGGGTCCTAAAAAAAACAAAACGAAAAAGGTGCTTATTTTGCAATTTTAGATTATCTGGTTCTGAACCCAGTCCTCAGAACACACCCAGTCGGTTAGGTTTTCAAAATATCCAGAATGAATATACATGAGAGAAAATTTGCAGGCACAGCTTTCACTGTATGCAAATCTATCTCATGCATATTCACTGTGGTTAACCTGAATACCTGAGGACTGAGATGAGAACCCCTGACCTAGACGTACAGTTGTTTTATTTGTTTTGCCTTCTTTAGATATAAGCATAATTTTTTTCTATATTCTGGATCTTTCTGAGAGGTCAATGTTGCTGTCATTTTTCAATATTAAATCAATATAGAAAAGTTAATAAACAAAAGCATATGGGTTATAGAAAGAGTATCAAAATGCAATATACTCAGAGAGTAAAAATGCTCAAATGGTGATTGCACTTGATAGAACTCTACAATCTAACATCAGATAGCTGGACTGATATTAAATGTGGTGAGGTAGACACAGCATAAGTTAGACTAAGAGCACAAGTGTTGGAACAGTGCTGACCCAGGCTCTCTTCTGGGGTGATACAATCTGTCCTTGGTCTAGGAACTGTTCGGAATTCACATCTCATTGTGTCATGCATACTTTGGAAAGGTCAGTGGAATGGATTATGGAAAGAGTACAGCCATTAATGTATGTTACAAATGGAGAAACAGTGATCAATCAAATCTAGACCTCGCACTGAAAGCCTTATTTTCTGTGTGCTCAGAAAAGAATACCAGCTGTCGCTGGTCAGCCAGTCTATAGGAAATCAGGTCACTGGCACATGCTTAGAAGCATCTGAATTCATTACAAATTATCAGGCCTTTATTATCACCAATGCAATTAAAAAGCTGAAAAGGGAATTCTATAACTGAGCACGTGCAGTGACTCTACAGAAACATGGAAAAAGAGACCCACACGCTAGTGCACTATGCAATATTCTATAAGACTGCATGTAAAAGCATGGGGGGAGGTGTACACATGGGGGAGGGGCATAGGCGTATGAAAGCAAGGGAGGAGGTGTACACATTACGGAGGGGCATAGGCATGTTTAATTATTGATATTCTATGGAACCATAATTTGAATATATTAGGTATTTCAGAAAACTGGCTAACACCAATGGATACTTTGTTGTTTGAACTTTGTTCTAATGGCTTTTATGTTTATCAGTGTGTGAAAATGGACAGGAAAGAGGGGATTTGTTGCTTGATCATTCAATATTGCAGGTAGTATCCTATGTCATTTTCTATAACATCTTCAGAAGCAGTTTTTATTTCTGGAATTGGACTGGGTATTTGTACAGTGTATATTTCACCATATAATGTGCAAGATAAGATTAATGTGTTTGTGGAAGACTTAATTGATTTCTGTTCCGATCTTTATTCACTTATAATTATTTGGGAATTCTAATTTCCATGATGGTAAACACAGCAGTTCTTTGATGACTAATATCTTAGGGTCCAGTATTCAAACTGATTTGTTCAGAAGAGGCCACTTAAATCTCCTGTCCTGGGCTAGCCGGGCCTTTTCAGTGGCACCTATCTGGATAGTGCCACTGAAAATGGTTAGCACCGAAGCCAAAGCCGGCTATTTCTGGTCATTCTGGGGGTGGAGTCAAGTGCCAATATTTAGTGCTTAACTGGCTAGGGGGTCCTTTTACTAAGCTTTGGCAAAAAATTGCCTGCGGTAGTGTGGGCGTGTGTTTTTGGCACTCACCGGGCCTGTTTTTACTGCGTCTGGGAAAAAGGGCTTTTTTTTAATGGGCCGGGAAAAGGGCCTGCGCTAAAATTGAAACCAGCACACGCCTATTTACGGCCTGAGCCTTTAACACCACCCACTGATCTAGCGGTAAGGGCTCACACGCTACACGCACTTGACGGACAGCATGCGCAAACTGCCAATTAATGCCAGAAACACCGTGTACAGTAGGAAATAAAAAATAATTTGTCCTGGCAGTATGGGCGTGTGCTAAATCTGTAATTACCACCAGAGGGCATGCTAGCTTGGTGGTAATCTTATTTTGTCATATGCTGCATGTGCGTAGAGCCTACCATGCCTTTGTAAAAGGGCCCCTAAGATAACTGCATAAATAAGACAGCATAAAATGCAGCCTTACCTTTATATGGTTCTTCTTATCCGGTTAATCCCAGGATTCTATATGTGCCTAGAATTCTGTGCCAAAATCCAAGCGTATTTGATAACACCATACTTAATTGGCTCAACAAGTCAATCAGCATTAATGAGTACTAATTGGCAATAATTAGAATTTACATGCATAACTCGCTAAGGGGCCCATTTACTAAAGTGTGCTGAAAAATGGGCTGTGCTAGTGTAGGCGCGTGTTTTGGGCCTGTGCAGATCCACCTAAATCTAGGCACCACTTATAGAATACACTTAGGTGGAAATGTATTCCGCAAGGATTTTTCAAGTGCCATATATAGAATCTAGCCTTAAGTGCTCAATATTGCACTTAGGGGTCCTTTTACTAACCACTAAGCTAGCACTGTTAATAGCATTTGGGTAGGTCATGCATTCCGGCCATGGTCAGGCCTTTTTTAATAACCATGCACTAATTTCCTTATTAGTGCATGGCCATTACCGTTAGGAGCTCTTACCGTCACCTATTTAGGAGGCGCGAAGGGCTCCTTCGCTACTCCTGCACTAATCAGGCCACATGCGGTAATGTATCTGCACTACCTGATTAGCACAGGCACATCTACTCTCTGCCCGACACATGCCTCTCACAACAAAGAATAAAAAATATATTTTTTTAAACTGGAGTAGCGCGTGCTGCTGCCCAAACTACTATAGGACAACTCAGCATGTTTCATAGTACTGCCCTTTTACCACTCGGTAGGCTCGCATGAGGTCTACCACACCTTAGTAAAAGGGCATCTAAGCTAGCTAATTTGTCCAGCATTAAATATCTGGGCATAAAGTCGGTGATAATCAGCAATAGAGAATTGCTAGGAGTTCAACAATTATGGGTCACACAATCAACCTGTGGTTTAACTTAAATGATAGCTCCATCAAAGCAAACAACAAAAGCAAATACAAAGGTAATATATAATAAACAAAATAAATTAGTAAATAAATTACAGGGATGCACAGGCAAAAAACCCCCACACTTGTTTCATTTCCTGTACTGTGTCCAGGTTTTATTTTGTTTTGTTTTATAAATTTTTGTTTCAAGGCAATTTTATTAATTGAGATGTGTCCAAATTATTAATTGAGATGTGGCACACACTTCCTCATAGCACAAACACCCCAACCCTCCTTCCCACCTCCAATCACAGCCAAATTCCCAATGGCAGCAAGCAACTATCCCTCCCCCCCAAGAGTATCATTCAACCCACCCCTGGCATTTTACAATCCCACCCACCAGGACCTGCATTAGGCAATGCATCACACCTCCCCCATAGTCAATCCCCTCCCCTTGGCATTTACCAGGGATATCTGGTATAAGGGAGCCTAGAGCTTTAAGCTCTGAGGCTTATAATGTCAGCTGAGTGGAGCAGTACAGAGGTAAGAGGAGATGCAGGATTGGTTAGTTGGGGAGGTGAGGTGGGAATGGGAAGCTGGTTTTGATTGGTGATAGAATGTTAGGCTGAGAAAGGGGGATGGGTGGTTTAGAATGTGGGTTTATTTACTTGTTTTTTGGCAGGCAGGTGGTGGTTGGGAGGAAAACGGTGTGGAGGGTTTGGTTTTGTTGTGTTTTTGTGGAGAGTGGTAAAAAAAATGTAACATTACCTCGATTTCAGCACTACTCTGTCTCAATTTCAACAGCTGATGAGGTTGTCTGTCACAGTGGTCAGGGTAAGGTGTTTCCCCCTGAGTTGGAGTACGCTTCCACCTAAAGGTATTACAGATGTTTTAAAATACCCATTTAAATATCCTGTGTGTGTGTTTCCAGCAGCCACTGAGCAAGAAGATTTTCCTAAGCAAACAAAGTTTTGTTTATTATATCCTTGTTTAATAAATCCTTGGAGACGGGAGAGGTTCCGAGGGATTGGAGAATGGCGGAGGTGGTCCCTCTTCACAAAAGTGGTGATAGGGAAGAAGCTGGAAACTACAGGCCGGTAAGCCTCACTTCGGTTATTGGAAAAGTAATGGAAGCCATGCTAAAGGAAAGGATAGTGAATTTCCTGGAAGCCAATAAGTTGCAAGATCCGAGACAACATGGTTTCACCAAAGGGAAATCGTGCCAAACGAATCTCATTGAATTCGTTGACTGGGTGACAGGAGAATTAAATCAAGGACGTGCTATGGACGTAATCTACTTAGATTTCAGCAAGGCGTTTGACACGGTTCCCCACAGGAGGCTCTTAAATAAACTAGACAGGCTGAAGACAGGACCCGAAGTAGTAAACTGGATTAGGAACTGGTTGACAGGCAGACGCCAGAGGGTGGTGGTGAATGGAGTTCGCTCGGAGGAGGGAAATGTGAGTAGTGGAGTGCCTCAAGGATCGGTGCTGGGGCCGATTCTGTTCAATATATTTGTGAGTGACATTGCCGAAGGGTTACAAGGTAAAGTTTGCCTTTTTGCAGATGACACCAAGATTTGCAACAGAGTGGACACCCCGGAGGGAGTGGAAAACATGAAAAAAGATCTGAAGAAGCTAGAAGAATGGTCTAACGTTTGGCAATTAAAATTAAATGCGAAGAAATGTAAAGTGATGCACTTAGGGAGTAGAAATCCAAGGGAGACGTATGTGTTAGGCGGGGAGAGTCTGATAGGCACGGACGGGGAGAGGGATCTTGGGGTGATAGTATTTGAGGACCTGAAGGCGACGAAACAGTGCAACAAGGCGGTGGCCGTAGCTAGAAGATTGCTAGGCTGTATAGAGAGAGGAGTGACCAGCAGAAGAAAGGAGGTTTTAATGCCCCTGTATAAGACGTTGGTGAGGCCCCACCTAGAGTATTGTGTTCAGTTTTGGAGGCCGTACCTTGCAAAGGATGTTAAAAAAATGGAAGCGGTGCAAAGAAAAGCTACGAGGATGGTATGGGATTTGTGTTCCAAGACATATGAAGAGAGACTTGCTGACCTGAACATGTATACCCTGGAGGAAAGGAGGAACAGGGGTGATATGATACAGACGTTCAAATATTTGAAAGGTATTAATCTGCAAACAAATCTTTTCCGGAGATGGGAAGGCGGTAGAACGAGAGGACATGAAATGAGATTGAAGTGGGGCAGACTCAGGAAAGATGTCAGGAAGTATTTTTTCACAGAGAGGGTGGTGGACGCTTGGAATGTCCTCCCGCGGGAGGTGGTGGAGATGAAAACGGTAACGGAATTTAAACATGCGTGGGATATGCATAAAGGAATCCTGTGCAGAAGGAATGGATCCTCAGAAGCTTAGCTGAAATTGGGTGGCGGAGCAGGTGGGGGGAAGAGGGGTTGGTGGTTGGGAGGCTAGGATAGGGGAGGGCAGACTTATACGGTCTGTACCAGAGCCGGTGATGGGAGGCGGGACTGGTGGTTGGGAGGCGGGAAATACTGCTGGGCAGACTTATACAGTCTGTGCCCTGAAAAAGACAGGTACAAATTCAAGGTAAGGTACAAATTCAAGGTAAGGTATACACATATGAGTTTATCTTGGGCAGACTGGATGGACCATGCAGGTCTTTTTCTGCCGTCATCTACTATGTTACTATGTTACCACGTATACAGAATTAAAATGAGTAAAACTAGCAAACAGTATTTATAGGCGGAAATAGTGTGTTTCAAGTAAAATGTTTAAAAAAACAGTTAAACTATTTTAAAATGTTTAAAAATCCATGGACAATTTAAAAAGCAGTTAAAAACAGTTAAAATATTCAGCTTTCTCAGTTTTACAGTGCTTAACCACCCTTTTTTTCTCTTTCAGTTCCCAGAGGAAATCTCAGAATTCACATTGAGCATTATCATAAGTAAAATATAAGTGCATTTAAACATTGCTTTTCCACCTCTTTATACTCTAACTTTAAGAATTTGTTTCTTTGGGTAAAATTCTTTTTCCCTTCTCTTTGTCTCCGCAGCTTTGCTACAGAGAGAGATGATAAAGCTCTCGCCAATTGTGATCCTACACCACAACAGACATGTATGTATTCTCACTGAAATACAGTGCAATCTCCACTTCCCCCAGGCCTGGGTACTCTATTCAAGAGTTAATGTCCAATAAAAATGTGGAAAAATATATGTGTGCACACAAAAAACCAAAACTTATCTTCCTGAGTCTTTCTTGACGATGGCTAGCCACTTCACTTCTGTTTGCATAGCCGCCTTGAGCAAGATCAGAACCCAGGACCGGTTCAGTAACTTGGCATCAATTTAGGGCTGAAAAAGAAAACCTGCCTGCCATGCAACCCCACTGTAGATGTCAATTTAGCAGAACTAGGGCTTTCCCAGTTTTCACTGCCTGAGCCCCAGACTCTTTCAGGCTAGGCGTCCCTTTTTAAGGCACATCACTACCGTCCCTAGCTACTTGTAACCCACACTAGCCTAGCTGCTTACTCAGCGACAACAGAACCTTTCCCCTTTAAAGAGGAAATTTGGTCGGCCTCTACCCCTTCCATCCAGCATGTCCTTGTCTCTCTCCCCCCACTTCCATCCAGTGTCTCCTCCCTATATTTCATCCCCTTTCATCCAGCATCTCCCCATCTCTCTCTCTCCCTCTCCATTCAATGTCTACCCATCTCTCTCTCACTCTCTCTCCCCCTTTCTGTCCAGTGTTTCCCCATCCATCATGTTCCCTCTCTCTATCCTTCCTTCCACCTAGCTTCTCCTTGTTCTCCCTCTTCCATCTTCTACCCACTAACTCTCCTCTCTCTTTCTCCTGCCACTTCCATCCACTCCCTATATTCCCTCCATCCAGTGTCTCCCCCCCCCTCTCTCCCCTCCATCCAGCATCTGCCCTCTCTGTCTCTTCCCTTCTACCATGTCCTATCTCTCTCTATCCTCCCTTACATCCATCTTCTCTCCTCTCCTGTCTCATCTCCCCTTTCTTCCCTTCCCACTAGAATGTCCCCCTTCTCTCCCATCTCTTTCCCTTCCATCTAACTTCTCCCCTCTCTGTCCCCTTTCATCTAGTGTGTCCCTCTCTCCCTTTCTATTCAGCATTTCCTCTCTTTCTTCCTCCTTTCATCCAGTATCTCCTCAATCTCTCTCCCCTTCTATCCATCATCTGTCCTCTCTCTACCCCCTACTTTCATCCAACATACACTCTCTCTTTCTTTCTTTCCCCTTCCAATCAGCATCTTTTCTCTCTTCCTCTGTCCCCCCAGCTTTATCTGTTTTCCTCACCCTCACTCTCCTGTCACCCCAGTGTCTGCTACTTTCTGGGACCAGCTATGTAGTTCCATCCTTTATATACACGACTACTGACTGATGCTCTCATCCTCTGCTCTCTGGAACAGGAAGTGACATTGGAGGAGGGTGGGACCAGCAGAGCCAGTAGCCACATATATATAGGCTGTGGCCCCATGGCTCTCTTAAGTTCTTTTGCTGCTGCAGCTGGTCTTTGGAAGCAGCAGAGATGGTAGTCAGGGTGGGAGTGGGAGGGCATTGATAAAGGTCATGATTGGGGCTATAGAGGCTTAGCTTCCCCAAGCCTCTTAAACCAGACACCTATGATCAGGCCACACCATTACATTTTAAACATCTTTTCACTAGTTGTGTGGATAAGTGTGGTAGAGGACTGGCTATTATTTATGCTGATATCGCAAGACTACCCTAAGGGCAGGAACCATTTTGAAGGATGACACTGACTCAGGCAGGCATTGGGAGGGGGAGTCTGTTATTTGATAGCAGCTGGAGGAAGAGTCTTATATGGGGGATTGAGAGGGCAGAGTCTGTTGTATAGGGGGGATCAGAAGGGGGCACCTTGTATAGGGGGATTGAGAGCGAACAAGTGGAGGACAAAGGGGATCAATGCAATGGTCTCTACTTGGAAGAGGGAGTGAGGGGGGTGTCTGTATTATTATTTATTTACCCAGGTACTGGTCCATCACCCATGTTACATGCAGTGCCTCCATGAGACATGTGGTAAATGCAGGGCTAATGCTTTGCTCACACAATGCATTTACTGCACCAACTTAGTACATTTGCACTGTAGTTGAGGTTGCTACCATGTGGAAAGTGCAAAACCTTACTACAGTTTAATAAAAGAGTCACAAAACGAGCATCATTTTTTTCTTCGTAAAAACAAAATGAAGCAAAACAAGCGTAGAGATAATTTTTATAAAAGGGGATGCTTTTGAAAATTATGATTTTCAAAAATCAAGATTCCTAGAGCAAAACTTGCTTTTTAGAACTGTTAAAAGCATAATTGGAAAAAGTAAGTAGAAAACAGAGTTAACATCCCACAAATAGCTTTCTAGGCTAACTTTCTAGGATATACACACGTATATATCCATAGTTTAGTATGCACGTATAGATCCAGAAAAAAACACCTCTGTTACAGACCTCGTGCTGCCCCCCCCCCCCCCCCCCCAATATCCTGAAGCATTAAGATTACTAAGTGCACACACACACACACACACACATGGAGATCTCAAGCTTTCATTTGCGTAATTTGCTGGAAAAAACCTGGCAATGTCAAATCCTTCTTCGCATTGTGGTTTGAAAGTACCTTTCAGTGGTTTTACGTTGGGTTGTCAAACTACCCCCATTGATTTTTTTAAAGATCTCTTTCTTCTATGAAGTAATAATGAACTCTGAGCAAAAAGGATTAGCTTATGATTATGTCAACCATTTAGAATGAATCTATATCCATTTAATACTGGATTTCATTCACCTAGAAAGCAAATACGGGCAAAGGCAACTTGGAGAGGGCATTGGTGCATAGCCTAATCAAGGTAGCTTTCCATACAGTTGAGACAATTAGAATATGGCATATTATCATCATAATAAAATGGAACTATGCTGCTTCAAGTACATGGTTAGTCCTGACAACTGGCACATTCTCCAGTCCCTCCAGAGGCACACCGTAGGAGATTCCAATTTTCTTTTGCTTAAATAATATTTCCTCAGATAGCTCTAAATTAGTGAGAATCACACAGAAATAAAGCATAGTGCCACCATGGTTTTAGAATACTTTAGAGCATCCCTTTTTATTTTTCAAAAGATGGTCTCTTGAGTCACGCATTTGAATCCTAAGGACTTCTGGGATAGGATTTTCTCTCAGAGATCTCCATTCTTATGTGGATTAGGAGGATTAAAATCCATTAGTTGTCCATCTTCCAACTCCCTCAAGCAGATTTGCCTTTTTCTTTCCTTCCTCAACTGGGGGAAAACTTGGATATGGGGGGGGGGGGGAGTAACAAAGTATGACACAAAAGACTTTCTTAGCATGACAAAAAGGTGAAACAATTCACCGAACTGCTAGTGTACCAGACAATGAAGTCCATACAGTCTATTCCATTTGTTTCTGACAGGACAAATGGCACCAAACTTGGCAATGGCATTGTTTAAAAACTTGAGCAGTAAGCTAATTTTTTTTCTTTTTCCTTTCGAAGCTCAATGTGTCATATTAATTATTTAAATCTTTATAAAATTTCAGCTGTATCCTTCGAGACTCTACTCGGTGCCAGAAGGTCTTGAATTGGCAATGGCTTTTGTTAATTAGAACTGAACAAGGGCTTTGATCTCTATGACTATAATAAAAATTGGGCAGGTGTGGGGGGGGGGGGGGGCTTCCAGTTGTGACTTTTTTTCCTGTTATTTATTATCTGATGTTGCCGATTTCTATGCTGTATTAGTCTTTGATTCAGCTTGTCTGAGGAAATATTAAACAACTTGTGCATGAAAGACCTTAAACAGCTACCAAAGCTTGACTAAAATGCAAGTCAAAAGTCAAAGTACAATTGTTATCTTTCAAACAGAAAAGGAAATAACAGTTCTTTTTGGGGGGATAGAGCAGTTGTACCTTGCACACTTACGAATACAGAATGGTACCTGTCTACAGATAAAAAAATGGGAACATCTTTCTTGCATGGATTGATCTTCTCTCATTATACTATGAGCTTTGGTTCCAGAATAAAAGGGAACTCCAGACCACCAGAACTATTTAATATCTTTTTTCCCCATTGTTACTTAGCATGTATTTGCAGTGATGATCAGAACTTATAGGGTCAGAGCCTAGGTTTGCCTTGTTAAAATTTTGCCCATTAACATTTCCCTTGCTTAAAAAATTCAGAAACTGAACTATCATATTTTGAGCATCATATAAAACATATTTGCGTATCCATTTTCAGCACTACCATTTTTGTCGTGCCCTTTAATATCAAAGTGAATCAATTCTCACTTCTTTATGGTCAGAATATGTCCCACATTCATAAGAAAAATCCCTAGGTTTATTTTCAAAGTTTTATATATCAATCATTTTCCTTGGAATGAATATATATATATATATATATATATATATATATATATATATATATATATATATATTCTAGAAATGAAATTTTCATTTGGACTACATGTTAGACCATTAAAAAAATGGGCAATACAAAACACTTGGATTATGATCACATATGCTCAGATTAGTTTAAACATCTCAATACATTTAAATCAATTTTGTAAAGAATATTCAAATACACAAATCTTCTTTCACAAATGTGTGTACATTCCAGCATGTGGACAAACTCAGTGGACAAATATACATGTAAAACAAAATGCACAAGACTAATTTCATAGAGGGGCATTTTTGATATGATGTCTAAGTCCAACTTTGGATGTTTTGCTAAAATCGTCCAAAATTCAAGTAGGGAATATTGCCATTTTCAAAACGAAAAAACATCTATCTTTTTTTTTTTCCAAAAATGGTTATTTGCTAGATGTTTTTGTGGTCTGTGCATTTATCTTTTTAGTCCATTTTCAAAAAAAAAATGTCCAAGTGAAAAACACACAACATCAAGCTATTGGGATGTAGGAGGAGCCAGCATTCTTAATAGACTGGTTACACAGACATCTCAGAAGAGCAATGGGACACCCTAGGGGGCACTGTAGTGGATTTCAAATAAACATTCCCAAATACGCATGTTACCATTGCTCCCTTATCTTGTCTGCTGAGACCCCCAAAAACCTACCCAAAACCCACTATCCCCAACTTTATGCCACTACAATAGACCTTATGGGTGAAAGGGGCACCTATATGTAGGTACAGTGGACTTCCGGTGAGTTTTGGAAGGCTCACAGTTTCTACCACAAATGTAACAGGTACGATAATCGAAAGAAAATGGCCGTTTTTAGTGCGAATTTAGGTCACTTTTTTGGACCCTTTTTCACTAAGAAGTCCTATAAAATTGCCCTACATGACCAGATGACCACCGGAGGGAATCGGGGATGACCACCCTTGACTCCCCCAGTGGTAACTAACCTCCTCCCACCAAAAAAAAATCAACTTTAACAACTTTTTTCCAGCCTCTATGCCAGCCTCAAATGCCATACTCAGCTCAATCACAGCAGTATGCAGGTCCCTGGAGCAGTTGTTAGTGGGTGCAGTGGACTTCAGGCAGGTGGACCCAGGCCCATCCCCTCTTACCTGTTACACTTGTGGTGGTTAATGTTGAGCCCTCCAAAAAAAAAAAAAACCAAAACCCACTGTACCTACATCTAGGTGCCCCCCTTCACCCATAAGTGCTATGGTAATGGTGTAGAGGTGTGGGCAGTGGGTTTGGGGGGGGGGTTGGGGGGCTCAGCACACAAGGTAAGGGAGCTGTGCACCTGGGAGCTTTTTCTGAAGTCCACTGCAGTGCCCCCTAAGGTGCCCAGTTGGTGTCCTGGCATGTGAGGGGGACCAGTGCACTATGAATGCTGGCACCTCCCACGGCCAAAGGGCTTGGATTTGGTCATTTCTGAGATGGGCATCCTCGGTTTCCATTATCGCCGAAAACCGGGGAAGACCATCTCTAGGGACGACCATCTCTAAGGTCGACCTAAATGTTGAAATTTGGGCGTCCCCGACCGTATTATTGAAACGAAAGATGGATGCCCATCTTGTTTTGATAATACGGGTTTCCCTGCCCCTTCACTGGGATGTCCTGCGAGGACATCCTCAGGAAAACTTGGGCATCCCATTCGATTATGCCCCTCCACGTATGCTTGCTTTTAACGTAAGTGAATTTCTTGCAGAACAAATTAATGGTGTGTTATTATTTTGATTTTGGTTAAGGAACTTTGTACATGTTTGGAGATTTTTGACCAATGGTTATGTATAGTCTGTTGAGACATGAAACATTGAGAATTTTTCTAGTCCACAGACAGTTCTGAGTATGCTGTTAGCAATTTGCTTATTTCTTTAAATGTTTATTGTCTGTTGATTTAACCTGTTCCCTGCTTTGAAAGTTGTAATAGGTGGACTACAAATATTGTAAAGCAAACAAGCAAATAAGTATATTGGTGGAAATTCTTTACAGACAGAAACAGATTGCACATCCATTATCCAGCTTCTTTTTTCTGTTCTTTAAAAGTATATTTAATAGATGTAACAGAGAAAATACTGTAGCTCTGACAAGAACTTGACATAATAGTATGTTGTTGCTATAAAGGACCTGAGTTTCGGTATGTTTAGGCCCTTTTACTACATTGTGTCAAAATTTGAAATTACCAAGGCTTAATGTGGGATTTTATTGCACAATAGCAGAAAATGTAATGAGCCACCCACTATGTTTTATTATAGGTCATGTGTTAACATTGAGATTAACATGCGGTATCTGCTCTCAATTAACACGGAAGCACTTACTGCCTCCTATTTAGGAGGCAGTAAATGGTCCCATATTGACTCTGTGAAGCGTATCACATTATCGCCGAAAACTGGGGACGACCATCTCTAGGGACGACCATCTCTAAGGTCGACCTAAATGTTGAAATTTGGGCGTCCCCGACCGTATTATTGAAATGAAAGATGGATGCCCATCTTGTTTTGATAATTCGGGTTTCCCTGCCCCTTCGCTGGGATGTCCTGCGAGGACATCCTCAGGAAAACCTGGGCATCCCGTTCGATTATGCCCCTCCAGGTGTGCTTGTTTTTAACATAAGTGAATTTGTTGCAGAAGAAATTAATGGTGTGTTATTATTTTGATTTTGGTTAAGGAACTTTTTTTCACTAAGAAGTCCCATAAAAGTGCCCTAAATGACCAGATGACCACCGGAGGGAATCGGGGATGACCACCCCTGACTCCCCCAGTGGTAACTAACCTCCTTCCACCAAAAAAAAATCAACTTTAACAACTTTTTTTCCAGCCTCTATGCCAGCCTCAAATGCCATACTCAGCTCCATCACAGCAGAATGCAGGTCCCTGGAGCAGTTGTTAGTGGGTGCAGTGGACTTCAGGCAAGTGGACCCAGGCCCATCCCCTCCTACCTGTTACATTTGTGGTGGTTAATGTTGAGCCCTCCAAAAAACCCCAGAACCCACTGTACGCACATCTAGGTGCTGTCCTTCACCCATAAGTGCTATGGTAATGGTGTAGAGGTGTGGGCAGTGGGTTTTGGGGGGGGGGATTTGGGGGGGGGGCTCACCACCCAAGGGAAGGGAGTTATGGACTTGGGAGGTATTTAACTTTTTTTTTTACTTTTTACAAGTGCCCCCTAGGGTGCCCGGTTGGTGTCCTGGCATGTGAGGGGGACCAGTGCACTACGAATCCTGGCCCCTCCCATGACCCAATGCCTTGGATTTGAGCTGAAAAACGAAACCGCCCAGCTCAAATCCGCACATATCCGATGCATTTGCCGGGCACAAACCGTATTATCGAAAAAAAAATACGGTCTGTCCCGCCCCTTCACGTACCCCTTCTCAGACATAGACGCCCATGGAGATGGGCGTTCGCGTTCGATTATGCCCCTCAAAGTATCCTAATTATAAAAGAGAAAAAGTTTTTATTTTTATTAGATTGGTTGATCATTTTATTTATTTTTGATTTATAAATCACTTTTCACTATAACTCGTTCATTTCAAGAGTTGGCAACATGAATAATTTATTTATTCAAACATTCTTATATACCACTGATTATAAAATGAGATGATGGCATCAATATTCAAAAGGGTTTAACTGGGCAGGAGAGGGTCCTACCCAGTTAAATTCCACTAAGCTAGCCAATCCTAAATATTCAGCAGCACTTAACTGGGTAGTGCCACTGAAAATGCCTATTAACAGGCCATTCCATACCCAGTTAGGTTAGGAGTGTTCCAGGTCGGAGTTGGGGCAAAGCAGCAACGTTTTGATATTCAATCTAACTGGCTAAGTGATTGCATAAAGGGGTTCTTTTACTAAGCTGCAGTAAAGTGGCCTGCAGTAGTGCAAGCAAGTCTTTTGGGCATGTGCCGGGCCATTTTATATAGGAGCCAGAAAATGGACGTGCGCTAAAATTGAAACCAGTGCACATCCATTTATGACCTGAGATCTTACTGCCACCCATTGACCTAGTGGTAAGGGCTCATGTGCTACACGCACGGTGACTGATTGGCGCGCACCAACTTCTGATTAATGCCAGAAACGCCACGTCCAGTAGGAAATAAAACAATAATTTGTCCCGGTGTTATGGGCATGCACCAGATCCAAAATTACTGTCGGGGATGTGCTAGCCTGGCACACACTTTGGTACACACTGCACATCCATAGAACCTACCGAGCCCCAAAGTCTGGACAGTCAAAAGGCTGAAATCAGCCACTGTCTCTTTATCTTCCATATCAGCGCACATGCCCAGATCTTCAATGCTGGGAGTCATGCATGCCCTGGCGTTGACTATCTTAAGTTAAGTCAGCTCACAGACTGGAAGCAGCTTACTAGCCACTTACCACCATGGGCTGAATATTATCCTCTATAAGTTATTCAACATTTTATTTGGGGAGCAATAATTTTTTGTTCTTTTTATATATCATGTAGTGGTCTGAGCAATGGGTAAACCGCTGGATTGGTTCACATGTATAAATGATTATAAGTTCTTTACCTAGCTGAGATAAGGAGATTTATATCTCTACACAGGTCAAGAGTAAGGACTAAAATAATAGTTCTCAACCCATTCCTCAAGGCATACCCAATCCATGTGGCTTTTAGATTACAGAAAGATGCCATATAAAAAACAATCAATCGCTCAATCAATATATAGGTAGTTTTAAAAGAAAAAATACCTACATCCATGAGTATAAAAGTACATATATACTTTGCAACAACATTGACTACTGAAAATTGCCCCTAAGGTGTCTCATTTGAAAGTGTAATACCTGGTTGTAGTACCCTAAGACTATGACAAGGGATCAACTCATGTCATTAAAAAAAAAAGATAACTGCCGAGGCTGGACTGAGTGTGGATTAACCCTGCTCCCATTGCCTAGACCCTAGGGGTGAGTCAAGGGTTCAGGAGGGATGGAGAATGGAGGCTTACCCTCAGTTATGGAAGGGACATGTCTTCAGTAAAAGGGGGAGAGTTTAATACCATTTTAGAACTGCTCAGGGCTGGGGCTGGGGAGGAGGAGGGAGACATTGTGTTCACTGGGCCACTGGGGAGTTCAGGTGGGGGAAGGGTTGCATCCAATTTAGGCAAATATTTCCTTTAATTTGATGGTACTGCCACTCGAATGGGCCTTTTTTGTCTCCTTCAGCTTTGAAAAAACAACTCTTCAGCTGTAGATATTTTTTTCAGTGAAAATGGCCTGCAAAGCCTTTTTTTGGGGTATTTATTTTTGCATTTTTGTGTAGTGGCGTACCGAGGGCATGGTGGTGGTGTCGGTCCCCCCCGGGTGCACGCTGCAGAGGGGGAGGAGCAGGGAGCAGCCTCGTGGCTGTCAGCTCCGCTGGTTCCCTGCTCCCTCTGCTGCTACTTCCTGTTCCGGGCAGAGGGAGCAGAGAACCAGCGAAGCTGCCAGCCTTGCAGCTGCTCCCAGCACCCCAGCAGGGGGGGGGGGGCTTGAAGGTGATGCACTGGGGGGGGGGGGGATGCGGAAACTGGGGGGGGGGGAAGGGGAGGGGAGTGCTGCACCCGGGAAGGGCAGACAACCCTGTTTACTAAGACACACTAGTGTTTTAAGTGTGTGCTAAAATTTAGCACGCGCTAATGCTAGAGACACCCATATATTCCTATGGGTGTCTCTAGCATTAGCACGTACAAATTTTTAGCACACGCAAAAAATGCTAGTGCGCCTACAGCACAGCTTAGTAAAGAGGGCCCTGAGTGTAAAATAGCAGAAAATGGCCAAACTTTGGCATTTTTCTGCATTTCCATTATGCTATTTTGTTTATGCAAACTGACTTTTGTGAGGTCTCTTCACACTTTAACACATAGGGCCTGAAATATTTATAAAAAATACTTCACCACCCTTAGAAAAATAAATTATGTTTTTCTTTTCTTTTGAGGGCGGGGGGATGATATGTAGATGGTGTCAGCTGTGTGTGATTGTATGCATGTTTTGGTCTCTATTACTGGATCCAGCTCTACAAGGAAATCTTTTAATTACCTTTTCCCCCCAAATGACAGCTTTCTCCAGTAGAGCCAAGTTTTTGGACATTAGCAATTGAATAGAAAGCCTTCATACTGTATATCAGTTTAATCTTTCATGTTTAAGTTAGCCAGATGGCTTATTATTACGAGCTCAGTTTCTAAAAAAGCACAAACTTTCTATTAGAGGCTTTGTTTGATGAAGATAAAATAAAAGGGAAGGGATTTTGTATTCTATAAAATAACCTGAATTTTAATTGCACATCATAATCTTGGCAGTAGTTTTTCCTTAATTACCATTCCTTATAAATGAATAGGTGAATTATGTGAATAACTAAAACGGCACTGAAACTTCTCAGAATAACTTATTCTTAAAAAAAATGAAAAACCTAAATGAAGCTATCATAGTCCTGTGTGTATACATACTTTATTCTATATGCACTGTAAATGATCATCTAGCAAATGTATAAAGCTGCGATTTCTTTGAGCTGTTTGTGTTTTATCCTAAGTTTGAACTACACAAACATGGGGATTATTCTATAAAGGATGATAAAACCTGATCACATAGATATTATTCTATAACAGCATCTGAGTGTCAGTCTTTCTGTTCTGCTTTGGAGGAACCTGCAACTGAGAACTTATAAGAAGGTTATATTCTAGGATGACTGGGCCCAAAAAGGTTGATCAGTTGTTTGACCATGGATGGTTCTGGAACTTCCGGTCACTGCAGGGGTCCTTCACTATGTTCACTCATCTTCCTACAGTATAGCAAGTGTGCGCAGTGTGCCATATATAGTAAAGCTTCTCTATCAATTCAAGCAGTTTGAAATGCTGTTTCTTTTCTGCTATAAAAATTTTGCCTGATCAGTCTTCCATATGTCCCCCGGCATCCTGTATCTTATGTGCAGAGGATACCCGGACTTCCTCGGCAGAGATCAATTGGGAATTTTTCTGGGGGGAAGTCAACAGACCAACTATATCCACCAGACTTATACAATCTCTCCACTTTCTATTTCATAGAACAACCCGGAAGTCCTGAAAAATGTAAAGAGCTGGTCTACAACACACTGTGGATTGCTGGCATTGAGGTCAGGGGAGAGGGTCCTTGATACATGTGTTTTATGATTGTCCTAGATTTTTTTTTCTTTCTGGCAAGACATCTGGATAATGACCTGGAGGCTCTTTCCATCTCTCCCAGTTCCCTCATTACCAGTTATTATTGTTCAATCATCCCTTGAGACTTTACAACTCTCACCCTGTGAAAGTCGCCTTTTGAACATCAGTGCAACTGGAATAATCCTGAGGCATTGAATGGTGCTTTTTTTTTTTTAAGTCTATTCACCTGTGTTTCTGATATGAAAGATTTACTACTTGTAAACTTAATCATTTATGTTTATTAGAAATAATTTGGAAGCCAGTTTCTGATCGCTTGTGCAAGGTTAATACTGAAATACTACTATGCTGAAATCCATAGTTCTAGCATATGTAATTAGTGACCTTGCAAAGCTAGGTGCCTATATGTTATCTTCAGTCAGTCCAGAATACATCTATTTGACTTCTCTCACATGTGTGCCTATGACCATTTTACTCCTCTCTTCACACATCATCACCAGCTACCCATACAATTTAGAGTTCAACACAAGATAATGACCGTGGCTCATAAGGTTCTTCACACTGCATCTCCATCACATCTATCTTCTTTGTTCTTTCCCTACACGCCATCTCACTCATTACACTCATCTGCTGATCATCGACCTACTATCCCCCCAGTCTTTTGCTCTCACCTTGAGTCCACCAGACATTCTGCATTTTTCTATGCTGCGCCTCACCTATGAAATTCACTCCGGCTTCCCCTCATATTTGAACAATGACATATGAAATTTGAAGCCTCTCTGAACTTAAGACTCATCTTTTTAGCCTGGCATTCCTGGGTGCATTGGTCTACTAGTTGCTTCTACCCCCCACCCCACCCCCCTTGGTTTATTCCCCTTCTTTATGTTAGGCATTTCTATTACTGTATTACTCTATGGAATTCCTTTTCTTCTATGACCTATTGGTTGTAAACTGCTTTGATTCATTGTAAAAGGAAGTATATCAAGAGCCCAGTAAACATAAACATAAAACATATTATAGGCTCTATCTAGCCCTGCCTAAACCAGCATTACATACTAATGTGTGTTTCTATGCTTATGATTCTCCCTTTTTGATTGTACCATTTCAGCTCCATTTGTTTCAGTTTGTGTTTTGTTTACTGTTTGTACCACAATTAGAAATAGTAAAGATATTGAACTGGAAAACATGCTTTTCATGTAGAAAATGCACTTTAAAATTACCTTGGACATGCAGTTTATTAGAAAAGAGTTTCTAATGCCTCTTATTAGCTTTTAATATGAACTTGTTAATGTTCAAAATTCAATTTGAATAAAAAATGGGCTCTGTTCTACAAAAAACATAGGACTACTATTTATTAACATCCCAGTCAATATTCAGCCAGTGGCAGTCAGCATTATTTTAAATGTTGACTGCCAGGGGCAGAATTTATCCCCAGCTATTCAATTCTGGACCATATCCGGGCACCAGCATTAAATATCCAGGGCTAATTATTTAGGTGCTAGCTGCCAGGTCTTATGTGAATCTGGGCTTCCCCTGGCCATTTAAATCACTTTGAATATCTACCCCATTGTTATTTTATTTTCTAAACTGAAGATAATATGCATGATCCCATACAGGAAAATGAGATTATAATATATTAACACAGTAAATGGCAGCAGATAAACATCATGGTCCATCCAGTCTGCCCAGTAAAGTAGTAATGTGGCTACGGTCTCCCCCCTACCATGTCTTTTTTGAAGGGCAAACTTCATTTATCTTTTGCTCTGTGTTTAAATACTCTATGCTTAAAATCCATCATTTTGCCATTTAGAGATATTTTGTGTTTATCTCATACCATTTTGAATTCCATCAATGTTTTTTTCAGCTGGACAGAATTCCATGTATCTACCATTCTTTCTCTGAACAAAAGTAAGGGTGTGCAGCCCCAAATTTTTCATTTTCAGTAACATTTCCAGAAATTTTTATTTTATTCAGGTTCCCCCCTTCCCCCCTGTTTCCATAACTGATATTTAGGTGTGATCATTTATGCCAACTAAAACCTGGTGTACAACCACATCTAACTTAGGAGTGGATCGGGCATATTCTATAACAATGTGTGTAATTTTTAAGAATGCCCATGACAAATAGATGAAAGGGCAGATATAGTTTTATGTCAATCTTGTAGTTTTTTCCCATAGATTCTTCTTGCAAAGTTTTCTGAGTAGTAAGTTAATAAATTAGCAGAATCTATGATGTACAAGTCTAAACAAGAAAGGCAAATGTCTTTAATGTTCAAACTCAAACTGAACAAAGACAAAACACAATGCCTGGTAATTACTTTACCCCACAACACCATCCAATTTCCAAACATCTCCATCATGGACACATCCCTCCCTCTATCTGACAATCTAAAAATCCTAGGATTCACATAGGCTGCAACCTGACTCTCAACCATAGGCGTAGACTGGGGGGGGCGAGGGGGGGCAATGCCCCCCCCAAATGACGCGAGGCGCCGCCGCGCCATTAGTTAAAAAAAAACAAAAAACCACATGCAAGCACGCGCTCCTCTCCATCCGCTTGCCTTCCCTGCCCTCTCTATCTGCATCCCGCCTTCCTCTGACGTCATTTCCTTTCGGGCGGGACGCAGACAGAGAGGGCAGGGAAGCCAAGCGGATGGAGAGGAGCGTGTACGTCTACCCCTCTCCATAGGCGCCCGGTATAAGAGGCTTGGGGAGGCTAAGCCTCCCCAGCCAGAAGTGCAGCAAGGGCAGGGCAGACTGGACCACCCCGGGTGCAGCTCCCGCTGCCTTGAACATCTCCCTCCCTCCCGTGGACCGCGCGATCATTACCGCCGCCACCCCCCCCTCCCCCCCGACTACTGCAGTATCGCTCTCCCCCTCCGCTCCTGTCCTGTCACGTCGTCTTTGAATGTCAAGGATTCCTTCCGGTAGCAGCAGAATCGGCAATGATGTAAGCGCTGCTTTCAGCCTGCCCCGGAAGCACTATCTGTACAGTTTCCCGCGTAGGAAGGACGCTGTCCAGAGAAGGCTTCTGGGGCAGGCTGAAAGCAGCGCTTACATCATTGCCGATTCTGCTGCTACCGGAAGGAATCCTCGACGTTCAAAGACATGACAGGAGCGGAGGGGGAGAGCGATACCGAACTAGTCCGGGGGGGGGGGGGGAGCGATGCATCATGCCAGCCAGCTGCTAGACCAAAGGGAAAGGGGGTGGAAGGTGCCACATCTAAGGGGAAGAGGGAGGAAGGAAAGTAATGGCAGGGAATAGGAAAAGGGGGGTGGAGAAAGGAGTGAGAGTGATGGGAGCAAGAAGGGGAGGGAAGAGAAAGGTAGGATGCATGAGGACGCTGGAGGAGAGAGAGAGAGAAAGTGGAAAAGTGCAGGGGAGAGCCAGGGACATGCAAAAGAGCAGGAGAGAGTCAGAGAGAGATGGGGAGAGAAAGGGAGCATGGGAGAGCCAGAGAGAGATGGGGAGCGAAAGAGGGGACATGGAAGAGAGCAGGGGACAGCCAGAGAGAGATGGGGCGCGAAAGAGGGGACATGGAAGAGAGCATGGGAGAGCCAGAGAGAAGATGCTGGATGGAAGAGGAGAGAGAGAGAGATTAGTGGAAAGATGGGGAGAGAGAGAGAGAAGCTGCTGGGGAGAAACTGGGGCAGACCCTAGCTGTCAGACAGAGAAATGCTGAATGAAAGGAGGGAGAAAGAGGGAAAATGCTGGAAGGAGGGGGCAGAAAGAGGGAAGACACTGGATGTAAGGGTAGGGAGGGAAAGAGGAAAGACACTGGAAGGATGGGGATAGAGAGGACATGCTGAATGGAAAAGGGTCGAGAGAGAGAACTGTTTAGAAGGAAGGGAGATAGAGGGAGACAATGGATGGAAGAAGAGGGAGACAATAGACGGAAGGATTGGGAGAGGGTAATGGGTAGAAGGATGGAGAGAGAAAGAGGGATGACACTGGATGGAAGGGTAGAAGAGAAAGACATGGATGGATGGAGGGGAGGGAAGAAGGAGATGCACACGGATGGAGTGGAAGGGAGAGAGGAGAAATGCCGGACATGGATGGAGGGGAGGAAAGACAGAGGAAGTTCATGCACATGGATGGAGGGGAGACATTCTGGATTTGGATGGAGGGGAAATTGCTGAATTTAAGGGCTGGATTGGAACACTTTGAGGGCAGATGCTGAAACTGGAGAAAGGATAAGGACAGGGCTACAGATGGTAGACAGGACGCATAAGGACACAGGAGGATGGTGGACATGTTGAGAGAAAAAATATCAAATGGAAAGAAGACACTGGGACCAAAGAATAGAAAAACTAAATGATCAGACAACAAAGGTAGAAAAAAGTATTTTATTCAGAATTTATTAACTGGAATATGTCAGCTTTTGGAAATGTGCATCTGTGATATTTTGCATGTAAGTTTCAATTTTTCTAGTATTGCTGCATGCTGAGTCTGACTTCTTGAGGTAACTTTCCAGTTTTGCCTTCATATCTGTTGTGTCATGTGTTTTTCATGTGTAATCAAGGTGCAGTATTCTACTAGTGTGTAGTATTTACAGCCCTTTTTTTTTTTTTGTTTCAATAGGTTGTGTACTGGTGTTTTAGAGCCCGGTGTAATTACAGTGCTGCTTTTCCACACATAAGGTTGTAGCTCATCCTGTCCTTGGAATTAGTGCTGTTATGGTTTGCTAAGGTTATGAGTGTGTTTTTGCACAAGTTTGTGTATAGTGTTTTGCAGTGGAGAGATTGTGTGTTGGCATTACTGAGGTGGCACCAAAACATCGGAAAGGGTTTTAGAGCCTAAATCATGACACACTACCTCTTGAAGGATCTATATATAGTTGTTAATAAAAGGAGCTCATTGTGAACACTATCCACCCTATAAGGGTGTTTTGTGGCTCTACATGAGAATTGTGATATTATGATCCCTTGTTTCATATTGTTGACGGTCTGCATTTTCTATATGGGTAGTATATTGGTGTATTAGGGTCTGCCTAGTGTTATGGTACAGTAAGGTTTGAGTATGTTTTTGCACAAATTTGTGCATAGTGTTTTGCAGTTGAGCGATTGTAGTTAGTATATGCTTTGAGCAACCACTTTATTCTTTGACATATGATACATATCTAATATCTAAATTTAATAAAAGGTATTGTGACTATTTTATTTTTACTTATTTTTTTTCTGTGTTAATTGTGGCTATAAGCCGACCGCCTATGCCCCTCTCTCTTCCTCCCTCCCTCCGGCGCAGGCAGCAGTCTTTTCCAGCGTTCCTGGCAGCGGTAGCGTTGTACACGCTGCCTTTGGCTCTGCCCCGAAGCCTTCTCTTCAAGTTCCTGTTCCCGCATAGGTGGGAACAGGAACTTGAAGAGAAGGCTTCCGGAGCAGACCGAAGGCAGCGTGTACATCGCTACCGCTGCCAGGAACGCTGAAAAAGCTGAAGATTGTTGCCTGCACCGGAGGGAGGGAGGAAGAGAGGGGGTAAACGGAGTCACCATCTTGGACCTCGCGGGGGGGGGGGGAGCAGAGGGAAGATGGATGGGACTGGGAGGGGTGGGAAGCAGAGGGAAGGAGCAGGAGATGGATGGGTCTGGGTGGGGTGGGAAGCAGAGGGAAGGAGCAGGAGATGGATGGGACTGGGAGAGGAGGTGAGCAGAGGGAAGGAGCAAGAGATGGATGGGACTGCGAGGGGTGGGGAGCAGAGGGATGGAGCAAGAGATGGATGGGACTGCGAGGGGTGGGGAGCAGAGGGATGGACCAGGAGATGGATGGGATTGGGAGAAGTCAGGCACAGCAGAGGGAAGGAGCAGGAGATGGGTGGGGTGGGAAGCAGAGGGAAGGAGCAGGAGATGGATGGGACTGGGAGAGGAGGTGAGCAGAGGGAAGGAGCAAGAGATGGATGGGACTGCGAGGGGTGGGGAGCAGAGGGATGGACCAGGAGATGGATGGGATTGGGAGAGGTCAGGCACAGCAGAGGGAAGGAGCAGAAGATGGATGGGACGGAGGGATGGTGAGCAGAGGGAAGGAACAGAAGATGGATGGGACTGGGAAGGGTGGGGAGCAGAGGGAAGGAGCAAGAGATGGATGGGACTGCGAGGGGTGGGGAGCAGAGGGATGGACCAGGAGATGGATGGGATTGGGAGAGGTCAGGCACAGCAGAGGGAAGGAGCAGAAGATGGATGGGACGGAGGGATGGTGAGCAGAGGGAAGGAACAGAAGATGGATGGGACTGGGAGAGGTGGGGAGCAGAGGGAAGGAGCAAGAGATGGTTGGGACTGGGAGGGGTGGGGAGCAGAGGGATGGACCAGGAGATGGATGGGATTGGGAGAGGTCAGGCACAGCAGAGGGAAGGAGCAGAAGATGGATGGGACGGAGGGATGGTGAGCAGAGGGAAGGAACAGAAGATGGATGGGACTGGGAGGGGTGGGGAGCAGAGGGAAGGAGCAAGAGATGGATGGGACGGAGGGATGGTGAGCAGAGGGAAGGAACAGAAGATGGATGGGACTGGGAGGGGTGGGGAGCAGAGGGAAGGAGCAAGAGATGGATGGGACTGGGAGGGTGGGGAGCAGAGGGAAGCCTACTGGAAAGAAGACACTGCATAAAACAGAAGACACTGGGATCAAAGCGAATAGAAAAACTAAATGATCAGACAACAAAGGTAAATAAAAGTATTTTATTCATAATTTATTAATTGAAATGTGTCAGCTTTTTGAAATGTGCATCTGTGATATTTTGCCTGTAAATTTCATTTCCTTCCTCCATATTAGCATATTCATTTGCATATGTATATATGCAAATGATATGCTAATATGCTCCGCCCATTCTTTGCCCCCCCAAATGAAACAGTCAAACTACGCCTATGCTCTCAACACACAAATATCAATCACTACAAAGAAAATGTTCCACACCATGTAGAAACTACTTCTGAAGGGATGTATTCTGCACACTAGTACAATCCATGGTCCTCACCCATGTTGACTACTGCAATGGAATCTATGCCGGATGCAAGGAACAATCACAAAAAAAACTGCAAATAGCTCAAAATACAGCAGCAAGACTAACATTCGGGGAAAAAACCACTTCAAAAGTGCATGACCACTACTCCAAAAACTACATTGGCTTCCAGTCTAAGCACGGATATCCTTCAAGATATGCTCGCTCGCCTACAGAATAATCTTCAGCCTTGCACCAGAATACATGACAGACTTAATAGAACTACCTATACACAATGCAATCAAAGGCACTAGAACCTATCTCACTCTGCACTTTCCCAAATGTCAAGAAATAATATACAAATCTTCGTACTCAACCAACTTTTGTCCCAAAAGATGGAACACACAACCAAAGGCCCTCAAATGCATGGACAAATACTTAGCATTCCGAAAACACATGAAAGCCCATGTCTTCAAACAATCCTTCTTTGATGACCCCTCTTAAACAAACCAATCCATGATGACACACAATAGTACCAGATCTTGAACAGGAACTGAACCAGACAAGCGCCAACACATAACAACTATGTAACACGCATAACTAAAATAATTTGTAAGCCATATTGAACCGATTCCCCATTGGAAAATGCGGGGTACAAATGTAGAAAAATAAATAAATAAATAGTGGGATCTAGGTACTTACAGAAAAGGCTTATGATATATGTGTCAAAGCTGTACCTTAAAATCAAGTCAAAAGTATTTGCTATAGCTACCCTCATGGCAAGACTATGGGGAAAGGCTTTCTAAGTGATGATTCCACTCTTATGGAATAAACTTCCAGGGACAGTTAAGTGATGACTATCGGCACTTAACCAGTCAAGTGCTGACGTTACCTCCAAATTGCCCCCCAAATAGCTGGTTTTACATTAGGTGCTAAATGAACATTTTCAGTGGTGCCACTGAATATAAGCGTTTAGCCCCGAACAAACAACTTAATTGGCCAGGAGCCATTTCTGGCCAATGTAAATCACTCTAAATATCAACTCCTAAATAATTAAATAATAAGGCTCCTCTAGTTCATTCTTAGCAAAGTTTTTCTGGCAGAGTTTTATTGAAAATTCTCAAATATATATGTAATCACTTCTGCCAAATGGGAGTTCTTCATTAGTAAAACGAATTTAATGTAATGAAAATGCTATTTGGGAAAAATAAATCACTACAGGGTCCTTTTACTAAGGCGAACTGAAAAATGGCTTGCGGTAGTGTAGGCGCGGGTTTTGGGCGCACACCGATCCATTTTTTAGTGCACCTGTAAAAAAGGCTCTTTTTTTTGCCAAAAATGGACATGTGGCAAAATGAAAATTGCTGCGCGTCCATTTTGGGTCTGAGACCTCACCGCCATCCATTGGCCTAGCAGTAAAGACTCCCGCAGTAACTGGGTAGTAATGACCTATGCGTGCCAAATGCCACTTGACACGAGGGTATTACGCGCCCCCAGAAATAAAAAATATTTTTCAAATGTACCTACGCGCACCAAAATGAAATTACCGCAACAGCCACATGGCAGTCGGGCAGTAACTCCATTTTGTCATGCATTGGGTGCATGTAGACGATTATGCGGCTTAGTAAAAGGGCCCCTACAGGACTTATGCCAACTGAAACCTGGCATAAATCTTGGCACCAAACTCAGGGGCCCTTTTACAAAGTGGCGGTAAGCAAGTGAAGAGTAGAGAACCTGTGAGGAAACAGGCTTGTTTATTTCCTTTGTACGTAATAATAAACGCTTCCTTTTTGACCTGACACTGCGCTCCGGTGTATTTTCTGAGGACTTCATGCCTCCTTGCCAAATTGTGCTGTCACAAGCATAAATGTTGGAGCTCAGCATTTTCTGAATATTGGGCCCTAAGGGCCAGATTCTATATATGACGCCTAAAATATCCACATGGAAAACATTTCTGCCTAAACGTATTCTGTAAGCGGCACCTAGATTTAGGTATGGTATATAGAATATGCTTAGCTGATTTCCCAGCGCCTAAAATTTCCCAGCAACTCAAAGAAACCCAAACTTGTTATGAACTTAATGAACTTCATATAACTGTACACAACTTAATTACCTGAATCCACCAACTCAAAGAAACCTAAAACTTGTTATGAACTTAATGAACTTTATATAACCTCCCTCTCTATGTATCCCTAATGTGCCTGTACATATCTATTTCATTTAAAATAACATTACTCTATATTTGTTTCTTCACTGGAGGAGGCTTTCACCCCACGGCGCTATGTAAGCCATATTGAGCCTGCAAATAGGTGGGAAAATGTGGGATACAAATGTAACAAATAAATAAATAAAATTCTATGCCTCTATTTACATCAACGAAAATATGGTGTAATTCCTGGCGCATAGATTTAGACGCAGAGGGCCATACTGTATTCTATAACAACATGCAGAAATTTTGCAGTGCCCATGATATGCCCATTTCCCCACCCAAAACCAAGCCTCTTTTTGCCTGCACCCATTAGAAGTTAGGTGCACTGCATTACACAATACCCTTGGTGAGTTGTGCATGTAAATTCAAATTATTGCCAATTAGTGCTCATTATTGCTTGTTAAAGTGCTGCTAGCAATGCTGAGTATCTTGTTAACCCAATTAAGTTACGCATGCTCTTATAGAATACACCTGGATTTTGGCACAGAACACTACGCGCACTACATAGAATCCGGAGGTAAGTGCCTAACATACTTTAGTAAAAGTGTCCCTAAGTGTAGCTATCCTCCTAATAGACATTATTAATAGCAAACTATTTTTGACAGATGAATAGTTTTCTGCAAAAGTGCAGATCCCAAATATTTTTTAAAAATGTCATTCTTTAGAGGTCCTTTTACTAAAGCTTAGCGTGCTAACGAAATTAGTGCACATGAACGCCCTAATTTTATAAAAGTTGCCACAAACTGCATGTGCAAATTTGGGTATGCACCCATTTTGAATGTGCAATTAATTGGATAATGAGCTAATGAGCTCCAATAATTGGATTTTTAACAAGCAATTATTGGCACTAATTAGATTTAATTAGATCATACACATGTATATTTAGGGGCAGGATATGCACCTATATTTTATGTGTGAGTAAAAAAAAGGTGCAGAAATGGGAGGGTCATGGATGGAACGGGAGTGTTCCTAGCATTTGAGCATACTGCTATAGAATACAGGGGATGTGCACCCAATTTAGGTGCGTACATTTGAACCATGTTTCAGTTGGTGCAAATGGCTATACCTCAAGTTAGGCGCAATCCCCAGGTATAAACGTTATTCTATAAACCATGCCTAACTTTAAACGCAGTTTATAGAATATCGCTTTTTTCAGCACCAAATTTTTCAACGCCATATATAGAAATCACCCCTAAATGCTAAGAAGCCTATTTTATACCTATAGGCCTCTTAGCATTTAGCACATGCTAATTCCATTAGCAAGTGCTAAGCTTTAGTAAAAAGGCCTCTTGATTACAAATGTTTCATGCTACAGGCAGGAGTGATCTTGTTTGTGCTGTGTTCAAAGAATAATACTTTAGTGTAGTACAACCTGTGACCTGGGTTTAAATGTTGATTTTAACCAAAATAAAAAAGGTTAGGCTCTGCAGCACATTAAAAAATGCAGAGTTTCCTGCTGTTTCCTCCATTAAAGGGAATGTCTTTTTATTGTCGGTTTTCATCTCCATATTACTTTATCTGCCAAACTACTTTGCATTTCAAGACATTTCCACTCACCTTGAGTTCTTGGTTCAAAAAGAAACAATAAAGTTTAATCTTTTCACTTGACAATGATGTATGGACCTAGTGAAAAACACTTTTCAGGTATTGTCATTAAAAAGTCATTTTTGTTTTGGTTTGTGCTTCTCCCTTGAATGTAAATGGAAATATAGAATGTCTTGTAATGGACTGTTGTTTCTAAGGCTTCTAAGAATTGCTTTTCATTAGAAATCAGAACCTGATGGATACTTCTACAGTAAGTTGATCTTTCAGTGATTTTGGCTTAATCATTCTTATCCAGCTCAAAACATTTGATTTGTATTAAAAATGTGAAAGCCGAAGGAATTGTAACCCTTTACTGTATTCGTCTTTCCCCTAATCACACGACACACTAGTCAGGATGTTTTTTTTTCAATAAATAAATAAATAGAAATCCTACTGTAAAATGTAACTGTTTCCATTTTGAACCTCTTTTTTTCAGTGAAAAGTTTAATTTAATTCTGGCAGTTTTATTCTACTCAGTCCCATACTGAGATTCAAGGTGGATTACAGGCATTATAAAGCAATGTTGCTTACCCATGACTGATGTTTTCCTTAGACAGCAAGATTGATAAGGCACACAAGTAAGTGATGTCATCTGATAGTACCAGGATGAAACTGTTCTCCCAGAGCTCAGAGGGCAGAAGCAAAAAGACCATATTTTTGAGAAGAAAAACTCAGTTGTGTTACTCCAAATATTGATAAACATCCATTTGGCAAAGCTGAAGAAACAAAATTGAGGAGCTGAGGATACAGCTGCTCGCTGGAAGGCCGCGTTTGCTCAGACCTTTGCACTGAAGGAGAACGTTATCAATGTGGTCACTGATAAGAAGTGTAATTTTACTGTTAACCTTTTTTTAATCAATATCTAGGTCACAATACATAAAACAGGACCTGTGCTAAAATAGCATGAGTTAGTGGTAAAATAACATTTTTAAAGGTAACCCACATTTATAATTATACCCCTATGCTTTGAGCTCTGGAAGAGCAGTTCTATTCCAATGCTGTCAGATGATGTCACTCACTAGTGTACCTGACTCAGTCATGCGTGTTTATTTTATTTATTTATTTATTTTTTGCATTTGTATCCCACATTTTCCCACCTCTTTGCAGGCTCAATGTGGCTTACAATACATCATAAATGGTGGTAATACATTAGAAAATAGACATTTAGTGTTACAGAAGGGTCTTGGGTAACATGATAGTGGCTTACAATATATCATGAATGGTGGAAATACATTAGAAATTAGACTATTAGTGTTACAGAAGAATCTTGGGTAACATGATAATGATAAAGCATGATAGTAAAAGTAGGTATTGTAGTGCAATTCTTAATTTAAGTGGAGGAAAGGTGTTTGTTCATATTTGTTGATCTTTGTGGTATGCTTTATTAAAGAGATGGGTTTTCAGTAATTTGCAGAAGTTGGTTAGTTTGTAGATCATTTTTAGGTTGCGCGGCAGTGCGTTCCATAACTGTTGATAGAAAACATGGTATACACAACAATGTAAAATGTAAAAGCTATAAAATGCAGCTCACAAATATACTAACTATGGGCTAAATTCTATATATTGGGCCAAAAAATTCAGCGCCGAAAAAAGTGCTATTCTATAAGCCACATTTAAAGTTAGGCATGGTTTATAGAATAGTGCTTAAACCTGGGATTTGCGCCTAACTTTAGGTGCAGCCATTTGCACCAACAGAAACATAGTACAACCTTCCAACCAGAAATGGCTCTAAATCTTCTCAAACTTATCTTAACTTATGTCTTCCTAAATGCAAAGGACTTAAGTACAAAACATATTACACATTCAACTTCTCCGTCATAGGCAGCCAACTCTGGAACGCCTTACCAAGATCAATTCGAATAGTCAATGATCATTTACCCTTCCGGAAGCTGCTAAAAATTCACCTCGTCAAGCAAGCCTATACAAATGAACTGACTTAATATAGAAATCCACCTCCGTTACCCGGATCAGACTATGAAGACAGAACCTGGAATACTCGCCCCCATTTAATCCTTTCTAAGTCCATCCCTCTTCCAACCCCTCACTGTACACTCTTCCTTAATAAACATCACACTATTCCCAATACACACCCTCCTCCCATTCCCTACCTTTACCATCCTCCTCCCTTGTTCAACTAACTTACCCACATCCAATTGACCACCTCTTTATTCATTATATTACAGCTGTATCCATTCTATGTTACTTTGCAAACCTGAAATACTATGTAAGCCGCACTGAACCTGCTAATAAGCGGGAAAGCGCAGGGTATAAGCATTACAAATAAATAAATAATACAAATGTACGTGTCTAAATTAGGTGCGTATACCCCCTTATTCTATAACAATACATGTAAATGTAGGATTGCTCTGTTCCACTCATGCCCCTCCCATTTTCATGCCCCCTTTTCCAATCGCATGTAAAATTTAGGTGCAGATCCTGTGCCTATCTAAGGGATCCTTTTATGAAGCTACGGCAAAAGAGGGACTGCACTGTCATTGGCGTGTGTTTTTGACATGCGAGAAGACCCCCTTTTACCACAGCGGACCTGCTGCATGCTCATTTTGGGTGGGTGTACTTACCGCCACCCATTGAGGTGGTGTTAAGGGCTCGCACGCCACCCTGGCAGTAACTGGGCACTGAGAGGAACTGTTCAATTATCGCCTGGAAATGTCACACGCTGGGGGTGGGAACTACCACTGGGCTGCTGCAGAAGCCCGGTGGTACATCCCTTTTAGCGAGTGGTAAGTCTGCGTTGGGCTTACCGCTGCTTTGTAAAAGGGCCCCTAAGTACATTTAATTAATGCCAATAATTGCTTGATAAAAAGTCAAATATTTGTACTAATTAAATCAATTAAATTGCATGCACAATTTTTGGCAGCTTTTATTGAATTAGGAGATATATGTCCACAACCATAAACAAATAAAGCTTTTTCTAATTGTGAAACCTGTTTTAAACACAGGAGAGAGCTCTTTTAAAATTATACAACTGCATATGTGCACCTACATTTATGTGCTCTGCATGTTGGCACTCCTGGGGGCACAGTTTGCGTGGAGTAGGGGGGAATTGCATTGTACACATACATTTTACAAAACGCATATGTACACAGGCAGAGTACAAAGAGTAAAAGCGTGCACAAACTAAAAAACAAAAGTGAAACAGAGCTTTATGTGTCTAATCTTTTTATTGTGTAACAAACATGTTACCTGACATGTTTTGACAACTGGCTGTATCAGGGATAATTGTCATATACACATATATGAAACATATAAAAGACATAAATATGAACATATTCCAAAAATCGTAACAATATACAGGGGCTCATCTAAAAAGTAGCACAAAGCGGCATTTGAACATTTTATTTGCCAAAATGTTGAAATCGCTATTTTCAAAACACATTTTAAAGACGTTTTTCTATGCAGTTTGTCTACAGTGCATCCAAATCACAAGGGGTTGTGTCCAGGGGTTACTGGGGTGGGATTTGGGCATTCTCAAAACTTGGCTGTTTTTCTGCAATAATGGAACAAAACAAAAACACCCAGGGCAAAGTGGGGAAACTAGGTTAGGCAACATCAATCTGTGATGTAATCAGGCTAGCTGGCTTAGAGGCATATTTTCAAAGCACTTAGCCTTCCAAAGTTCCATAGAAACCTATGGAACTTTGGAAGGCTAGTCCTCAGATATGTTAGTGACTGCACATTACCCCATGACTCATGGGCATGGTTCTGGGGTGAGTGAGGGAAGGGGTACACATAGGTGGTAGTTTCCCGATGGAGGGGTTTGTGTGCCACTATCATATAGAGTTTTGAAGTGCCCTCAGCTTGGGCCTCAAGAGATGTTTCACAGGGCAGTACCTAACTTTGCTCCTCACTATGATATATACAATCAATGTGGGGAGTGACCCATGCGAGGCCATCCATTTTGATGGCAACTTATGCTCTGACATCCCTCTATGGACAGTGATGGCCACTGTTGAAAGCAGGATACAGGCTAGATGGACCATTGGTCTGATCCAGTATGGCTATTCTTATGTTTGTATGTCCAGTTATAGAATTACTATTTTAGCGTAGTGCCATCAAGGCTGTTATTATTTAAAAAAATGCTAAAATCTTCTGAACAGGTCTTTGATTAACAGAGATTATCTTTAAAGTGACATGGTGGTATGTATATTTCCTTCCTCCACCTTAAGCCTGAAGGCATCATCTCTGTGAAATGCCTAACCACTATGGTTAGTTCCACCCTAGATCACAATGGAGGTAATTTATAAGTGGCCTGAGCATATATAACAGTGTATTTTGCATGCTTATAAAATTGCCCCCCATCGTTCCCAATCAACCACACCCATCCAGAGTGTCCAGTGGTTCCTTTAAGACCCTCTAAACTAAAAACACACATATCCCATAACCCCCCTCCCCAAGCACAGTCCCACAAGATGTGCAAAAATGTTCCAATCAAGGTCCCACAACACCAGAACAAGTTTGAAACATTGGGAAGTGTGCACTTTAAACAGTCAGGGGTGTAATACCACCTAGTAAGGGTTTTATAGGCATTTTCCTACACCAACACATATACTGAGGACCTCTGGACCTCTGAGTGCATAGTTTCCCATTCAATTGAAGTAAAGACACACCTGAGGTCCTCTTCCCATAGGACATATACTTATGTTTCAACTGGCACCTGACATAATAGCCCTGACAAAATAGCCCCAACAAAAAAGCCCTGACAAAACAGCTTGGTAACAAAATAGCCCTTGACAAAATGGCCCCTCCCACAAAATGACCGTTGATAAAATAGCCCCTGGACAAAATAGCCCCCTTAACAAAATAGCCCCCTGAAAAAAATGTACTGCCATATTCTGGGCAGCCTGATCGAGCCTTTTTGTCAGGGGGCTAATTTGTCAAAGGCTATATTGTGGGCATGCCGTTTTGATAGTGGCTGTTATATCAGGGGCTATTATGTCGGGATCTTTTTTTGTTTGGAGCTTTTTTGTCAGGGCTATTTTGTCAGGGCCATTTTGACTGGGTACCGTTTCAATTGAACCCACCCCCTCAAGTATTTATATAGCACATACATTTTCCAGACACGCCATCTTCCGGGGATCCTCTCGCAACTAACTTTACGCTGCTATAAATTGTTGGAGTTGCATAAGATGGAAAAAATAACCAGATGGTAAATTATTTTGGACCTGCAGAACCGCGAAGGGATCACTTGCCCCTTGGACAGTGCATCTCGAAAACAAGTCAACCCTGTCCTCTCCCACCGGACAAAGGCTGCTTCAGACCCGCTCTCTGATTTATTCAGGTATTTTATATAGTACATTCATATACACTGATTTCTGAGACACACACACACACACAGGAAGTTATTCTTGCCTCTGAACAGTTGTAACTTTGCACAGGATCTGTCGAGAATTTTATAAAGGCACATAGGAGCAAATTTTTATTTATTTATTTTAACCACTTTTATCCCACTTATAGACAACATCTGTACCTGTGTTCCTTGAAAGCATAGGTTCTCTGCTATAAAATTGCTCTCGATGTTGCATTCAGATCATGAGACACATGCAGAAATGTTTGATTTTTTTGTTATGCATTATTGCATGTACATACAATTCAAGGATTGGACTTCTGCTATCCTGTAGTGCATTAGAAAACACAGGCTTCCATGTTATTTCTTCTCTGAAAAATCCTTCCTATTTTAGTATGGGAATTACAATATACATCCTTTCTTTCTACCTACAGAGACAGCTGTTCATTTTATGAAGGCACTCATCTTTTGCTGCCTGGCTCACTTGCTGGGCCTCTCTAGAGCTCTGCTTTCAGCACCCTGGTGAATTTTAGAATTGGCCTGCTTCCAGTGACTCCACACAGCTTTTCCAGTCTGACATTCCTGGGCCTTTTAGTTCATTTCTCTCTCCACTAGACATTTGTCTTTCTCTTCCCTGAGGATAGATCCCTACTCCTTGACTCTGTCCCTGGGCTTTCAGCCTTAACCTGACAGATACAGGATAGCAAACATGACAGAAAATAAAAATAGTTGCAGAAATTTCTTGTCAATGTAACTTACAAAACAGTGACAGCCCTCCTAAATTACTTAGTTTATATATAATATATGTTTTGCTGCATTAACCAGGGCTTTCTAAATCTGCCCTGGAGACCCCACGGCCTGTCAGGGTCCCAGAATATCCACAATAAATACGTATGACATACATTTCCATGTACCAGTGTAAGCAAATTTATCTCTTTCACATTCATTGTGGATATCCTGAAAACTCATCTGGCTATGGGGTCCTAGCAAAGGTTATAAAGCTTCAATGTGAAAACG
Source organism: Microcaecilia unicolor (assembly GCF_901765095.1). NCBI lineage: Eukaryota > Metazoa > Chordata > Amphibia > Gymnophiona > Siphonopidae > Microcaecilia > Microcaecilia unicolor. The sequence goes on along the minus strand of NC_044034.1, from coordinate 273,605,905 downwards.
TTGCAGAACAAAACAGAAAAACCACAAAGCAGAAATATGGGTGTATGAAAGAATGTAGAGGGATGTGCAGAGAGAAAAGTTTTCAGCTAGTTTTTGCACCTTTGATCTTTTTTCCTGATTTATATTTTGAAGATTCATTTCACACATTCAAGTTTTTCAAATATTTGTTAAAACTTTAAAAATACATGCAGATCAATTTTGTGCATCCTAATTCATGGGTTAATGCACATTCAATTGATTTTGCATGCACTATATTTTTTAAGGCATTGTAATAAACTAAATGCACTTTAACGAATGCACATTCCCTATATAATAAATTTCTGCCTGAAAAGTCTTACATTCAGGTTAAAAGCAATCATAGGGGTCCTTTTATGAATATGCGGCAAAAGAGGGCCTGCTCTGGCATCAGTGTGTGTTTTTGACACGTACCGAGGCGTCCTTTTACTGTAGCTGGTAAAAGACAGGAGTTTTTTTTTTTTTTAAGAAATGGATGAGTAACAAGAGAAGCATTTGCCACACGCCCATTTTGGGTGGGAGAACTTACCGCCATCCATTTAGGTGATGGTGGTAATGTAACCGGGCAGTACTTGACACTGCCCAATTACTGCCGGGTACACAACAGCACCGGAAATAGTACATGCTGGGGGTGGGAACTGCCGCTGGGCTGCTGTGGTAGCCCGACAGTACTTCCCTTTTAGTGAGCAATAAGCCCGTATTGGGCTTACCGCCGCTTTGTAAATGGGCCCCATAGTAACCAAGGCATTTTATGATTATATTCATTCATCTACTGAATAAATAAAAAGTAGGCCCAGTGAGGGCAAAAAAAGAAAAAATGATGGATTCAAACATGGTTCATCAATTTCTCCATATCCTTTTTAAATAGAAGAATTATATTTGAATGCACCATTTTCTGCCTTTATTCTATGTTCATTTTGTGCTAAGGATATCAACTGTGGGTAATCAGCTTCACTTTATATAGAAATTCATAACTATAGCTAGCATTACAATGCAAAATTGTTGCAAACAAGAAATTAGAACTGGGGGAATACAAATGCTTTTCAAGAAATAAAACCAAAATTAACACAACTTCAAAGAAGATAAATACTTTAACTGTGTACAGTCTTGCATACATTTTCTAATACTTTCACCCATACATTCTCCACACTTCCAGTACATCAATCACATTCCTCAAACACCATTACATCAAATTTTCTCATAACAGTACATGATGCATCCCTGCAGCAGACTCTGTCCAGACATTACAGATCATGTACCACTTTATGAACTCTTTCCAAAGTCAAATGGTTGAAACTTGATCCCCCCCCAACTCATACAGCAAAACATTTTTGTATGTGATTAATTTGTCTGCCATTATCGTTATACTCGGTGAGCAGTAAAGCATCAAACTCTACTTAAGTTTTCAAAAATTCTTGTCTTACATTAGAGAAATATCCACAAATCTATAGAATGCAGTGTGTAATTCAGGAATCAGACCTCTCACTTAAGTATTCCAAAAAGGTGACAGATGGTAAGAGAGGATGGGAAGCAATAGTAGGGGATGAACAAGGGGGGGTGGGGGGACAGCATTATTCACAAAGAGACACCAACTAGCCTAAGCTCTGATATATGAGAGTTGAGGTAAAGCTGCTTACAAAATGAAACAATAGAGGTAAGAATGTGAAAACAAAGAGAAAATTAGCCATGGCTAAAAAAAAAAGTACTGGTCGATAAATAATTCCCAGGATATCAAAATTAATGCTAGCTAATGAATTGTTAGTAATGTCCACAGTAAATTTATAATCACTGTTGTCCTCTGAGAATATTTTGGCACAGGTTTTTACAGACAACAGTACAGTGTCATTTTATGCTGCTAATGCATGGATCCCTCCACATGGGATTGCTTCTATTGCCAAACAATAAAGAAATTGTGTGGTACTTGCTGATGAATCAGTTCTATTCAGTAATTAAGCAAGTAAAACTTCCTCTCATGTATTGCTATGAAAATGTAAAAAGATATATGTGGGTAAAACCATTCGAACTCTAAAACAATGTTTGACTGAATATAAACACAATTTAATATATAAAAAGAGGGGCGCTCCCATAGTAACGTACAGTTTGACAGTTTCACATAACTTTGAAGACTATCAATGCATAGTCATTGATCATATCCCACAATCTATCCGAGGGGGAGATCGAGATCGCAAACTAATTCAAACTGAATAAAGGTGGCTCCACAGGTTACAATCGCTAACACCTAAGGAATGAAATAATAAGATTGAGTGGAAAGCTTTTTCTGTAAACACAGATACATCCCTAGGATCCCATAGGATGATACTTTAAAAGGCTATATTTATTTAAGAGATTAAAACACAGGCTAATACCGAAGAAAGCACTGATCTCACAAAAAGGTAGGCTGCAAGCATGTTTTCACCGTGCAAAATAAATAATTCCAGGATACTTTTGATACATTCCTCTCTGCAGCACTTTGATTGGTTTGGCTCCTGAAGAAGCAAAATGTGAAACGGAGGCTCTTTGTTGAGCGAACCAAGCTGTGAAAGCTATACTTGGGATAAGTGCCCTAATATAAGTTTGACTAATAACTCTAGCAATATATCGTAATCAAATAAGAAATATAATACAATATAGTGAAAGATATAAATAAAGATCTATACTGGAGGGTTTTTCAGACTAATGAGGAAGTTCACCCAGCATTCATTATGAAAAATTCAGTTTACAAAAGCTGAGCATCTGAAGTCTTTTCCTCCAGTAATATAAAAACTTGTAATGCAAAAAAAATCATAATGTTGAACAAGTTGATAAGATAATACATGAGAGGAAGTTTTACTTGCTTAATTATAGAGCAGAACTAAACAATAAAGAAACAAAACATAAAAACATGAAAATCACCTGTTTTTAGTAGAAGAGAATATGAAAAGAAAAGAAACATGGGGGTCTTTTAAAGTGCGGTAAGAAATACGCTTGTGAATTGCACACTAACCCCCGGATTCTATACATGGCACCCAAAATTGTACACACATTTTTTTTATCATTTATTTATAGTTTTTCATTTTACAAGGGTCACTTGCAAACAGTAATACAGAGATGACTGCACATTAATACAAGGTAAGAAGAAAACAATCCCAACTAGATATATGGATTATATACAATCTTTCTCTTTCTTAGACAACAAAGTGAAGAAAAATAGGGAGAGTAAGATAAGACAAGGATATCAATTAAACAGTAACCAGAAAAAAGAAAACTTGGTATTAACCCGATTATCCCCAGATATTACTCATCTAATTCATTATTCCACAATGATCATCTGGCTGGCTTCTTCAAGACCAAATACGGTGTATAGTCAATTCATTTCATTGAGAACATACTTATTGTCCAGATTTTAGTTAGAAATAATACATCTGATTACATTCTCTCTCTTTTAAAACCCCAAAATTATTTAACAATACATATACTTAAGTCTCTAATTCAAATCCCACTGATTAAAGCAATCCCATTTTTCACAGTCTTCACTCCTTTTGAAGTAATAATTAAGGAAATATTTCTGAGGAAAACTTGTACACACATTTTAATTGAAGAGCTGATAACTAGCAATAGTTGGGCACTAAGAACCAATTATTGCAGTTAATTGGCTCCAATTAGGATTTCCATGCACAATTTGCAAAGCATTATTCTATAAAGATCCATGTGCAAATCTTTTAGCATACAACTGAAAAGGTGCATGGCTATGGGAGGGGCATGGGTGGGTCAGGGGTGTTCACTAGAGATACACCTAACTCACGTGCCAAGATTTACACCAGGTTTTACTTGGTTTAATTCCTCGGATTCGGATGCAACGTGCTACTCTATAAATTGCAGAACTTGGAGCACTGTTTATAAACTAAACCACTCAATACAGATTTTTTGGGGGTTTTTGGCACCCAAATTTGGGCGCCATTTACTGAAACTACAGCTATAATAGCTGTGACAATGCTTACATGTCAACATGCACTAATTCATGCCTATAGAGGACAATTTCAAGCATGTATGTATGCATGAATTTATTTATTTATTATGACATTTATAGCCAACATTATCCCAAGAATTCTTGAGTTCAATTCTATAACATGGTGACCAGAAATAGGCGCCCGTGGACAGCAGGTAGGAACCTACTATAGACAAGAAAGCAGATGCCTTCTTTCCTTTATAGAAATGTAGCTAAATGAGAAATATACACATAAGTGCAAGGTTGTACACCAGTCATAGAGCTCATGTAAATCCTTGTGCCTAAATGTTGGAGATAAGAGCATAACTTACAGTACTCTCTAAGGGGCCCTTTTACTAAGACGCGGGAGGGCTAACATGCAGGTAGCGCACGCCAAATCGGTAGTACTTCCGGGCTAGCGTGTGTGCCCTGTGGTAATTCTGAGTTTGGTGCACACCGAATCCTGTGGTAGAAAATAATTTTCTATTTTCTACCTTGGGGGGGACATTCCCAGCAGTAATCAGCGGCTGGCACGTGCTGCATGGTTACCATGTGGGAAGCGCATGAGCCCTTACTGCTAAGTAAATGGGTGGTGGTAAGGGCTCAGGCCACAAATAGGTCCATGCTAGTTTTAATTTCAATGCTTGCCCATTTCCCGGCCTATTAAAAAAAGCCCTTTTTCCCAGCCATGGTAAAAAATGGCTCGGCGCACGCCCAAAACACGCACCCACACTACCACAGGCCACTTTTTACTGTAGCTTAGTAAAAGGACCCCTAAGTTATGTGCCAGAGTGGGAGACCTGTTCTGCCTGTGTGTACACCCCCTTATGACTGTGCTCTATGAAATTTAGGAAATATTTACAGAATAGTGCTGAGATATAATCTTGGTGCTTAGGTTGTATAATTGCCCATACATATGAATATGCCATTATTCTAAACATTAGGGGATGGGATGAGGAAAGGCTAAAGCAGCTAGGGCTCTTCATCTTGGAGAAGAGATGGCTGAAAGGAGATATGATAAAGGTCTATAAAATACTGAGGGGTCCTTTAACCAAGCTGCAGGAAAAAAGGCCCTGTGCTAGCAGCGGGGGCCATTTTTCCTTTGTGCCAGGGCCATTTTTACCACAGCAGGTTAAAAAAGCCCCCAGCATACATGGCCATGCGGTAAGAGAACTCTTACCGCATGGCCATGTGACAGGGAGCCCTTACTGCCACCCATTGAGGTGGCGATAAGGGCTCCCAAGCTAACCCAGCTGTAACCGGGCAGTGCGCGGTGATGCCTGATTACCGCTTGATTATCGCTGTGCAAGTCATTTCCGGGCGTATCTTTTCCCCCCAGAAATGGTGCACAGTTGAGGCAGGACTACCACCGGCGGCCACATTGGGTTGGCGGTAGTACCAGAAAAGAGAGAGCGGTAAGCCTGCGATGGGCTTACCACCACTCTGTAGAAGGGCCATTAGTGGACTTTACCGATGGCGTTCTTTCAAATTTACTAAGCATCAAGATTATGTTGATATTCTCTGCATTTATAGAAGGACCAGTTATATATTTTTGATTTTTTTCCAATTATTTTGAAAGAAACAATAAGAAACTTGTGACGTTTCTGACCCCTGACACAGGTGTATTTATGTTGAAACACAGCCCATGTCGGGTCACATTTTGAATATGTTTTCTTTATTGTCCCAGTCTTTGAAGGCCCTTGTGTGCTTTTCCCCCCAGAAATGGTGCACAGTTGAGGCAGGACTACCACCGGCGGCCACATTGGGTTGGCGGTAGTACCAGAAAAGAGAGAGCGGTAAGCCTGCGATGGGCTTACCACCACTCTGTAGAAGGGCCATAAGTGGACTTTACCGATGGCGTTCTTTCAAATTTACTAAGCATCAAGATTATGTTGATATTCTCTGCATTTATAGAAGGACCAGTTATATATTTTTGATTTTTTTCCAATTATTTTGAAAGAAACAATAAGAAACTTGTGACGTTTCTGACCCCTGACACAGGTGTATTTATGTTGAAACACAGCCCATGTCGGGTCACATTTTGAATATGTTTTCTTTATTGTCCCAGTCTTTGAAGGCCCTTGTGTGCTTTTTTTTATGAGATCATTTAAACACATGCATTGCCATTTACATATATGAATCAGTAAAATACATGCATTTAGGCATGTAGTTCAGGTCTAAAACTAGGCACCGCTTTATAAAATTACCCCCAACCTGCATAGCATGTTATGGGCAGAGAATGGACATGGACTGCACACTGCAGTTATTGCACAGTCACTATGTGCACTGTCCTTAGAGCAGGTGCACTTACCACTTCCTAAATAGGAGGGAATATGTGGGAGGGGGAAATTCCGTATAGGGCGACCAAAGTCAGGCACCGGGATGATGAGTGCTAACCCCGAATTCTATATAGTGTGCCTAGAGATCGGTGCTGAAATCCAAGCGTATTTTATAACAACGTGCATAACTTAATAGATTTAACAAGCCAATCAGCGTTGTTAACAGCACTTAACAATCAATAATGAGCACTAATTTGCAATAATTAGTATTTATGCACATAACTAGCTAAGTGTATTCTGTAATACAGTGCGCCTAACTTCTAACATGCACAGGCAAAAGGGATGTGGTTATGGGCAGGGAAATGGGTGTTTCGTGAGCATTACAAAATTTGCACACATAATTATAGAACATGGCCCAGTGCGCCTACATCTATGCACTGGGATTTACACCATATTTTCATTGGTGTAAATGGACCTGCATAGATTTAGATGCTGGGATATCAACTAAGGGCGACAAACACAGAAGAAAACAAACCTTCACACTGGTAAAGCCAAAGCACAACGTAACAGTGAAGGAGACAAGATGGATGATGTAACGAAATTCCACCGGAGTTGAAAAAGTTCACAGCAAAAGTTTATTAATAAAACCTGGACTCGAAACGAGTCATGTTTCGGCCACTCTGGCCTGCCTCAAAACGAGACGAGCACCATCATAAAAACATGTTTTGACTACACACACTTAAGTCAAGGAGATCGTTGCTACACAGCTTCATTTTGCTGTACATATTGTTTGAAGATTGTGTGCTTTTCCAGAAAACACTATAGCAATAATATACAGGTACTCCTGAGGCAGGCCAGAGCGGCCGAAACACGACTCGTGTCAAGTCCAGGTTTTATTAATAAACTTTTGCTGTGAACTTTTTCAAGTCCGGTGGAAGTTTCTTTACATCATCCATCTTGTATCCTTCACTGTTACTATGTGCTTTGGGATATCAACTAAGCACATTCTATATACCACACCTAAATCTAGGCGCTGTTTACAGAATACGCTTAGGTAGAAATGTTTTCCGTGTAGATTTTTTAGGCGCCTTATATATAGAATCCCCCCCTAAGGGCCTTATTCTATAAAGTTTATGCTCCTAAATTTACGCTCCTAAAATTTATGAGTACAATTTATGCTCCTAAATTTATACTCTTAAATTACTAGCATAATCTATTTTGGAGAATAGTGTATGCTCCTAGTTTAGGAGCATAAATTATGCTCATAAAGTTAGGAGCATAAATTTAGGAGCATAACCTTTATAGAATAAGGCCCTAATCACCAATTCTATAAAGGCAATGCAGTGTGGAACTGTCATCATAGAATACTAGATTAAGCCATTTTTCTAACTTTAGGTGCAAATATTCATGCCTGCCAAAAGTTGGTGTAAATGCTTGCACCTAACTACTGTTGGTTAGGAATACAAATGGAAGCATTCCATAACTCCATGCCTAAATCCTGGGAATGCTTATGACCCAGCCATGCCCTCCCTTGGCCACACCTCCTTTGTAGCTGCCCATGAAATGAATTAGGTGCACAGGTTATAGAGCAGATACATACATAACCAGTAATTAGTCCTGATTAGCACTTGTTAAGGCCACTAATTTATTCACTTACTTTATCTGCACCCAGAATTCAATGCCTAACTTTGAGCGACCTATACGGAATTTGGTGGTATATGCACTTGTGCTGTCATGGCAGAGTTTGTCTATGCAGTAACAGTATAGGACCATGCTTGGAACAGATGTATCAGTTAGCAAACAAGCTTGACACTCATTTCACCACACAGTAATTTGGGCACTATCATGTGATAAATGCAAAACTTTAGTTAAAGGGTCCCATAACGAGACAAACAAGAACATGACATAGATAATATCTAACATAAAAATACAGAAAAGGATTAAAACTTGTCTACACTCTAGGGATGTGCAGTCATTTGAAATGATGTAGAAGACATTCTATGTCATTTTGTGTTGTTTTCTAATGGAAATGACAGTAAAAAAACTGTAATCACATTTCATCTGTTGTTACTAGTGAGCTCTTTTGTGCTTCTTGAGGAAGAAGTAAGTGCAGCCACACTAACTGCAAAAGTGACATTGCATGGTATGTACTGTGCAGTTTTTGCACATTCTCTGCCCATAACCCACCCAGAGCTGTCATTCAATTGCAGGAACAGGTGCCATTATTAATGCGGTATGAGTTGGCTAATTTATACATTAACCTCCAGATTCTATATATGACTGTCACAAAATGCCTAGCCACCTGCCTGGGGTTACCCTGCGGCCACTTAGAGGGTATATCCCCAACACAGCTCAGGTCTTCTGCACCTGTTGCTTGTACTCTATACTAACACCCCCTCTCACCGACTGGGTCTCAACTGCCTCTGGTCAAGTCTCTCACTCTCAAATTATCCCCAGTAATTTCTAGATTACTGGAGGCCACACTCACATTGGTTCCACAGTTCCCAAAAAGCACTCACAGACCCAACACACAAACCACCAGGATTTTTTATCAGTCCATTCAGCAGAGGCAACAAACTAACAGTGCTTATTGTCATAAAAATATTGAACAGTGAAACAGAAAAAGTGCAATCAGCAGAACAATAACAGGTAACTGAAAAATGGATCAAATATAACACTAAGTAAACATTAGCATACTATCTAATTAGTACCTGGGAAGATCAGGACCTATAACTGATCACAGAGCCTCAGCAAAGAGATCCTACTCACTTTTCTTCCTGGGTAAGGCTGGGGCAAAAGCCAATACATTCCAAATGAAATTGATCTCTTGGGCCAATTAGAGCCCAGAACAACAAGTTTTGAAAGTATACTGCAGACTGCCTTTCCAAAAGGCTTAAACAAAGAAAACAGCTTTGGTTCTGCAGCAGCTTTAAAACATAAACATTCACCACCTGCTGGCCAAACTACAGAAATGCACTTCAAGAATTAAGGCAGTTTTACAGGCTTAAAAAACCCACTGTTCTGTCACAATGATACCTAAAGTTGTGCCAATTTTTACTGTGGCCAAATTGTGTGCATAACTTAATTTTTTAACCAGTCAATCACTGCCAATAATTGGCCACTAACATGCAATTATCAACAGTAATTGACACTAATTAGAATTTACATGCACAACTTTCTAAGCATATCCTGTACAGTGGTACGTGTAAATTCTAACATGTGGATCTCAAAAGGGGGTGTGTCCATGGGAGGTGCATGGATGGGTCATGGGAATTCCTAAAAATTGTGTGCACTGTTATAGAATATGCCTGATCCATGTCTAAATTAGGCACGGGCATTTACACCATGTTTTAGTTGGCATAAATGGCCACGCCTAAAGTTTAGTGATGTGTATGAGTGCTTTAAGTAAGGTTTATAGAATAGAGCTAAGTGCGTTTATTTTTGGTGCTGATTATTTTCCCATTGTCTAGGCTTATTTGCACCTTGCAAATATAAAGGTCTATAATTCTAGCACTTACCCCCACAGGGCGCCTAAGTGCTATTTTGCTAATACCTGCTTAACTGACACAGCGCATATTTGCAAGGGGATGTTACAGTACACATGGAGAGCATGGGTGAGACATGGACATGGTTCCCACTTATGTGCGTAACTTACAGAATCCTGTATGTTAAATGAGCACTGCCTTATTTACATGTTGACACTCAGGGCATCTAAGTGTTAGGTGTGCCAATACTAGGTTTTGGTTCCACAAAGGAATCTGGCTGCCCTGGTGCCATTCTAAAATATTTTCCTATCACACATCCACAGGGTGCCTAAATGGAGTTTTCCAATTATAGATTGCATCCTGGCTGCTTAACACACTTGACTAAAAGGCCACTTACAGTGCCCCTGCATCTTTTTAAAGATATTTTTGACCCCTAAACTCAGAGGACAGTAGCAGTGGTGGATTTCTGCAGTACTGACGGGTGCAAGGACCTCAGACAAGCACACATTTCTCTTATGTTTCTCTTTGTAACTTTTATTTCTTTTTATTCTATTTTTAATACTGTATTTTATTGTAAGTCCCTGAGATGGATCTCCAATACAGCAGTATATCAAGCTGAAATAAACTAAATTAAATTAAATTAAAGTCACTGTAAGAAACATTTTAGGATCGATATTCAGCTGGCAGCAGTGAGCATTTCTTTAGTCACCGCCAGCGTTATTCCAGGATTTTCAGTGCTAAGTCACATCCAAGCACCAGAGTTATGCAGCTGGCTATTTCTTAAGCTGTTAAGGGGCTCATTTAAAAAAAAAAAAAAGAGCATCCAAAAAGCCATAGAAAGCAGCAGATGGATGTTTATTTTTTGCCAAAATATCTAAATCACTATTTTCAAAACCCATTTTAAGACAATTTTGTATTCACTTCATCTACGCTGTATCCCAATCGCAAGGGGACATGTTAGAGGTAAGGTGTTCCCAGAACTTGGACACTTTTCTGCCATAATAGAATAAAGCAAAAACATATAAAAAAATGTTATGTTGTGGATTACGAATTGGCTATTGGACAGAAAACAGAGGGTACAGTTAAAAGGCCATTTTTCTCAATGAAAGAGGGTGAATAGTGGAGTGCCACAGGGATCTGTACTGAGACTAGTGCTATTTTACATATTTATAAATGATCTGGAAATCATAACGATGAGTGAGGTGATTAAATTTGCAGATGACACAAAACTATTCAAGGTCGTTAAAACACATGCAGACTGAAAAATTGCAGGAAGACCTTAGGAAATTGGAAGACTGGGTATCCAACTGGTGGATAAAATTTAATGTGGACAAATACAAGGACAATCCAAATCATATTTACCCAATACTAGGGTCCACCTTGGGGGTCAACACCCAAGAAAAAGATCTAGGTGAAATCTTCTGCCCAGTGTGAGGCAGCTGTCAAAAAATAAACTGGATGCTAGGAATTATTAGGAATGGTAAATAAGACCTAGAATACTATAATGCCTCTGTATCACTCCATGGTACGACCTCACCTTGAGTATTGTGTTCAGTTCTAGCCACCGTATCTCAAAAAAGATATAGTACAATTAGAAAATATTCAAAGATGAGCAACCAAAATGACAAAGGGGATGAACTCCTCTCATATGAGGAAAGACTATAGAGATTAGGGCTCTTCAGCTTGGAAAAGACACATCTGAGGGGAGATATGATTAAGACCTACAAAATTCTGAATGGAGTAGAATGAGTAGAAATGAATCGATTTTTTACGCTTTCAAAAAGTACAAAGACTAAGGTACATTCAATGAAGTTACATGGATATACATTTTAAAACTAATAGGAGGAACTGTTTTTTTTCACTCAACAAATAGTTAAGCTCTGGAACTGCTGGATAGGCAGGGGAATGTTTGGGACTCACTCCTGATTGGCTTGTCAGGGGCTGAAATAGCAGAGGTCAGAAGCCTGATCCATTTAAGCCTGCCTTTCCCCTGCAATCATTGTTTTGGTTTTGATTGCTCTGATTGCTTTGCTGAAGCCAGCCTGCACTTGGGCGCTTGTGTTCACATTGGAGTTTAGCCTTTCTCCTCGTGCTTGCTTATTGTGTGTGTGTGTGTGTGTGTGTGTGTGTGTGTGTGTGTGTGTGCTAGGTATTCCCAGCATGAGCCTGATTGCCTCACTCCCCACACCTGGTTTGCTTTCTCCTGCTCTAACGTAGTGCTGTCTGGGTAAGCTTGTGCCTTGAGCCTTTTCAGTTTGTTTGTTTAGCTTTCTCTCTCTCAGTGTTCCCTTTGTAGTGCTGAGCTTCTGCTGTGTTCCCTGTGGTTCTGCCTCCCCCTGTCCTTGTATTTTGCATAGCTGTCTCATATGTCTGTTTGTGTCAAGGCAGCTTCCTCTGTTTGCTTAATCTCCTCTTTATCTTTGTCTGCTGAGTATCTCTGTCCTGTTTTTTTCCCTTTAGCAGTTTCCTTTTTTTCCCTTGTGGGTTGTGGGGTCAGCTTTGTGTATTCCTTAGATAGTTTTCCCTTTCCCTTTGTATGTTGTATAATCAGCCTAGTGTATTCCCTTGTGGGGGCTCCTTGTATCGTTGTATGCTATAGGTACAGCGTAGTTCCCTTATGTGCTGAATGGTTCAGCCTAGAGTGCATTCCTATAGTTGGTTTCCTTTTTTCTTGAGTGATGTGTTGTATAAGCCTAGAGTGTTTCTTTCTGGGGCTTCCTACATTCTTGTTTGCCTGTGACAGAGCCTTGCATACCTTTAGAGGCTTCTGCCTCTCACCCTTTCCTTTGTGGCTCTACCCTGCACTGTGTGCGCTGCTTGTGGCCCAGCTCCGTATGGAACCCTTTTTGTTCTTTCTCCCTTCCCAGAGTGTGACTTGGTTCCTGGTCGGCTGTGAGGCCAGCCTGAATGCTCTATCTCCCACTTTCTGGTGGTGCCTGTTAGCTGTTGTGAGTGTGCGGAGCTTGGTGGCTGGGGTGAGCGTAGGGCCTGTTCGGTCTACCCTAGGCCTTGGCCAAAATCCTATACTAGGCCTCAGCCTGGGCTCAAAGGCTATCTGGAATAACAGTAACCTGGATTGTCCACTATTGGAAGCACGATACTGGGCTAGATGGACCATTTGTATGACCCAGTATGGCTATTCTTATGTTCTTATGTAACTCTTTTATTATATTTTAAACCTTATTATCACTATACTTAGATCTTTATTCTTGTATTATCTTCTTTACCCTCATTCAGTCACAACAAACAAAGACATTCTAAAGGGATAGCGATATAAAGCATTTTATGTATTTAAAGCATGTTTCACTTTGTGAAAATGGATGTTATAATATTGTGTGCAGATATACACCCCCAAATTCTATAAAAGTCACTAAAAATTGTGTGCACAAATTTGGGTGCACGCCCAATTTGCACATGCAACTTAATTGAATAACAAGCCAATTAGCACAGACAATTGGCTTCTTAACAACCAATTATTGGTGATTATTGGATTTAATTAAAATTTATGCACATAAATTTAGGTGCAAGATCCACGTGTAAGTTTTACACGTGGGTCCAAAAAGGGAGCATGGCCATGGGAGGGTCATGAGCAGATCGTGGCTTAGTAGTCACAAATTAGTACTAAATAAGCAGAAGACCATTGCTTGTTGGTTCACTGGTGGTTCAACCATTCCAACCATTCCTCTCTATCTCTTCAGTACTATTATACAACCTGTTAATTCTTTCTGTTACTTGGGAGTCACCATAGACTCCCAGCTTACTTTTCTCCACAGATATCTAATCTATGTAAGACTCTTAGTTCTCCGCCAACTATGTTCTGTTTGGTGATATTTTGACCAAGACACATTTCACTCTCTTATCCTTTCTTTGCTGGCTACTAGGCTCAACTACTGTAACATAATGTATCTTGGATGTTCCCAATCAAATCTGAAGAAACTTCAAACAATTCAGAATATGGCTATTAAAATTATTTGTCACACCCAGAAATACAATCACATCTTTCCTCTGCTACAGAAATTCCACCGACTCCCTATCAAACAGCATATCATCTTTAAGTTACTTACCCTTACTTTCAAAGCACACAGATCCGGCCACCCCAATTACCTTGCTTCTCTCACTATTCCCAATTCCCCCATCAGATTGCTTCATTCTATAAATGATAATCGACTGGTTCTTCCTAATCCTAAGGCAGCATAATTCATGTTCAGCCATCACCGAACCTTTTTCTTCATGGCCCCTTTCATGTGGAATTCTCTCCCACTTTTTGCATGGTCTGAATTATCCTTCCAAAACTAACATTTCCTTGAAGTCCTGACTTTTCAGATAAGTATTTCACTTACAAATTCAAAAGAATCGAGAGCTTTGTCCATTCTCCCATTCCATTTCTTTTCCCCTTCTTTTCCCTTTCCATCCTTCCTTTTTTGTTTATTTCTATCTGTAGTTGCTCTTTGTTTCTAATTTGGAATTGACCTGCTGTGAGTGATCTATCTCTTTCCTGTCAGAAATATTCTAGTTCCTTTCTACTCTGAGTTTTATGTTTTTAGATTGTAAACTGCCCAGTTCTGCGTGTCAGCTTGGATGGTACAGCAAGTTTTAATAAACTATAAACTATCCGGGGCATTCCCACAATTTATGCATGTTGGTATAGAATGATGGGGGATCTGTACCTAATTTAGGTGCGGGCATTTACACCAAAGTTTCATTGGTGTAAATGATTGCACAAATGTAGTTGCGGTTCCCGGTGCTAAGAGTTATTCTATGAATGGCACCTAACTTTAAGTGTCATTTACAGAATAATGCTAAGCTCTATTTCTTTAGGCACCAATTTTTTTTAGGTGCCAATTATAGAATTTAGTCCGGTATGTGTAAAACGTAGGTGCAGCACAAGACCATGTCTTCTTTTAAGCAATCTGAGTTGAATTCAGTAAATGGCCCTTTGAAGAACATTATCTTAGCAAAGATCTCGTCACTGGCGCAGCCAGACGGCCAGTTTTGGGTGGGCCTGAGCCCAAAGTGGGTGGGCACAAAATTTTCTCTGTCCCGCCCTACCCCCACCTCAAAATATAAATACTTTAGCTAATGAGGATCCTCAAGCTCTGTCAGCTGAAGACTTTCTCTGAAGGTGGTCAGAACTCCCTTTTACCAAGCTTGGCAGGCAGCAGCAATGACCCTAAGCCACTGATGCCGGCACCCCACACATGCTTACTTGTCGATGGCTCAAGGATGCTGTTGCCAACTGCAGAGCTTGATAGAAGGGAGTTCTGGCCACCTTTGAAGGAGGTACTTAGCTAGGGATGCTTGGGGATTCTCACCAGCTATACATCAAGGGTCAGGACTGGTGTTAGACCTGCTTGGACCCAGGACAGAAAATAAAGGAGGGCTCCCCTCCCTGATTCCCTCTCCTCTCTGCCTCCCCTCCAATTTCCCACCTGCCATTACTATCACACCAACAGACCCTCACCAAATACAGAACAAGTGATCACAAATCAGAAATAAAAATATTTAGACAAAAATTGAAAGGGAACCCCAAGAAGTTAAACACAACTTTACTGCAACACTGGAGACATAAAACAGAGATGCATTTCCTTTTCAACAGAACACAATACAAAGACATTTGCTATGTACATTTCCAAAAGCTAACATATTCGAGTTAAAACATTCAAAATAAAATGCTTTGTTTCTAACTTTGTTGTCTGGATATTTTATTTTTCCATCTTGCTGGCTCCAGTTTCTCTTTTCTGCTTTCCTCTCTGTCATCTGCTAATTCTTCTTCAAGCAGCTGCAGTCCATTTGTCTTTTCTCCTCTCTCCTGTCTGTTCCCTCACTATTCCTGCCTCTGACATATTGATCATTCGTTTGTAGCTCTTTTCTGTCTCTCTCTCACCCTTCTTCTCCTCCTTTTTACTTTTCAACTACATGTCAAATTTCCATCTTCTTCTTTCACCCACTAGCTCTCCCATTCCCCATCTTACCCTACTTTCTCTTTCATCTTTAATTTACTCCCCATTACCATATTTCTACCCTCTGTAATCACTATCTCTCAATCATTTCCTTGCCACCCCCTCCTCCCCCTCTTGGCCTCTCCCACAGGGTTCCACCATTCCCATTGTCTTCCTCCCTCCACCCTTCTAATCAGCATCTGATCCCTCTTCTTCTCTTCCCCACCCCACCCCACTCTGGTAGCCTTACATTTTCCTGTCTCTTCTCTCTTCCTTCCTGCCCTCTCCCCCATGGTCCAGAATTTTCCTTCTTTCTTCCCTCACCACCTCTCCCTCCCTCCAGGGCCGCCGAGAGCCAGAGCCGGGCCCGGGACAAGGCTGCCCCCGGGCACCCCCACCCGAGGTCATCGTCGCCGCCCCCGGGCCCCCCCACCCGAGGTCGCCGGGCCCCCCTCCACCCGCTATCGGGCCGGGCCCTGAACTAACCTTAAACTCCTCCTTTCCTTCGCAGCAAGCAGCAGCAGGGCAGACCTCTCCTTCCTTCCGTGCCCCGCCCTCGCGGATGTTACATCAGGCGAGGGCGGGACCCGGAAGGAAGGAGTGGCCTGTCCTGCTGCTGCGAAGGAAAGCAGGCGTTTAAGGTTAGTTCCGGGAGCGACGGAGGGCGGGCGGGCCCGGGGACTTTTGTCCCCCCTGTCCCCCCTCTCAGCGGCCCTGCCTTCCTCTCATCCACCCCATGTCCATTTCCCCCTCTCATTCCCACTGTCCACCATCTCTCTCTCTCCCTCTCCCTTGTATTCTGGGTCCAACATCTCTCTCCCCTTCCCATGCAGCATCTCTCCCTTCCTCCCCTCTACCATCATGTCCAACATTTATCCCTCCCCTCCACCTTATGTCTAACATTTCTCCCTTCCCTCCACCCCTATGCCCAACATTTCTCCCTTCCCTCCACCCCTATGCCCAACATTTTGCCCCCTCTCGCCACCTATCCCCTCTCTATGCAGCATGTCTCCCTCCCCTCCACCTCATATGCAGCCAAGACTTCTCCCTTCCTCACCCCTCCACCCCTTTGCTGCATCTCTCCCTTCTTCCCCGTGCAGCATGTTCTCCCCCCCCCCCACCATGCAGCATCTTTCCATCATCCCTCCCCCGTGCAGTATCTTTCCCCCATCTTCCCTCACCCCCATGCAGCATCTGGTCCCGTCTTCCCTCCCCTGTAGTGCAACATCTTTTCCCCATCATCCCTCCCTCCATGTAGCATCTTTCCCCCCATCTTCCCTCACCCCCGTGCTTTGTTCAGACTATAGAAAATATGTTTTGTGTGTGTGATTAATACAGAATTAGAATATCATTTTCTATCAGTTTTTATACGATACATTTATTTATGTATTTACTTCATTCATTTATTTATTAGGATTTATTTACCACCTTTTTGAAGGAATTCACTTAAGGCGTTGTACAATATTTAGATTTAGATTCAGAGATAAATTTATTATTTATAACTCACCCTTATCCAGGGCAGAGGACAATAAAATATACATTAAAAATAGTAATACACAAATAACACAATATCAAAACATAACAATTCAAAACCTAAAAACTCCAGACATAATCACGAAAAATGAATGTCCATACATTGCAGCTCATTGTCCAACAAATGTCCAAAACAAAATCAAAGCAGTCCCATCTTATCAGGTTCATGATAAGCCAAACAAAGCAAATGGTCCTCCAGCTGATGATTACATTCAAATACTTCCCAAGAACAAAATAAATGTGTGTGGGGGACCTCTAGAAAGAATGGATTGCAGTTGAAAAACCAACATAATATGTTGAGGAGAAACAACTGTGCACCCCCGTCATGAAAACAAAGATATTTAATCTGTAATGGAAACTAACATTTGTTTTCAGATACTTGAAACCCAAACTGTGGTCATTTTTTGTCAATTAAGGATCATTAATCTTAACGTTGAAATGCCTGGTTCAGAACTTTCCCTTCTCTAAATCAAGCACACACTCAGAAATATAATTCTAGTTTATCATGATTGGAAAACACTATCCTGTATGTGGAATAAAAAAAATATTGAATACATTTACCATGATGAATGTAATGACCAGTCACATATCTGTAGGCCTTTACTATAACAATCACTGAGAGCCAGATGCACAAAGGTCCTGTTAAGGATCCGTCTGTGTTTCCAAATCAGTAAAAATTTACCGATTTAGAAACACAGAGGGATTCACTAAGAAAATCGCATGCATATGAGCTGCTCGTTGCTTTTGCGACCCAGCTCATTTGCATGCGATATAGGGGAAGCAAGTCGGTGAGCTGAGCATGCGCAAAACAGTCAATCGCTATGCGTGGCTGCTCTGCGCACGCTACAGATGGCTCTCATACATGCAAACAAGCTGCGTCTATGATAGCAGTAGATTTACCCTTTTTTTTGGCAGACACAAAAGCACTTTTTTTTGGATGGACATACCTGTATTGCAGCTCCCTGCCTCCGGCTGCTGGGAAAAAGTGAGAAAAACCTTGCTCTCTGCTCTACTGTGAGGAATCAGCAGCATCAGAGCTTGGTTCCACCCCCAGCTGTTCCTGCTGCTTCCTTCTATTGGCCGGCTGTCATCCTAGAACGCCCATCTTCCTGAAGATGGACTTTCATTGGCTGACTGCTGTCCCAACTCCTCCTCCCTGTAGGACTTCCCTGATGGCATCACTTTAGAGATGTGAACTGATTGGAGCCAAACTTCCTGGTGTCCCCCTCCAGTAATGAGTGGGCGGGACATCCCAGGCTGATGCTGTCCAATTGGTTTAGCCCCTCTCTGTGGAGGGGGACACCAGGAAGTTCGGATCCAATCAGTTCACATCTCTAAAGTGATGTCATCAGGGAAGCCCTGCAGGGAGGGGGAGTTGAGACAGCAACCAGCCAATGAGAGTACATCTTCAGGAAGATGGGCGTTCTAGGATGTCAGCCGGCCAATAGAAGGAAGCAGCAGGAACAGCTGGGGGTGGAACCACGCCTGTTTCCCACAGACGCTGTTTCTTTGATGGACCCTTAACTTCCTTGCATTTTTGGTAAGTCACCATTACTTTTACGCTTTACATTTCAGTACCCCCCCCCCCCCCCCCCCAAGTTCTTGCCAGTAAATTTAATTTGAAAAAGAAACATATGTGGCCCGGCTTTCATACATGCAAAGAAGCTGCGTGTAAGCTGTTATACTTTTTTTGTGTGCGTGTTCCATCTTCCCTGCCTTGTTTCTCCCCTTCTCCTACTTGCAGTAATGAAAAACCGGCAGGTCCACACCTCACATTAAAATTTCCACGGTAAAGGTAGGGACTGCTTTTGTGGATGGGGTCGGAAACGGTAGTGCATCGCATCGCATTCACATTATAATAAAAATTAGCTCATTTGCATTCCATTTTCGTTAGCTGCTACCGTGACAGGAAAATGGCTCGGAGAACCCTTTTGTGCATGTCCGGGTTTACTACTTGCGTGCTAAACTGGCTAGAACCAGTTTAAAAACCATGTTGCTGGCTCGTTAAGTTTAGTGCAACTGGCTGTGAGTCCTTTCAGCTGAGCACAGAAATTTGTTTCTGGTTACTGCCCTCTTTACTGCAAATGAATTGGCAGCCTGAGGCAGACCTCTCCTTGTCAGGACAAGAGTGCAGACGCTCTTAACTAACATATTTCCCTTATCCGAGCCACTCCAAAATCCTGGGTATACCTCATTACACAGTATCTTTTGTACAGGAACTCCTGGAAACCCAAGTTTGGGGCCGCTCTGCTGTTCCCTCTCTTTAACAAGGACAAAATATGTCTAGTCTTTTATAAGCCAAGGCCAAAGTAAACAACTATAGTCTATCTGTCTGTTGATGCTCTTTTTTTAATGACATGTGGAGTCAAAGTACCGTGTCTGTATCTAATTCCTAGTCTCAGGTGAATTTCAGTCCTTCATTATTCAGGACATGGTGGTTCCCTCTTCCCCTCCCCCCTTTCCCTCTAAAATGACAGTCGTGCTGTTAAGCATAATAATTGTTCATGAGTGAACGCTGCTTATTGTCCCTCTTGATTTTGCCTTTAAGGCTGGCTTCTTACTCAACAGAAGCCAAGGGTCACCTGCTAAATCATGCATACCCACAATCCCCTGTGAATTATGCAGTTGACAAACTGCCGCTAATGATTAGTACAACCTGCATTAAAACCTTGGCACCAAATTGATACTACTTGAGTGATGGATTACAACCCTAATGAGCAGATTATTGCCACAAGTGACCTTGTCAACTGAAAAGAGTGTTGCAATATAGCTAACATCTCGCCTGTTCTCATGTCATTCTGCTGCTTAGATACTCAGTTTTTTTTCATATTCCTTTTTATCTAGTGTCTGTTTCATTTCATATCCATTCTGCTAGAGCACTGTAAACAATGATTGGTAGTGAGGTATTCACTTTGTTTCAGATCTACCAAAACTATCCATATCTTTTTTGACGCTGCTTTTTAAAGCGCTTGAAAGAGGACTCAGACAACTGAGCAGTGAAAAAAAAGGATATAATATGACAAATACACATAGACAGGTATACATGCATGAAAACAATATATTTAATGTAAACATTTTTGAGATGTAAGCCATTATTTTAGAACCATATCTTCATGCAACTAAAGCCACTTATACATATATATCATATATACATATATGTAAATACTGATTTCAGAAACCCCGCCGTATACCTGTAGAGACCCATACCATGCAAAGAGAGGGGTTATGGTTTGGGTGGGACTAAAAGTACATGTGTATTCCCCATTTTACAAAGGGAACACCCATGTATGGGGAAAAATCTCCATGTGGGGCTTTACATCAGATTAAAAGCATGCATAGTTGTTTTTTTTTGTTTGTTTTTTTTAAAGTGCTTCTTTCAGCCAGGGCTTTACATGAGAGATGAAGGGCGTCATTCTCCTTAATTTGCCACTGTTTATTTCTGTCTCCAGAATGTAACCAGTTGTGGCCTTACTACTTAACTGGTGGCAATTACACACATAGGTTTGTAAACTGGCAAAAATACAAGAAGGCAATCGAACACAAAACAAGAAGCAGACATTAACGAAGAACATGCAATCTTTAAGAAATCGTATTAATGTGTATTTGCCAGTCATTTTACAAATGTACACTTTAAAAAAATGAATGACATGAACCTGTCAGCACTTTCTTGCACGTGGACTTGGTTCTTCATGCTCAGAAAGCATTGGTCTCTTCTTTCATATAAGAAAGCTATCACTCATGCATTGGTTTTATACAACCTTTATTTATTGTAATGCACTTTTAATACATAAGTACATAAGTATTGCCATACTGGGTCAGACTAAAGGTGCATCAAGCCCAGCATCCTGTTTCCAACAGTGGCCAATCCAGGTCACAAATACCTGTCAAGATCCCAAAAAAGTGCAATACATTTTATGCTGCTTATCCTAGACATAATCAGTGGATTTTCCCAAAGTCCATTTTAATAATGGTCTATGGACTTTTCCTTTAGGAAGTCGTCCAAACCTTTTTTAAACTCTGCTATGCTAACCGCCTTTTCTACATTCTCTGGCTACGAATTCCAGAGTTTAATTACACATTGAGTGAAGAAAACTTTTCTCCGATTTGTTTTAAATTTATTACTTTGTAGCTTCATTGAATGCACCCTAGTCCTAGTATTTTTGGAAAGAGTAAACAGATGCTTCACATCTACCCTTTCCACTCCACTCATTATTTTATAGACCTCTATCAGATCTCAATGACGACACCTAGATCCCTTTCTTGGTCTGTGACTCCTAACGTGGAACCTTGCATGATGCAGCTATAATTTGGGTTCCTCACATCTGTGCCTTCACATCAAATGCATCAATTGCAGCTAGTTCAGAATACAGCTGTGAGACTTTTATATAATGTGAGGAAATAGGACTATCAGGCTTATTTTCGAAAGTGATCGCCGGGCATCTACCGACATAAATCGGGAGATGGCCGGCAATACCTCAAAAGCGGCGAAATCGGTACAATCGAAAGCTGCTTTTTTGACACCATCGCCGCTTTCCCGTCGCCGAGCCAGCGAAAGTTCAAGGGGGCGTGTCGGTGGCGTAGCGAAGGCGGGACATGGGCGGGCATGGGCGTAGCTACCAGATGGCCGGCTTTCGCGGATAATGAAAAAAAAAGCGGCGTCAATAAGTATTTTGCCGGGTTTACTTGGTCCTTTTATTTTCACGACCAAGCCTTAAAAAGGTGCCCCAACTCACCAGATGACCACCGGAGGGAATGGGGGATGACCACCCCGTACTCCCCCAGTGGTCACCAACCCCCTCCCACACTAAAAAAATAAAATAAAAACCTTTTTTGCCAACCTGTATGCCAGCCTCAAATGTCATACCCAGCTCCCTGACAGCAGTATGCAAGTCCCTGGAGCAGTTGTTAATGGGTGCAGTGCACTTCAGGCAGGCAGATCCAGGTCCAACCCCCCCCCCCCCCACCTGTTACACTTGTGGTGCTAAGTGTTGAGCTTTCCAAACCCCCCAAAGCCCACTGTACCCACATGTAGGTGCCCCCCTTCACCCATAAGGGCTACGGTAATGGTGTAGAGTTGTGGGGAGTGGGTTTGGGGGGGGGGGATTTGGGGGGCTCAGCACCCAAGGTAAGGGAGCTATGCACCTGGGAGCTATTTGTATATATGTTTTTTAATTTTTAGAAGTGCCCCCTAGTGTGCCTGGTTGGTGTCCTGGCATGTCAGGGGGACCTGTGCACTACAAATGCTGGCTCCTCCCACAAGCAAATGCCTTGGATTTAGCCGGGGTTGAGATGGCCGTTTTTAGTTTCCATTATCGCTGAAAAACAAAACTGGCCATCTCAAACCCAGCGTACTCTACTACTACTACTACTTATCATTTCTATAGCGCTACTAGACAATGCAGCGCTGTACACTTGAACATGAAGGGACAGTCCCTGCTCGACAGAGCTTACAATCTAATTAGGACAGACAAACAGGACAAACAAGAGATAAGGGAATATTAAGGTGAGGATGATAAGGGTTCTGAACAAGTGAATAAGGGTTAGGAGTTAAAAGCAGCATCAAAAAGGTGGGCCTTTAGCCTAGATTTGAAGACAGCCAGAGATGGAGCTTGACGTACCGGCTCAGGAAGTCTATTCCAGGCATATGGTGCAGCAAGATAAAAGGAACGGAGTCTGGAGTTAGCGGTGGAGGAGAAGGGTGCAGATAAGAGCGATTTACCCAGTGAACGGAGTTCCCAGGGAGGAATGTAGGGAGAGATGAGAGTGGAGAGGTACTGAGGAGCTGCAGAGTGAATGCACTTATAGGTCAATAAGAGGAGTTTTAACTGTATGCGGAAATGGATAGGAAGCCAGTGAAGTGACTTGAGGAGAGGGCTAATATGAGCATAACGACCATGGCGGAATATTAGTCGTACAGCAGAATTTTGAACAGATTGAAGAGGAGAAAGATGGCTAAGTGGGAGACCTGTGAGAAGCAAGTTGCAATAGTCTAAGCGAGAGGTGATTAGAGCGTGGATGAGGGTTCTGGTAGTGTGCTCAGAAAGGAAAAGGCAAATTTTGCTGATTTTATAGAGAAAGAAACGACAGGTTTTAGCAGTCTGTTGAATATGTGCAGAGAAGAAGAGGGAGGAGTCGAAGATGACCCAAGGTTACGAGCTGATGAGACAGGAAGGATGAGAGTGTTATCCACAGAAATAGAGAATGGGGAAGGAGGAGATGTTGGTTTAGGGGGAAAGATAAGAAGCTCAGTCTTGGTCATGTTTTGTTTCAGATGGCGCTGAGACATCCAGGCAGCAATGTCAGACAGGCAGGCTGATACTTTGGCCTGGGTTTCAGCTGAGATTTCTGGTGTGGAGAGGTAGATCTGGGAGTCATCAGCGTAAAGATGATACTGAAAACCATGGGATGAGATCAGAGTACCAAGGGAAGAAGTATAGATGGAGAAGAGAAGAGGTCCCAGGACAGATCCCTGAGGTACACTAACTGACAGTAGAATAGAAGTAGAAGAGGATCCACTAGAGTATACACTAAAGGTACGCTGGGAGAGATAAGAAGAAAACCAGGAAAGAACAGAGCCCTGAAATCCAAGTGAGGACAGCGTATCAAGGAGCAGGCTGTGATCAACAGTATCAAAAGCAGCAGATAGATCGAGAAGGATGAGGATAGAATAGAGATCCTGTACCATCCTAGCTGTTCTTTGAGATCTTCCTCTGCTAATTGTTTGGTCATTTAAGTTTCAAGTTTATTAAAAGACTTTCCATCCCACCCATCAATAATGTGTCTAGGTGGTTTATAATCTAATGGGGAGAAAAATAAAAATATACACACAGCAAACTAATCAAAACATACTGGCACAAAAAAAGCAAGGGAAGAAAGTCCAGCATTTCATCTCCTGTGAAAAAGCTTTTTGTTGCTGTGCCCCTTCTTTATGGAATAATCTTCCTTCTGATTTAACATGTATTGTTTTCAAACCTAAATATAAGAAGGTTTTGAAGACCTGTTGCTCCTTTTACAAAGCTGCGATAGTGATTCTGGCAAGGCAAATATGATGAAGCCTATAGGATTTGAATGGTCTTCATCACATTTGCTTTGCTGGAATTACTAGCACGGCTTTGTAAAAGGAGCCCTTAGATTTTTTTACAAAGGCTTTTGATTCATTAGTTTTAGGGGGGGGGGGGGGGTCTTCTTCTTGTGTGTTTCTGCTTCATTTTTGAATATTTAATTTTTTAAGGTGTTTTATTGTTGTGCCATTCATCCCCTTTCATATATCTGTGCTGTGGTGTATTATTATTTGTTATAGTCAGTTTTTTTAAATCCATTTTAGTTTAGTGAACTGCCTTGATGTCCTTTGGATGATATGGCAGTTTAGCAAATGCTTAAATAAATAAATAAGTATCAACTATGTATAACTTGTTCTGAACTTAAAACTATCAAAAAACTTGTTCTGAACTTAAAAATATCACAATCTCCTATGGGACCTCTAAGAAAGGGGTACACCTCCCATAAGATGGTATGTTTCTTGAATTCCACTTCAGCTCTTTCCCTCGAGTGCCAGTGCAACTGCAAAGATAGTCAAACATGCCTTAAGTAACTTTTGGACTGGGAGGCTAGGGATATACCTTGGGGAAACAGGTTCTTTTCCTGAGGACTCAAGTCCTGTGAGTGGAAAAGAACAGGGACACCTGGCTATCAGGTCCCCCCTGCAGTCTAAGGTTAAAATCCCTTTCTTTCCTCTTATTTCATAGATAGGCAGAGAATTAGCTCTTTCCTGGTACACCAGTTCCCCTGTTTCTGAATACCTCTCTTGCCTGTTGTACGGTACTTCTAATTCCTTGTTACTTCCAATGAGTTACTGGATAAAGCCTAGCTAGCACGGGGTGATCTGCAACTGTGTGTAGTAGCTAAGTTAGACATATAACATGCAGCTTCCTGGCTGAGGTATACCAAGTGGTAGGCGTAGATATCCTCTCCTTACTCCCCAGACTCCTGTGAAGGAAGGCATTGGTTACTGGCTCTTTAGGCCCCTTTATACTTCTCTCTAGAGTGTAAAGGCTATTCTTTTTGTCCTGTGACTAACAGAGAATGCCATCCCTTATGAACTCACATTATTCAGCCTAGTTAGGAGCAGGAACTCTAGAATGTTCTTCATTAGTGATAGAGAGGGCATACATTGGGACCCTTCTACTTTACACTAGCATAGAATTGGTTGAACAAACAGTGGACAAAAGCTGGGAATATATTTGTGCCTCTGTGGTACAAATAAAGGGGCACAATGAAAGAACGTTAGGGTACTTCTTTAGCATTATATTCTATGGACCCAGGGCTTTTTTGAGGGAGTACTTGGGGGTACTGAGTACCAGCACCTTTTTCATTGTCTGCTACAATTGACCCATGGTCCCCAAGTTTTAATGAAAGAGCTCAGGCCCTACACACCAATTCTGCCTTGTCATAGATTCTGTGACTGGTTGCAGGGGGCCTGGCTATTGTGGGGTGAGTCCCTCAGTGATCACACCACCCCTGAAGGGTGACCTGGCATTTGAGTACCGGCACCTTTTACGCTAGAAAAAATGCACTGTATGGACCTAATAGTCAAAAGCACTTATCCAGATAGCAACAGCCACTGTCCAGATTAACATCCTGTCCAAGTCCAATCTGTGACTTTTCAATGGCACTATATGACTAGTAAACTAAAAATCTAAATGTCAGAAATATCACAGGAATTGTACTGTGATGCTGGCACAAAGGATAATCCATACTGCAACACTGATAATTATTCTTTAGTCAACCTACAATTGGACAAATTGAAAACATGTATCGCTTGATCTTCCTGGAACTCTTGGGCTTGCTCTGCTTCTGCGGTGGTACCAGTCGTAAAAAAGATTCTGGAAGTACCACCTCCTTCATCTCTACTTCTTCTTTACATTCATCTTCTCCCAATGAATCACTTGATGATAGTGAGAATGCTAACTTTTTCCCTTCAGCTCGACTTCTACAAACTCATTCCTATTTATCCATCCAGGGATAAATATATCCATTTGTGTAGAATTTATTATATTTAATCAAGCAAGTTTCCTATTTGTATTGTGCAGTAAGCTTTTGGTGTTCTTTGTGTTGCTGATTGAATTCAGTAGATTCCATAACCTGCTTAATCTGCTCAATCTTTTTATGCAACTGTTCTCTTTATTCCACTATCACTTTATTAGTGACATCAATCTTTAAAAGCATCAAATCTAGCAAGCATTGTTGTACATATTCAGGATTGTCCAGAAATCTTGGTTCTTTATATATTTACATAAACCTCGAGGAATCCTCTGAACATGGCAGTACTCAATCAATGCTGCAGAGTCCCACTCTACTCTTACCAGTGCTTTGTTTAATCATTGCATTTCTGCTCAATCAGTTAACACTGACTCCAGTATATTAGAAAAAAAGTCTAGACCCTGATAGTAATGTGGATATCTTTTCAGCTGAGAGACTGGATTTTGAATCCTAGTTTGCGGTTGTCATAATGTCCCTCAGATCTTGACAAAACAATTCACACACTTGGGACAATTCCAGATGTCAAAAATATCAGAAACTTTTTATTATTTTATATGCATCTAAACACATCTTAAATAAATATTATATGTAAATATGTGCTCAGACCTGGTACCCAGATCACAAAACTATGTCTGACCCTATATATTATAACATCAGACTTGCATCTTAGTTGTGGTCAATCCATATAATGGGAATATGAGTGAATAGTTTGAATGTATTTAAGAATGAATATAAATAAATGAATATTTCTGGTAAGAAGGCTCAGACATAGTTGACCCATAGATTTGGGGCAGACTGGATTTTATATACATTGAGGAGGCACTGTGAGCACTCTGGGTGAAGAGTTACTGAGGTCCACCTGTAATTTGGGAAGGATCTGTCTATTCAAGATACAGGATACTAGCTGAAGCATGCAGATTAGTCCGGTTTTTAGGGAAGTTTGTTATAGAGTGCAATACAACAATATATGATCTTCCATATGAGAAAGTGATCTACATGGACTTAACACTGCTTTATATATGCACTTGAACTTGTGCAATGATGGGATGGATGGTGGCCTCTGTACCAAGTCTGAGCACATATTTACAAGTAATATTTATTTAAGAGGTGTTTAACAGCATATAAAAATAATAAAACATTTCTGAAATTTCTTTCATTTGGATTTTTAGTTTACTGACAATTGGTCAGGAATTGTTAAGTTAACTGTCCCAAGTGTGTGAATTGTTACTGTATGGATAGTGCCACTGAAAATGTTTACAGACTACCTAAGTACATAAGAATTTCCATACTGGGACAGACCGAAGGTCCATCAAGCCCAGCATCCTGTTTCTAACAGTGGCCAATCCAGGTCACAAGTACCTGGCAAGATCCCAAAAAAGAACAATTCATTTTATGCTGCTTATCTCAGAAATAAAATGGATTTTTCCCAAGTCAATTTAATAATGGTCTATGGACTTTTCCTCTTGGAAGCCCTCTAGACCTTTTTAAACCCCCGCTAAGCTAACCACCTTTACCACATTCGCTGGCAACGGATTCCACAGTTTAATTACACGTTATGTGAAGAAAACGTTTCTCTGATTCATTTTAAATTTACTACTTTATAGCTTTATCGCTTGCCCCATAGTCCTAGTATTTTTGGAAAGAGTAAATAAGTGATTCACGCCTATCTGTTCCACTCCACTCATTATTTTATAGACCTCTATCATATCTTCCCTCAGCTGTCTTTTCACCAAGCTGAAGAGCCCTAACCGCTTCAGCCATTCCTCATAGGGAAATCTTCATTTTCATTTTCAATTCTTCATTTTCATCGTTCTTCTCTATACCTTTCCTAATTCCACTATTATTTTTTTTTGAGATGCGGCGACCAGAATTGAACATAAAATTCGAGGTGCAGTTGCACCATGGAGCGATACAAAGGCATTATAACATCTGCAGATAGTATTGTAGAATATATGGTCAATTTAAGCTCTGTGGCCAATGCTTAAAAAAAAGGTTGGCTGTGACATTTGAATACTGACCTGTATATTTCTATGGTTCACTGTAGTTCATGAATATTCATTGTAGATAACCTATAAACTAGACTAGCTGGTTAGGACCTGGATTGAAAATCATGGTCAGTTATCAAACCTTATCACACGACTGGTTAGCCTCATTGCTTTTAATGTACAAACACTACCACTTCTACCCTAATGTCGAAAACGATCTTTCTATAAATGATGATCCAACATATGTTACAATCCAATCTATTACTTAGGAACCTATTTACAAAACCATAATGTATTCCTCTTTCATGTATGTACGCACTTGAATGCAATACCATTTGTAATTCTACTGACCGGAAATGGCAATCGCCACTACGGCAAATGTAAGCCACATTGAGCCTGCAAATTGGTGGGATAATGTGGGATACAAATGCTACAAATAAAAATAAATAAAAACCTGTTTTGTGGCAGCAACACTCAGTCAGGTGTTCAGGAACCCATAATAAGTATGCATATGATAAATTTGCACACCACTCTCCACTCCTTTATTTCATTATGTCTGGACAACAGGTTGTCTGAAGAAAAATTAACCCTTCTGCAGGGTGGGAAATTCAAAATATTGTCTGAGTAACTCCGAAAGTTGTCTGGACAAATAGTTTGAATATTGATCTCAGGAAAAGTTATTTGCACGTATACATGCGGAACTACAGATGCAGGTTAAGCTCACATGTAATCAATTTCTGTTTCTACTATATCTACGAAGTCGTTTTTATGGTAAAACAGAGGTGTTCTTGTTCTTTCATTAAGCACAAAGCTTACATCTTTGTTATGGAAGAAGGTTGATGCCTTGTAGCGCTATAGAAATGATAAATAGTAGTAGTAGTTTACACCTTAATTTATCATCAGTCAGACTAATTTTATACTTAATGTTTTCCTTATTATTGCTATTCCAATATATTCATATCTTGTAAGTTTTTTCAATGTATTACAGCACACATATAATTTCCAAATTGAAAATTACTTACCCCAAAAGACATCTTCAGCAGGGGAGAAGTGCTGATACGTGTTTCACCTAAGCTTTCTCAAGGCTTTCTCTTGATTTTACTGCAATGATATTTCAACCTGCTCGCATTAGTCGCAGGTTAAGCTGCCATGTGGACAAAGATCCAATAGCAATTACACACTGCTGCCCAGCTTTTTTTCCCTGAACTTGTGTGCAGTTTTAGTAAAGGGCATGTAAAAGTGTGTTTGTATTGCTGTCGTCCAGCAGATTGCCAAGACCTGTCGTTTCTTTCTTTACAACATTCGTAAAATCCGCCCCTTTCTTTCCGAGCACTCTACCAAAACCCTCATCCACACCCTTGTCACCTCTCGTTTAGACTACTGCAATCTGCTTCTTGCTGGCCTCCCACTTAGTCACCTCTCCCCTCTCCAGTCGGTTCAAAACTCTGCTGCCCGTCTCATCTTCCGCCAGGGTCGCTTTACTCATACTACCCCTCTCCTCGAGACCCTTCACTGGCTCCCTATCCGTTTTCGCATCCTGTTCAAACTTCTTCTACTAACCTATAAATGTATTCACTCTGCTGCTCCCCAGTATCTCTCCACACTCGTCCTTCCCTACACCCCTTCCCGTGCACTCCGCTCCATGGATAAATCCTTCTTATCTGTTCCCTTCTCCACTACTGCCAACTCCAGACTTCGCGCCTTCTGTCTCGCTGCACCCTACGCCTGGAATAAACTTCCTGAGCCCCTACATCTTGCCCCATCCTTGGCCACCTTTAAATCTAGACTGAAAGCCCACCTCTTTAACATTGCTTTTGACTTGTAACCACTCGCCTCCACCTACCCTCCTCTCTTCCTTCCCATCCACATTAATTGATTTGATTTGCTTACTTTATTTATTTTTTGTCTATTAGATTGTAAACTCTTTGAGCAGGGACTGTCTTTCTTCTATGTTTGTGCAGCGCTGCGTATGCCTTGTAGCGCTATAGAAATGCTAAATAGTAGTAGTAGTAGAAATCTATCTCAAGCACAGTCACTGTGGATATCCTACTACTACTACTACTTAACATTTCTAAAGTGCTACTAGGGGTACGCAACGCTGTACAGTTTAACATAGAAGGACAGTCCCTGCTCAAGGAGTGTACAATCTAAAGGACAAATGTACAGTCAGTCAAATAGGGGCAATCAAGTTGGGGTAGTCTAGATTTCCTGAATAGGTATAAAGGTTAGGTGCCGAAGGCGACATTGAAGAGGTGGGCTTTGAGCCAGGATTTGAAGATGGGCAGGGAAGGGGCTTGGCGTAAGGGCTCAGGAAGTTTATTCCAGGCATAGGGTGAGGCGAGGCAGAAAGGGCAGAACCTGGAGTTGGCGGTGGTGGAGAAGGGTACTGAGAGGAGGGATTTGTCCTGTTAGCGGAGGTTTCGGGTGGGAACGTAAGGGGAGATGAGGGTAGAGAGGTAATGAGGGGCTGCAGACTGAGTGCATTTGTAGGTTAGAAGGAGAAGCTTGAACTGTATGTGGTACCTGATCGGTAGCCAGTGAAGTGACTTGAGGAGAGGGGTGATATGAGCATATCGGTCCAGGCGGAAGATAAGACGTGCAGCAGAGTTCTGAACGGATTGAAGGGGGGATAGATGGTTAAGTGGGAGGCCAGTGAGGAGTAGGTTGCAGTAGTCAAGGCGAGAGGTAATGAGAGAGTGGATGGGAGTTTGGGTGGTGTGCTCAGAGAGGAAAGGGCGAAGTTTGCTGATGTTAAAGAGAAAGAAGCGACAGGTCTTGGCTATCTGCTGGATATGCGCAGAGAAGGAGAGGGAGGAGTTGAAGATGACTCCGAAGTTGTGGGCAGATGAGACGGGGAGGATGAGGGTGTTATCAACTGAGATCGAGAGCAGAGGAAGAGGAGAAGTTGATTTTGGTGGGAAGACGATAAGCTCGGTCTTGGCCATGTTCAGTTTCAGGTTGCAGTTGGACATCCAGGCAGCAATGTTGGATAAGCAGGCCGATACTTTGGCCTGTGTTTCCGCAGTGATGTCTAGTGTGGAGAGATAAAGCTGGGTGTCGTCAGCATAGAGATGATATTGGAAACCATGAGATGAGATCAGCGAGCCCAGGGAAGAGGTGTAGATTGAAAAAAGAAGGGGTCCAAGGTCAGATCCCTGATCCCAGATCCCTGGGGAACTCCAACAGAGAGCGGGATGGGGGTGGAGGAAGATCCATGAGAATGTATTCTGAAGGTACGGTGGGAGAGATAAGAGGAGAACCAGGAGAGGACAGAGTCCTGGAACCCAAATGAGGACAGTGTGGCAAGAAGTAAATCATGATTGACAGTGTCAATAGCGGCGGATAGGTCGAGGAGGATGAGGATGGAGTAGTGACCTTTGGATTTGGCAAGGAACAGGTCATTACAGACTTTAGCGAGTGCCATTTCTGTCGAGTGAAGAGGGCGAAAACCGGATTGAAGCGGATCGAAGATGGCATGAGACCAGTGCTCCTCCAGGACCGGTTTGAGAGCTGAAATTCTATATTCACAGCACTTACCAAAGCAAAAGCAGCTGTTTATTCTTTTACTTTAGTTAAATCCAGTTTCTGAGAAAAAGAACTAGCAACCCAATATGATGCTATCCCGCTATGGTATTCCAGGACAACTTTGTCTTCCAAAAAATACTTCAGTTTCTTTCAAAGTTTCTTTGTGTTGTGCATTTCAACCCATAATTAGTTTCCATGGTTGGTTCAAACCATCACTAAGCAGCTGATAAAAGGCAATGGCATCAGGACTATTTTCAAGATGAAAAAAAGGATTTTTTATTGGAACTGATAACTCTCTCTAAAGACTCCAGGCTTTTGTTATATACATTTGAAGGGCTCATAATTTCTGCATTATGAATGTTCAGCCGGCATATTTCCTGCTGGATAGTCCTGTATACCTCAGTACTACCACTCCCATTGTCATTGTCGAGTAAACAGTTTTTGACATGTTTTCAATATGATTACATTGGAACAAGTGGGTTGTGATTGATAACCTAATATACCAGCCATGCAAATCATCAATCACAAGAAGTATATTAATTATTCAATGTAAAAGTCTAATGCAAGAATCAATGATGGGAGTGAAGAAAAGACACTCACAGTTCCCAGTAGAATCCACATGAGATAATGAAAAAGGAATACTAAATAATCTCAGCCCATAATCATCTGTTTAATAAAGTCCATTTGTTTAGCTGTCAGAACATGGGCAATTATTAAAGAAAAACTAGTATCAGAAAATATATAATTTTTTTTACAGGGCAAAAGTAATTTATGCTGAGAAGTGACTAGATTTTAGATTAATGAAGCAGTGCAACTGTGCATCTATGATGGAGTAGAGAAATAGAAATCAGCTTCAGAGAGTCAGCTGTTCTTTATGTTTTTCTCCATATTTTGTTTCATTTACCATTTTTAATGAAAACACGTATGTGAATAAACTGAAATTTAAAAAAAAAAGGAAAGCCAGGGGAAACTTTGCAAACAGTACACTACAAAACTGCATTTTGATTTGGAAGTGTTAATAAAGCTTTATATATCGTTGTTGGGTGTTTTAGAGAATGAAGTAGTGTAAGTAAATTAAATGTTAAATTAAGGCTTCAAGTGTTGAATTGATTGCAAAGTGAAGGCAGACTACATTTAATAATAGAATAGACAGAGCTGTCTTGCTGGGAAATTGAAGGCTTATGCCAAGCGCTTTTATATCAGCGTAGGATGGGGACCTAAGGTTTATAAATAATAAACACTCAAACTGCTTAAAAAAAAGTGTCAGGTAAAATCAATGTAAGCAAGAAATGAAAATGAAAAAAAAAAGAAGAAGAAAGTCACAATTAGTCAAACATTTTCCTTAGAGGTTAAATACAAAAAATTGCCAACAGAAAAATTCTGTACATTAATTTCTGCATTATCTTTAAAATATAAAAGGATGGATTCACTAACCTTTGTGAGCCCTTAGCTGTTTTTAATGGCCTTTTACCCTCATTTCTAACTCTGTGGTATTCACTAACCCCTCTGTTTACTAAGCTGCGCTAGCGGCTGCCGTTCACTAATGCTGACATAACTTTGAATGGACTGTGTCGGCATTGCTACACAGCAGCCTTTAGTGTGGCTTAGTAAACAGGGAGGTA
The DNA here is from genome assembly GCF_901765095.1 of Microcaecilia unicolor. Classification (NCBI taxonomy): domain Eukaryota; kingdom Metazoa; phylum Chordata; class Amphibia; order Gymnophiona; family Siphonopidae; genus Microcaecilia; species Microcaecilia unicolor. The sequence goes on along the minus strand of NC_044034.1, from coordinate 273,572,519 downwards.
AGACCATTTACACATATGTACATGAAGAATTACGTATGCAAACCAGTGATTTTATGTTCTAGTCTAGTAAATCACACAATCTGTTTAGCTATTATATAGGTGTCTGTTTTTTTTTCTTTATACCATTTGAGGGCATCACATAAGATGGGGAAAGCTAATGTTTCCTTCTCAGCTGTCCATGGTAAATATTGATTGTCATTGCTACAAAAATCTTAAGGCTACTGTGACAAGGTTTTGGACCTTCTCCTCACTACTTATTATTCCAGTAGTTACTTGAGACATTTTACCTTCTTCGCCTCCTTTTCTTCCTTGACTCCTACACCTAATTTTCTTGTCCTCCAGCCCATTCTACGTTTAACCAATATCTCTCTACTTACACTTTTTGAATGGCACTATTGCCCCTCCCCCATATAACTAGATATATTTGTACTGCTTTCCAGTCAATTTACTCCCATCCATTTTATGTCATACTAGTAAAAAAGGCCCGTTTCTGACACAAATGAAATAGGCGCTAGCAAGGTTTTCCTTGGAGTGTGTATGTTTGAGAGAGTGTATGTGAGAGTGACTGTGTATGAGAGAAAGAGTGAATGTGCGAGTGGGTGTGTGTAAGAGAGAGAGTGAGTCTGGGTGCGAGTGTGTCTGTGAGAGAGAGAGTGTATGTGTGAGAATAAGAATGTGTGCAAGTGCGTACGTGAGACAGTGTGAGAGAGATAGTGTGTTTCACACAGATACAGTGTGTGCGAGAGAGAGAGTGTGTGTGAGACACAGACTCTCTGTGAGACTGAGTGTATGAGACCAAGAGAGTGTGTGAGTGACCGTGTGACACATAGAGAGTGAATGTGATACAGTGTGAGAGACAGTGTGTGAGAGTGAGAGAGAAAGACATTGACTGTGAGTGAGAGAGAGTGTGTGTGACAGAGATACCTCCCTCCCTCTCTCTGGTGTCAGCCCCCCCCCCCTCTCTCTCTCTGGTGTCTGAGTGTTACTGTGCAGGACGCTGAGCTCTGGCTGTGCTTCAAGGAACTGACCAATCCTATTTAATAGAATGCACCTCCAACATTCTGAAGCCAAGAAACCTTGTGTGGTTGGTCACTTCTGCTTGTGATGAACCCGGAAGTACGTGATGTCAATTCAGGAGATGGATATAAAGAGCAGGAATGCCTCAGCCATGCAGTCAGCTTCAGAATGTTGGAGGAGCATTTTATTATATAGGATATGAGGCCGATATTCAGACCGTGGTTGACGGTGATGCCGGATATTCAATGCCGGGTCATTTCCGGTGACCATATCAGCACAGAAACTGAATTAGTGAATCTACTTGGTAAAATATGGCTCTATGTGGACTGTGGTCAGGCAACTTTCCTGATACTCCTGGACCTCTCTGAAGTTTTCAGTACCGCTGACTGACTTGCTTGTCACCCATTTAAAAGCCTGGAACTAATCTGTTTCAGTTTCTTCCTCCACAGTCAGAACTTTTGAATAAATTGCCTATAAATGTAACATCTTATGAACTCTAGAAGGAAGCTGCTTCGCACAATGCAAGTACAACGGTGAGAATTGGCAGTAAATTTGAGAGGCTAAGATCATATGCCACATACCCTGGTTTACAAGTGAGGTTCATTACTGTCATGGTATGCACAAAAATAATTAATTTAGAGACATTATTCCCTTCCCGTCCCGTCCCCCAAATTATATTCTACTAGTTAAGAATACATTTAGCGGTCCTTTTATGAAGCTGCTGCAAAACGGTGCTTTTGACGCATGCCGAGGCCCCCTTTTACTGCAACTGATAAAAGGTAGGTCTTTTTGTTTTTTTCAAGAAATGGCCATGCGGCAAGTGAAACACTTGCCACATAGCCATTTCAGGGGGGAGCAATTACCGCTACCCACTGAGGTGCCAGTAAGGGTTCTCGCACTCCAATTACCCTACAAAAATTGAAATATTTTTGCAGTGCCAGAAATGGCATGTACTGGGGAGGGAACTGCTGCCTGGCTGCTGTGGTAGCCCGGTGGTACTTCCCTTTTAGCGAGCGGAAAGCCCACATTGGGCTTACTGCTGCTTCATAAAAGGGCCCCTCAATTATTAATGAAGCTTCTCATTTTAGGTTTAAACATATAAGCAGCAATAAGACACCCTCAATACAAAAAAAAGTTGAAACATGTTTATTAGATAAATGCAGGGAAAAAACACCACTTCCTTTAGTATTCTCTCACTCCCCCTCCCCTTGTCTTGAATCTTCCGCTCATATGTGCACCTTTTTCTGTGCTGATGACTCCTACATGACACAAATGTACGCATTTGATTCTAACATTTGTAGAATTCTCCTGTTTATGTACAGAGGGGGCCTTTTACAAAGGCTTGCTAATGTTTTTTTGTGCACACTAAAAATAAGCACGTGCTAAATGCTAGAGACGCCTATATATTCCTGTGGGCGTCTCTAATGTTTAGCGTGCACTAATCATTAGCACATGATAAAAACACTACCACATCTTTATAAAAGACCTCCAGAGTGCATGCTATTAGGAAAGAGGACCCGCTATTTTAAAAATAGGGTGCAGTCTTCCTTTTTAATAACAATGTGCACTCTTTAGGAAGAATGCACACTTTTTGACAACATTCATCCTGGAATGGAAAAAACAACAACAACAAAGGAACATTCCTGTAAATGACATGAGAAACTCCGAGATGTACTGTAATTATGACATGAACTTAAATTTCTTTGCCTTACACTGCCCCTTTCCATACACTCAGTGGTGTGCTGGAGCCGGCTCGCACCGGCTCGCAAGAGCCGCTTGTTAAATGAAAAAGAAAATGACGTCAGAATGAAGGCGGGACTAAGGCACGAACATCCTCCGAATCAAGCAGGGGAAGCCTGGAGACGGCCAGCCAGCACGCAGCAGGGCTTTAAATGGCGGCGCTTCGACGGAGGTAATTCAAAAAAGACGGAGGGGAGGGTGGGAGCGAAGGAGCGGCAGGGGAGGGAGGATAATCGCTGGATGGGTAGAGGGGGGCAGGGGAGAGACCTGCTGGGCATGGGTGGGTAGAGGGGGGCAGGGAAGAGACTTGCTGGGCATGGATGGGCAGAGGGGGGCAGGGGAAAGAATTGCTGACCATGGATGGGCAGAGGGGGGCAGGGGAGAGATTTGCTGGGCATGGATGGGCAGAGGGAGGCAAGGGAGGAGAACAGCTGGCCATGGATGGGCAGAGGGAGGCAAGGGAGGAGAACAGCTGGCCATGGATGGGCAGAGGGAGGCAGGGGAGAGAATTGCTGGGCATGGATGGGCAGAGGGGGGCAGGGGAAAGAATTGCTGGCCATGGATGGGCAGAGGGGGGCAGGGGAGAGATTTGCTGGGCATGGATGGGCAGAGGGAGGCAAGGGAGGAGAACAGCTGGCCATGGATGGGCAGAGGGAGGCAAGGGAGGAGAACAGCTGGCCATGGATGGGCAGAGGGAGGCAGGGGAGAGAATTGCTGGGCATGGATGGGCAGAGGGAGGCAGGGGAGAAAACTGCTGGGCATGGATGGGCAGAGGGAGGCAGGGGAGAGAATTGCTGGGCACGGATGGGCAGGGGAGAGAATTGCTGGGCATGGATGGGCAGAGGGGGCAGGGGAGAGAACTGCTGGGTATGGATGGGCAGAGGGAGGCAGGGGAGAGAATTGCTGGCCATGGATGGGCAGAGGGAGGCAGGGGAGAGATTTGCTGGCCATGGATGGGCAGAGGGGGGCAGGGGAAAGAATTGCTGGCCATGGATGGGCAGAGGGGGGCAGGGGAGAGATTTGCTGGGCATGGATGGGCAGAGGGAGGCAAGGGAGGAGAACAGCTGGCCATGGATGGGCAGAGGGAGGCAGGGGAGAGAATTGCTGGGCATGGATGGGCAGAGGGAGGCAGGGGAGAAAACTGCTGGGCATGGATGGGCAGAGGGAGGCAGGGGAGAGAATTGCTGGGCACGGATGGGCAGGGGAGAGAATTGCTGGGCATGGATGGGCAGAGGGGGCAGGGGAGAGAACTGCTGGGTATGGATGGGCAGAGGGAGGCAGGGGAGAGAATTGCTGGCCATGGATGGGCAGAGGGAGGCAGGGGAGAGATTTGCTGGCCATGGATGGGCAGAGGGAAGCAGGGGAGAGAATTGCTGGGCATGAATGGGCAGAGGAGAGAATTGCTGGGCAGAGGGGGCAGGGGAGAGAAGAGAATTGCTGGGTATGGATGGATAGAGAGGGGCAGGGGAGAGAGGAGAGTTTCAGGACATGGATGGCAGGGAGAGCAAGAGAAATTCTGGACATGGATGGAGGGGAGGGAAGGGAGAGAGAAGAAATGCTGGACATGGAGGGAAGATAGAGGAAGGAGATTAGATGAGGGAAAAGGAAGTGAGGAGAGAAACTGCACATGGATGGAGAAAATAGGCAGAAGCTGGATCCACTGTACAGTCAAGTATGCGGAGGACCAGAAATGAAGAAGAAAGGAGGAAAGAAAAGAAATAAATGGAAAGGAAGCCCTGGAAACAGAGTCAAGGGAACAGATAGAGAGCAGCAGAATCAGATACTGGACAAGCATGATCAGAGAAACAAAGTCACCAGACAACAAAGGTAGAAAAAAAATAATTTTATTTTCATTATAGTGTTTGGAATATGTCCACTTTGAGAATCAGGTGCTGAACGTTAAAAGTTTATGTTTATTTACTTATTTATGGCATTTTATCCCATATTAAACATGAATTAGATTGGAACCTGGGATCATTTAATTTTTTTTCTTGGAGAGAGTAATGTGTTGGCCGCTGCCCCCCCCCCCCCCCGGGTATAGCCAGCTCTGCAATTGTTTTTTTGGGGGGGCACAGAGGTGGACGGGGGGCACAGGGGTGGACGGGGGGGGGGGGGCGCAGAGGCGGATGGGGGGGGCGCCGAGGTGGACCGGGGAGAGAGCCTGTTGTTAAAAATTTACCAGCACACCACTGCATACACTACACAAGCCTTGCTTTTCATAACTCATTAGCTTTGCCCTGTAGTCTTCAGTTCTTGTGCTCCAGCAACTATATATCTCTGATACAAAGCGCTGTGTAGCTTTTCTTTTATAGTTTTTGCTTATACACTCTTGGGCTCCAATATTATCAAACAGCTGTTTCTGTGTTTCGCGATGTGCTGTCTTATAGAATGCACCTGTTTGTCTCACATTGCTCTTTTTTAATTGGCTGTTCTTCATGAGAAATGCATTGCCCTGCACTACTTTCTGCAATTTGCTGTCTTCTATGAGGAAGGTGTTGGACATAGTAGATAGATAGATAGATAGATAGTGATTAGTGGCATTAATTTCTTTTATCTATCTTCAGCACTACACTTATGTTGGCTCTATATTGAAATTTACTGTTGTTGTTTAATTTGGCCATTTGCCTGGTATGTTCATTTGTATTTTTAGTATTTTTGCACTTTATTTGTTTTACAAATTTGCTTGTGCTTTGTCACAATTCACGTCCTTTTAACACATGTGCATTTTTATATTTCTCTATCACTCTTTTTCTTGATTCGTTTATTCATTTACATGCACTCATACCATTCCATTAGTATTTTTAGACACACTATTAAACACCCATAACTTTTTATTTTTAATCTCACCCTTTAAATGAATTCACTTTTATATGCTCCTTTATCACTTGATATATTATGGGTTTCCTCTATTGTTTATTTTATTATCTTTTTCCCATTGGCATCAATTTTGTCATTGGTATTATTTTTTTGTAGGCTTCCATCTTTGCTTATTTATATAGTTTTTATTAAGTTTTCATTAAGTTATTTTAACTGAGCATTTAATTAAGTTGTATGATTTTATGCTATATCTATATCTATCTATCTAGATAGATCGATAGATATAAGTTTTAATTAAGTTAATTTAACTGAGCGTTTAAGTTGTATGATTTTATTTTTTATATATATCTATATCTCTCTCTCTTTATATAGATAGATTGATATATATCTATATCAATCTATCTATCTATAAATTTATATATATCAATATGGGCCCTGTTTACTAAGGCACATTAGCTTTTTTTTTAAAAATTTATCTTTATTAATTTTATCATTCATAATGTACATTTATGAGTGAAAAGGCACATTAGCTTTTTTAACGCACCTACAATTAGCACACGCACTAACCATGTAGGTGCCTATATGGATACTGTAGGCGCTTACATGGTTAATGTGCATTAAAGATGCTAACATGCCTATAATGCAGCTTAGTAAACATGGCCCATAAATTTGTTACATATTTAATTATATATACCTTTTTCATCTGTTAAGGATTCCTAAAGAAGCCATAGGCCAAAACATGAACCCTGTAGAGTCCACACTACAGTAACTCTCTGTCCACCATTTTGATATTGCTGATTCCACAAATAAAGATTTATAAGCTTTTCTTGACTCATCATTTTAGCATTTCCCACCCCTTGGTTTGATTGTAATGATATGAGAAACAACACAACATGAAAATTTTCCAGCTGCCCATCCCTAATAAAGGTGTCCTTTTACTAAGTTGCAGGAAAAAAAGGCCCTGTGGTAGCAGTGGGGACTGTTTTTCCCCTGTGCCAGGGCCCATTTTACCGCAGCAGGTAAAACGCTCCCCCCCAAAATGGCCATGTGGCAAGATAATTCTTACTGCGTGGCCATGCAGTAGGGAGCACTTTTTGCCATCCATTGAGGTGGTGGTAAAGGCTCCTGTGGTAAACTGTTGGTAACTTGGCAGCAAGCAGCAATGCCCGATTACTGCCCGGTTAGTGCCACGCTAGAAAAAACTTTCCGGTGCATCGAAAATGGTATGAGTTTAAGCCAGTAGTTATATATCCTAACTCAAGGAGAAGAGAGTATTGCATATAAAGTTCCAACAAAAAAACCCTCTCTCATATAATGTCAAGAAATAGTATTTTTATTAATAGACTATTAATTCTATAGAATGCATCAATTTTTAAGGGGTAAAAATTAAGGGAAAAAGCCTCTGAATCTAACCCAACCTCCAACCCAAGTAGTCATTTAGTAATAACAAGGGTTGGGGATTAAACTCTGGAATTCATTGCTGGAAAATGTGGTGAAGGCAGTTAGCTTAGCAGCGTTTAAAAAGGGGTTGGACGGTTTCCTAAAGGACAAGTCCATAAACCGCTACTAAACGGACTTGGAAAAATCCAAAATCCCAGGAATAATATGTATAGAATGTTTGTACGTTTGGGAAGCTTGCCAGGTGCCCTTGGCCTGGATTGGCCGCTGTCGTGGACAAGATGCTGGGCTCGATGGACCCTTGGTCTTTTCCCAGTATGGCATTACTTATGTACTTATGTAATTTTATTTATTATTATTTATCAAAGAAAACTTCTACAATCAAATCTTAAATTTAGTCCCATAGGTTCCTCTGTTTTGAGTGTAAAAATCCAGAATTGTTCTCGTCGTAATAATCATGAGAATCTGTCAGGAAAATTCATAGGAATGTGATCAATCGCACAAATCCTTAGTGAAGAAAATTTGTGTCCTAGATTTAAACAATGGGATACAATCGGGCTTCCTCTCTCTGTTGTTTTAAGCAGCTTTTATGTTCAGAAATACGCTTTTTTAAGGGGCGGATGGTTTCATCCACATAAATCTTGAGGCATGAACAGGCACACCACAATGATCAATAATAAGAACTATAACGCATCACCACTTACCTGATATTCTGAATGTTTTCTTTCTATACCCGATTGCTTAATTCTATTATGTTATCTATATTCTTTATGTAATACCAATTGTATCTTTTACTCTGGAATGGTGAATGACATGACGGAACTTTGTAAGCCACATTGAGCCTGCAATTAGGTGGGAAAATGTGGGATACAAATGCAATAAATAAATAAATAAATAAATAATTAGATATACTAAGTAATCCGATGTACAGGTTGTTCAGAACTTTAAGAAGAATGTTTTCCGTGTCACAGGATGTATAAAAAATGCTTTAATTCCAAAGTATTCTGGCAGAGAAAACAGTGAGAGCATTTCAAATGACTACCTTTTGAAGACAGCTTCGGTCTTGTTTTCGTAATATCTGAAGGGCTCATTAATTCTTTTAAATTAGAATTTATTGTGAAAGCAAAATGGAGATATTTCTGGGAAAATATAGGTGAAACAGTGGAGTGGAGGAGTGGCCTAGTGGTTAGGGTGGTGGACTTTGGTCCTGAGGAACTGAGTTCAATTCCCAGCACTTTGTGACTCTGGGCAAGTCACTCCATTGCCTGCCACATAGAGCCTGCCATGAGTGGAAAAGTGCAGCGTACAAATGTAATAAAAAAAAAATCTTCTAATGTTTCCTAATGATATTATGAACCTTAGCTATACCTGGAGTATGTTTTAAAATGCAAGTAATACTATCTTCTGATCCCTTCCCCACCAATCTTGGAGTGAATAATGAATCTCGATGCTGAGAAGCAATAGGCTTTCTGAATCACATCCTTTGGATGACCTCGTTCTGCAAGACATGTTTTAAATGTTTTAGACTCTAGTTTAAAGTCAGAAACATTAGTACAGATACGACGGAAACGTAGGAACTGTGAAAATGGAAGACTCTGTTTAAGGGGAAAAGAATGATCACTGGCAAAATGGAGAAAAGTAATGTGATCTGTTTCTTTTTTATATACTGTTGTCACAAGTTGATCTTCCTGTTTCCAGACTAAAATATCCAGAAAAGAAATCTGGATAGAATGATAATTCAAAGTAAATTTAATATCGAGAGGATTTTTTCCAGCAAATCTCCGGTGTGGCAATGGGGGGCTATGTTTGCCCCCTCGGTGGCAAATCTTTTTATGCAAGAATTTGAATCCAAATGGATCTTGCGAAATCTATTTTCAGAATATATTACACTGTGGGACCGGTACATAGACAATGTTTTTGTTCTATGGAAGGACACTGAGGATAAACTCATTCAATTTTTTGATTGGTTAAATACATGTCACCCAGATTCGCTGGGTGCAGTCCACACACCCAGTGGTCTTAAGTATGCCTTCTTTAGAGTGCGAGTATCACAGTGTGGGAACGTATATTAGGAGGTCATATCAATGTATATTTATGAAGAAGCTTTTAGGACACTTGCCTGTATGGAGATACATTGAAGACTTAGGTCTACATGTGATATGATATGAATAATGCACATGTGTACATTTGAACAAAGCTTATAATTAATGAGTTTTGGTAATCTCTATAACAAACAAGTGTCAAGATTAGCTTCAGGCTGCTTGCTCCCTATTATTTATAGACCAATAGAGAGCTTGGTTTAGAGCATATACATTCCTAGGGTTGTTGATACATAATGAATGAAGCAAATGGGAATAAAAATATATCCTGTAAGTAGAGAGAAGTGAGTAGTGTGTATGAGGTTGATTGAGGATGTGAGAGGACAGACCTTAAAGTTTATAATTTACATATTCCTTTCAGGTTAAGTGTTATCATGATAAATTTGAGAGCACTGGTTGTGTTTGCTCATTACATTAAAAAATTGGAGACCTCCAATGATCGAGAAACTTGTCCACCCTTAGAAGCAGAATTTACCTTTGAGTACTGCTTCACTTGGGTGAGTTAACACTCTGAGGACCTCTCCTTCACCAAAAATATTTTATTCTATTCCTTTTATAGGTAGCTTATGTTCTTTGAGGTCGGTCCTCCCATATTTCTCAATTAGATTTACTCTGGTTTCTTTTGTGTTTTATTGTATAATTTCAACCAGAGAAGTAGTTGGGAATTATATTCAGGTGTTCGGCTTACCACTTGATAAATTATGGCATAGCACTGAAATGTATAAAGCAGATCCTGAGGAAGCAGCAGAGTGAAACTGAGAAGCTCCGTAGAGTGCAGCCTTGACAGCTAAGTTGAAATTCTGCAGCCATTGTAGTATAAATGTCACAAAGAAAACATTAGTGTAAAAAAAAAACTTCAAAATTTGTATTAAAAAAAGTTTGGGAGGAGGAGGTTTTTATGATTAAGGCTATTCATTTAATGCGTTTCAAATTTTTAACTTGTGCTAATAATTTTAACTCAATTAATTGCATCATGCTGACTGCTGCCCACTCCCTCCCCAGTGCTCCTGCAGCTTATTCTCTCCTACCTGCCACCCTGCTCTCTGGCATCTCATCCTGCCCATCCGCCACCCTCTGAACTTGCCTTGTACACACAGCAGCATTAAGCACATGCTGCTCCACTCTTCTCTGTAACCAGAGCCCTCCCTCTCTAGTGTCCTGCCTTCTCTGCACATTTGCCAGATTGGCGGTTTTCCCGCTGAATTGGGTGGTTTTCTGCAACCCGCCGTGGGAAATTTTTGCCCGCAGCGGATTGCGTTTTTTTGGGCTCGTTTTGTGCAGGTTTTGGGGCGGTTTTTCGGCCGGCGGGGGTGGGGCTAATGGCATCAGAGGCGGGGTTTGTGACGTTTTGGGCGGGGTTTGCTGACATATTGGGCGGGGCGATGACAGTGGGGGCGGGGCTGATGATGGTGGGGGCGGGGTGATGATGAAAGGGGTGGGGCTGATGACTGCGGGGGTGGGGGTGATGACGGAAGGGGCAGGGTTGATGACGGCGGGGGTGGGGGTGATGACGGAAGGGGCGGGGTTGATGACGGCGGGGGTGGGGTGTGTGTGGTTTTTGGGCGGGTTTTTGACGGTTTTGTGTGGGAATTTTTTTTTTATCTGGCAACCCTGCTTCTCTGATGAAACTTCCTGTTTCCTGCTGCAGGAGTTGGACACTAGAGAGAAGAGAGGCAATGGTGCCCAAAGGATGGGAGGAGAGACTGGAGGAGATGATGCCCATGGAAGGGAGGGGATGGGAGGAGAGACAGAAGGAGAGAGGACATGGAGCCCATGGGTGAAGGGGAAGGGAAGGGATAGAAACAAGACACATATAAGGAGGAAGAAAAATGGCAGAAAGTTGAATGTGAAAGATGTTATAGGGGAAGAAGTAAAGAAGAGAGGAGGAGAGAAAAGAAATAGTGAGGAGAGAAGAGGAACTGAAAATAGAGTTCAGAGCACAGACAAAGGAACAGAAACAGAGACAGGGAATAAAATAATTAGAAAAATAAAATCACCGGACTACAAAGGTAAGAAAAATGATTTTATTTTCAGTTTAGTAACTGAAGTACAATGTCAGTTTTGAGAATTGACATCTGCAGTCTATATTTTGCACTATACAGGTGAAAATGCGAGGGGGCCACTTTATGCGACCAACCGGGCGATTAAAATTTGTAATCGCGACCAATCATGTGATTAAACCTTTTAATCGGTGAACAGCCCTATTTATGATGGTAATTACCAAATGCCAAAACATTTAAGGCAACAGTACAACTGAAGTATTTTCCTCCTTCTAAATCAAAATAACAGTTGGTTATAGTGGACTTTGTTGAATTGCTTGGAGTAATTTTGATATTAAGAAGTCTGTAAGCCTATATTAGCGTTAAGTTAGGATAAGCAGCATAAAATCTGTTTTAATATTCTGGGATCTTGCAAGGTACTTGTGACCTGGATTGGCCACAGTTGGAAACAAGATACTGGGCTTGATGGACCTTTGGTTTGTCCCAGTATGGACAACGCTTATGTTCATATGTATGTTATGTTCAGTTAGCAGGCATTAGTTTCTTTATGAAAAGCCTATTTTTCAACCCAATGGGAATATCCTGAAAACCCCATCTGGATGGGTGTGCCCCAAGGACTGGGTTGAAAATCCCAGGCCTATGTTGTTGAGAACCCTATAGATACATTTCATGAAACAGTTAATAAAGGGGTCTGCTGCATCTGTCCCTAAAACTGTTGACAGCAGGTGCTCTATAACCCAAGATTTAATAGCTGGTTTATTATCTGCATTGGAGCAAGTATGCTTTGACCGTGTTGAGACCTTGTTTAAATTCAACTTTACAGTGGCCTTTTTAGGTGCTCTTGGGATCAGTGAACAGGTTCTAACAAAGATAAACACTAGTTAATGCCAAACTTAAACAAAGCATTATATACTTTATTTAAAGGAGAAAGAGTCCTCAGAAACCAATCAGATAACAATCCTTGATTGCAACCAGCATCAATTTTGGCCGATATCTTGTTTCTATCATTGGGCTCAAAAACTCTTTTTTTATATATATTTTTCTGTGCCATCATTTACTGTGCATCAAAAAAAAAATTCAAATCAATAAGGTGATTTAAAGCACCAAAGCAATGATTTCATTAATAAAACAGCAACATTGTGGTGCCATTTTGAGGGATTATGATGAAACTGGAAATAAATTTCTGGTGATGACAAGCAGCACAATTTCCTGAAGAAGCCATAAGATGGGTGAAATGGTGGCCCTGTTGAGTATTAAGTGTAGTGGAGGAGTGGCCTAGTGGTTAGAGCACTGATCTTGCAATCCAGAGGTGGCCGGTTCAAATGCTGCTGCTCCTAGTGATTTTGGGCAAGTCAGGTACAAACTTAGATTGTGAGCCCTCCTGGGACAGAGAAATAGCCAGAGTACCTGAATGTAATTTACCTTAAGCTACTATTGAAAAAGGTGTGAGCAAAATCTAAATATATATACAGTGGGGGAAATAAGTATTTGATCCCTTGCTGATTTTGTAAGTTTGCCCACTGACAAAGACATGAGCAGCCCATAATTGAAGGGTAGGTTATCGGTAACAGTGAGAGATAGCACATCACAAATTAAATCCGGAAAATCACATTGTGGAAAGTATATGAATTTATTTGCATTCTGCAGAGGGAAATAAGTATTTGATCCCCCACCAACCAGTAAGAGATCTGGCCCCTACAGACCAGGTAGATGCTCCAAATCAACTCGTTACCTGCATGACAGACAGCTGTCGGCAATGGTCACCTGTATGAAAGACACCTGTCCACAGACTCAGTGAATCAGTCAGACTCTAACCTCTACAAAATGGCCAAGAGCAAGGAGCTGTCTAAGGATGTCAGGGACAAGATCATACACCTGCACAAGGCTGGAATGGGCTACAAAACCATCAGTAAGACGCTGGGCGAGAAGGAGACAACTGTTGGTGCCATAGTAAGAAAATGGAAGAAGTACAAAATGACTGTCAATCGACAAAGATCTGGGGCTCCACGCAAAATCTCACCTCGTGGGGTATCCTTGATCATGAGGAAGGTTAGAAATCAGCCTACAACTACAAGGGGGGAACTTGTCAATGATCTCAAGGCAGCTGGGACCACTGTCACCACGAAAACCATTGGTAACACATTACGACATAACGGATTGCAATCCTGCAGTGCCCGCAAGGTCCCCCTGCTCTGGAAGGCACATGTGACGGCCCGTCTGAAGTTTGCCAGTGAACACCTGGATGATGCCGAGAGTGATTGGGAGAAGGTGCTGTGGTCAGATGAGACAAAAATTGAGCTCTTTGGCATGAACTCAACTCGCCGTGTTTGGAGGAAGAGAAATGCTGCCTATGACCCAAAGAACACCGTCCCCACTGTCAAGCATGGAGGTGGAAATGTTATGTTTTGGGGGTGTTTCTCTGCTAAGGGCACAGGACTACTTCACCGCATCAATGGGAGAATGGATGGGGCCATGTACCGTACAATTCTGAGTGACAACCTCCTTCCCTCCGCCAGGGCCTTAAAAATGGGTCGTGGCTGGGTCTTCCAGCACGACAATGACCCAAAACATACAGCCAAGGCAACAAAGGAGTGGCTCAGGAAGAAGCACATTAGGGTCATGGAGTGGCCTAGCCAGTCACCAGACCTTAATCCCATTGAAAACTTATGGAGGGAGCTGAAGCTGCGAGTTGCCAAGCGACAGCCCAGAACTCTTAATGATTTAGAGATGATCTGCAAAGAGGAGTGGACCAAAATTCCTCCTGACATGTGTGCAAACCTCATCATCAACTACAGAAGACGTCTGACCGCTGTGCTTGCCAACAAGGGTTTTGCCACCAAGTATTAGGTCTTGTTTGCCAGAGGGATTAAATACTTATTTCCCTCTGCAGAATGCAAATAAATTCATATACTTTCCACAATGTGATTTTCCGGATTTAATTTGTGATGTGCTATCTCTCACTGTTACCAATAACCTACCCTTCAATTATGGGCTGCTCATGTCTTTGTCAGTGGGCAAACTTACAAAATCAGCAAGGGATCAAATACTTATTTCCCCCACTGTACAGTGGTGGAAATAAGTATTTGATCCCTTGCTGATTTTGTAAGTTTGCCCACTGACAAAGACATGAGCAGCCCATAATTGAAGGGTAGGTTATTAGTAACAGTGAGAGATAGCACATCACAAATTAAATCCGGAAAATCACATTGTGGAAAGTATATGAATTTATTTGCATTCTGCAGAGGGAAATAAGTATTTAATCCCTCTGGCAAACAAGACCTAATACTTGGTGGCAAAACCCTTGTTGGCAAGCACAGCGGTCAGACGTCTTCTGTAGTTGATGATGAGGTTTGCACACATGTCAGGAGGAATTTTGGTCCACTCCTCTTTGCAGATCATCTCTAAATCATTAAGAGTTCTGGGCTGTCGCTTGGCAACTCGCAGCTTCAGCTCCCTCCATAAGTTTTCAATGGGATTAAGGTCTGGTGACTGGCTAGGCCACTCCATGACCCTAATGTGCTTCTTCCTGAGCCACTCCTTTGTTGCCTTGGCTGTATGTTTTGGGTCATTGTCGTGCTGGAAGACCCAGCCACGACCCATTTTAAGGCCCTGGCGGAGGGAAGGAGGTTGTCACTCAGAATTGTACGGTACATGGCCCCATCCATTCTCCCATTGATGCGGTGAAGTAGTCCTGTGCCCTTAGCAGAGAAACACCCCCAAAACATAACATTTCCACCTCCATGCTTGACAGTGGGGACGGTGTTCTTTGGGTCATAGGCAGCATTTCTCTTCCTCCAAACACGGCGAGTTGAGTTCATGCCAAAGAGCTCAATTTTTGTCTCATCTGACCACAGCACCTTCTCCCAATCACTCTCGGCATCATCCAGGTGTTCACTGGCAAACTTCAGACGGGCCGTCACATGTGCCTTCCGGAGCAGGGGGACCTTGCGGGCACTGCAGGATTGCAATCCGTTATGTCGTAATGTGTTACCAATGGTTTTCGTGGTGACAGTGGTCCCAGCTGCCTTGAGATCATTGACAAGTTCCCCCCTTGTAGTTGTAGGCTGATTTCTAACCTTCCTCATGATCAAGGATACCCCACGAGGTGAGATTTTGCGTGGAGCCCCAGATCTTTGTCGATTGACAGTCATTTTGTACTTCTTCCATTTTCTTACTATGGCACCAACAGTTGTCTCCTTCTCGCCCAGCGTCTTACTGATGGTTTTGTAGCCCATTCCAGCCTTGTGCAGGTGTATGATCTTGTCCCTGACATCCTTAGACAGCTCCTTGCTCTTGGCCATTTTGTAGAGGTTAGAGTCTGACTGATTCACTGAGTCTGTGGACAGGTGTCTTTCATACAGGTGACCATTGCCGACAGCTGTCTGTCATGCAGGTAACGAGTTGATTTGGAGCATCTACCTGGTCTGTAGGGGCCAGATCTCTTACTGGTTGGTGGGGGATCAAATACTTATTTCCCTCTGCAGAATGCAAATAAATTCATATACTTTCCACAATGTGATTTTCCGGATTTAATTTGTGATGTGCTATCTCTCACTGTTACCAATAACCTACCCTTCAATTATGGGCTGCTCATGTCTTTGTCAGTGGGCAAACTTACAAAATCAGCAAGGGATCAAATACTTATTTCCACCACTGTAAGTACATAAGTAATGCCATACTGGGAAAAGACCAAGGGTCCATCGAGCTCAGCATCTTGTCCACGACAGCGGCCAATCCAGGCCAAGGGCACCTGGCAAGCTTCCCAAACGTATAAACATTCTATACATGTTATTTCTGGAATTGTGGACTTTTCCCAAGTCCATTTAGTAGCGGTTTATGGACTTGTCCTTTAGGAAACCGTCCAACCCCTTTTTAAACTCTGCTAAGCTAACCGCCTTCACCACTTTCTCCGGCAACGAATTCCAGAGTTTAATTATACGTTGGGTGAAGAAAATTTTTCTCTGATTTGTTTTAAATTTACTACACTGTAGTTTCATCGCATGCCCCCTAGTCCTAGTATTTTTGGAAAGTGTGAACAGACGCTTCACATCCACCTGTTCTACTCCACTCATTATTTTATATACCTCTATCATGTCTCCCCTCAGCCATCTCTTCTCCAAGCTGAATAGCCCTAGCCTTCTTAATCTTTCTTCATAGGGAAATCGTCCCATCCCCGCTATCATTTTAGTTGCCCTTCTCTGCACCTTTTCCAATTCTACTATATCTTTCTTGAGATGCGGCGACCAGAATTGAACACAATACTCAAGGTGCGGTCGCACCATGGAGCGATACAACGGCATTATAACATCCTCACACCTGTTTTCCATACCTTTCCTAATAATACCCAACATTCTATTCGCTTTCCTAGCCGCAGCAGCACACTGAGCAGAAGGTTTCAGTGTATTATCGACGATGACACCCAGATCCCTTTCTTGGTCCGTAACTCCTAACGTGGAACCTTGCATGACGTAGGTATAATTCGGGTTATTTTTTCCCACATGCATCACCTTGCACTTGCTCACATTAAATGTCATCTGCCATTTAGCCGCCCAGTCTCCCAGTCTCGTAAGGTCCTCTTGTAATTTTTCACAATCCTGTCGCGATTTAACAACTTTGAATAACTTTGTGTCATCAGCAAATTTAATTACCTCGCTAGTTACTCCCATCTCTAAATCATTTATAAATATATTAAAAAGCAGCAGTCCTAGCACAGACCCCTGAGGAACCCCACTAACTACCCTTCTCCATTGTGAATACTGCCCATTTAACCCCACTCTCTGTTTCCTATCCTTCAACCAGTTTTTAATCCACAATAGGACATTTCCTCCTATCCCATGACCCTCCAATTTCCTCTGTAGCCTTTCATGAGGTACCTTGTCAAACGCCTTTTGGAAATCCAGATACACAATATCAACTGGTTCCCCTTTGTCCACATGTTTGTTTACTCCTTCAAAGAATTGAAGTAAATTGGTCAGGCAAGATTTCCCCACACAAAAGCGGTGCTGACTCGGTCTCAGTAATCCATGTCCTCGGATGTGCTCTGTAATTAAGTGTTTCTCCTCACAATTCCCAGCCCCTACTACCTAGCGGGTTATAAAAGGAAACTTCCTGGTGGGCATGTGGTAGGGATGTAGGAGTAAACCTTGTGTAACCTACCTCAGCAGCTCTCAGGCCCCTAATGATAGCACATGAGACTGCATCTTAGGAAATTAAGCCACTCATTTCAGACTGGGAACTGCCAGGGCAAAAATACCTGGAAATTACTCCTGACTGCAATACTTACCTGAATGACCCAAAGTAAGGTGCCAGTAGAATGCAAGGGGTGGAAGTTAGGTGTCAAAATTAGGATTGTGATGTAGAGGGTATTTTAAAAAGGATGAGGGAATAGAGAGCCTAAGCTTCCAAAGAGGAAAGTTAGCAGCACCTCTAGAGGCGATTGAGTGATGTATCTCATTTTTAAACACACATTTGAGAGGACTTTCCACATTATGGTGAAATAATATATGATAGATGTATTTAAAAAGTGTTATGGAGTTTTAACATGTGCTATTTGGGTTTTTTTTTCAACATGTGCTATTGCCATAATGCAGTTTAGTAAATAGGCCTCATTGTCTTCTTATAGGAAAAAATGGGAGACATGGCCAGTGTAGATTGCTTAAATGTAGTCATGCTGAGTATATGAACCTTAATCTGCCTCAAAAATGAACTATTCAGCAACCAATCTATTTGTAGACTGGAAGAAATTATCAGTAATTTTGTATTGTACAAATTCTATATTATCTAATTATTTCTACAGTCCTGCTTTATCCACGAGTAGTGCTTCAATAATATATAGTACAATACTATGATTTTCTCATATTTTTAATATAATTTCTAAAAAGAATGAGACATACAATTGAGAAAATAAAGTTTCAAACTCTTTTTTTTAAACGAACAATATAAGGACTCTGTATTTGTCAATTTTATATTTCTCCAGTGATCCTGTGAGGAATGTGAAAAGTTAAGTAATCATTCCTGACAGTTCTTGGCAGTAGGGCAAGCAAGAATATCTCTCTCCCGATCCAAGATTAAATTTGGACTAAAACACAAGGCTCATTTAGGCAGCAATTAAAGGACCTTATAGACTGAGGGAGAATGAAATGATAAATGCAAAGAGGCTTATTTAATGGGGATATTAAGTAAACTGCTGGTAAAAATGCCCATTTATCATCCACTGATTCCTAATTGGTTTCCTGTTCCTGCCTACATGTGGCATTTTCAGAAGGAATTACCTCCCTTTAGTGCAATTCTTGCAAATGCAATAAATCAAGCTCATAGATTTTAGCTAATTTAGATGGAGGCAAAATTGGAACCAAAGCATACAAAGAGTGCTTGCAATTAATGATCATTAAACTTTTAGCATAGAAAACAGGAAAAATAATTTTAATGCATCATTCCCTAGCAAGACCTCCATTTCAAGACCAGGCAACCATTCATGCACCCCACCCCCCCTCAAAAAAAAAGAGTACAGTACTTATGAGTTCTACTTGTTAGATTCAACATTTATCTGGTGAAACCTTTCCTAGCCCCTATTGGATCACAGATGAAAATGAAGCAATGTAACAGTGCATGTCCTTTCACCTGTTGTGAAAAGTATGGATACATTCCAAAGAGTCGGAGATGCCTGGCAAACGAACGTATCTGAAAAAAAAGGCCTCTTTTTGAGAGGTTCCTTATACTAGCAATACAATAAGTGAATTTCCAGAAGGTCCTTTAAAAATATGCACATTATATCTCTGCACTAGGACCTATTGCATGAAAAATGCCTATGCTAAGCTGAATATGCAGAAGACAGCTAGCTACTGGATGACAACTTCTGCTGGTGTCGTAAGTAATGAGACAGTATCTGGGCCAGAGTGTCACAGGGAATAGAGATTTTAAAACTGGTCCTGGCACATATATCCTAATGGATAAATGCAATTACCAAAATTAGAGTAAATAAAGGAGAATATATAAAATGAAATCAATAAAAACAATCAAACAATATTTTGGAGTGCAATGGGGACAGAAAGAAGAGAGCAGTGAGGAGCATATAACTTGGCTGGATAGGATAGCAGCATAAATTTCAATTATGTTTATTTCAAGGAGGCAAAGCCTCATTGGAAATATTGAGGGCTCTTGGGCGGGCGGGGGGGGGGGGGGGGGAGGGGGGGACATGTATTTGTCTATCTAGCTAGCTAAAGGGAATACAATATGTTGAACTAAATTGAATCTCTAACAAGAAGTCCTACATAACCACAGTAGTAAAGTGTATGTTGGTTCTGAAATACAGAAAAACAGTCATTCTCCCCTAACCCAAAGAACACGTAAGTGAGTGAAATAAAAACTGCAATCCAAAATGCTCTGTCTGGCTGCTTCCTCAGTTTTTGTTACTGTTTTTCTTTCCTTTTAAAAGAAGACAGTAAAAGAGTAGCTTAATGGTTAGAAAATCAGATTGCAAACCAGAGAAACAAGAATTAAAATCCTGCTTCTCCCGCTGACACTCTTTGGATGCAGTTTTATTACTGGGTGCCTTCATTTAGGGTAGTGCTTAATGGCTCAGTGCTATGTGGTGAGACCCTACTCTATAATAGTATCTGGACACTCAGATCCCATTATAGAATGGAAGCAAAATCTGATAGCTACATGCCTAATATTTATGTACCTGTAGTTACACCATCCTTAGACACGGTGTAGCTGTGGTTACATAAATGCGGCAGATATGTATAAAAATGACAGTATTCTGTAAGTTACAAAAGTGGGAGCTCCAACCATATATATATCCTGTCACGGTTGGGGAAGGTAAGGCCTTGGGCTGTGATGAGATTGGCTCTACCTGTGCAGTGTAAACACTGCATGAGCCCTCGCCAACTCCCGCTAACAGGACCACCTGGCAGAGTCTGGAAGCTGGAGAAGACAGGATCTGACTCGGATTGGCTGGAACGTAGGACTAGGCAGCGCCTAGCTGACTGGCTGGAATAAGACTGGAGCAATCTAGAGGATGGCTCTTAAAAGAGCCCTTAGGAGTAGCTCTGAAAAGGAACAAGCAGGGCTGGAAGACTGGAACAAACAGGGCTGGAAGCAGAAACAAGCAAGGCTGGAACAAGCAGGACCAGAAGCTGGAACAAACAGGACCAGAAGCTGGAACAGGCAGGGTTGGAAGTAGGAACAAGCAGAACTGGAAGCAGGAACTGGCCAGTCAATGAACACTGGAGCAACACAACTCTGGAAGCCTATTGTCAAAGCACTGGAGGAATGTGGAGCACTTCCTTATATAATTCCCAGTCAGGAAGTGAAGTCATCTGTCAGTGCCCCATTTACAGCTGTAAGAAGGAAGTGCAGCAACCAGGAAGTAAACACTCACAAGACTCTTAGAAACAACATGCTGCAGGACTCTAGCAGCTTCCTGAATCAGGTGAGGGGCATTCATTAAAGATGTGCGCTGAACTACAAAGTTCAGGAGATCTGCGTCTATGTTATTCACAAGGATTTACACAGGTTTCAGTGTGTAAATCCTCACACCCATAGTTGGGCGCAGATCCCAGCATTACACACTTCTATAAATGGTGCCCAACTTGGGGTACCATTTATAGAATAGCTCTCAGTGCACATATACTAGTAAGATAAGTTGAATTCCATCTACAGTAACCTGTAAGAAAAAAAAAACGTTCGGGTAAAACTTGTTTAAGGGGGCAAATATAAATATTGAACAACACTAATTTAATATTGACCTCTGTCATGACAAAAGGTATTTAAGTCTGATCATACCAACATGGAAATCAGTAAATATGATTTTCTGATGAATACTTTCCAGCATTGAGATCAAAACTGTGCCCCTTTCAGCATGGATTGAAAAGTGCTGTGCAATTTCCTAAATCCATACTACCTGATATCCAATATATTATAATCTTCTTGTAACTAGTGACTTAATGATTTTACTTTTAAAAAAAGGAAAATTATACATAAGGATATAAGGATGCTTTATTTAAGCAGGGAAGAAACAGACGATTCCGGGATGTCTCCAATCTCATCTCTATTCCCCTCCTCCCCCCCTCTTCCCTCCCCTTCTCATGTGCCCTGTGGAATGCCCGATTGGTCTGCAACAAACTTCCCTTCACCCATGATCTCTTCATCTCTCACTCCCTTCAACTGCTCGCCCTAACTGAAACCTGGCTCTCCCCTGATGACACTGCCTCAGTCGCAGCCCTATGCCATGGAGGTTATCTCTTCTCCCACACTCCCTGCCCAGTTGGTCGCGGTGGAGGCGTCGGGTTACTACTCTCGCCCTCCTGTAGTTTCCAACCCCTCCTCCTACCGCAATCCCACTGCTTCTCATCCTTTGAAGCCCACGCCATCCGTCTATTCTACCCGTTGCCACTCAGAGTGGCAGTCATTTACCGCCCCCCAAATAATCTCTCTCTTCCTTCCTCACTGACTTCGATGCCTGGCTTTCTGTTTTTCTTGATCCTTCATCTCCGTCTCTCATTCTCGGATACTTTAACATACACGCTGATGACCCATCCGACCCTCACGCTTCTCAGTTCCTCACTCTAACATCCTCCTTCAACCTCCAGCTGTGCTCCACCACCCCTACTCACCAAAATGGCCATTGTCTCGACCTCGTCCTCTCCTCTTCCGGCTCACCCTCCATTTTCCACGCCTCAGCTCTTCCTCTCTCTGATCACTTGATCACCTTCACACTTCTTCACCCCCCTCAGCCCCGCTCCACATTAACCACTACTTCCAGGAATCTCCAGACTATTGACCCTTCCACCTTATCCTCTAGTATTTCTAATCTCCTCCCCTCCATCATGTCCTCCGAGTCGGTTGACAAGGCTGTCTCTGCTTACAATGCCACTCTCTCCTCTGCTCTGGACACCCTCACGCCATCCATCTCCCATCCCACAAGGTGTACTAATCCCCAGCCCTGGTTGACCCCTTGCATCCGTTACCTTCACTCCTGCGCCCGATCTACTGAACGCCTCTGGAGGAAATCTTGTACCTATTCAGATTTCCTTCATTACAAATTCATGCTATCCTCCTTCCAGTCCTCCCTATTCCTTGCCAAACAGGACTACTACACCCAACTGACCAATTCCCTCAGCTCCAACCCTCATCGTCTCTTTGCCACCCTTAACTCCCTCCTCAAAGTGCCCTCCGCTCCCACCCACCCTCACTCTCGCCTCAATCACTGGCTGACTACTTCCGCGACAGGGTGCAAAAGATCAACCTTGAGTTCACTACCAAGCCACCTCCTCCCCTTCACCCTTCAACCCTCTCCCTCAACCAACCAACCCTGGCCTCTTTCTCCTCCTTTCCTGTAATCACCGAGGAGGAAACCGCCTGCCTTCTTTCCTCCTCGAAATGCACCACTTGTCCCTCTGATCCCATCCCCACCAACTTACTTAACACCATCTCTCATACTGTCACCCCCTCCATCTGTCATATCCTCAACCTCTCTCTCTCCACTGCAACTGTCCCTGACACCTTCAAGCACACCGCAGTCAAACCTCTCTTCAAAAAACCATCACTTGACCCTACTTGTCCCTCCAACTACCGCCCCATCTCCCTCCTACCCTTCCTCTCCAAAATACTTGAGCGCGCCGTTCACAGCCGCTGCCTTGATTTTCTCTCCTCTCAGGCCATCCTCGATCCGCTTCAATCCGGTTTTCGCCCTCTACACTCAACAGAAACAGCACTCTCTAAAGTCTGCAATGACCTGTTCCTTGCCAAATCCAAAGACCACTACTCCATCCTTATCCTCCTCGATCTATCCACCGCTTTTGACACTGTCAATCATGATTTACTTCTTGTCACACTGTCCTCATTTGGGTTCCAGGGCTCTGTCCTCTCCTGGTTCTCCTCCTATCTCTCCCACCGAACCTTCAGAGTACACTCTCATGGATCTTCCTCCACCCCCATCGCGCTCTCTGTTGGAGTTCCCCAGGGATCTGTCCTTGGACCCCTTCTTTTTTCAATCTACACCTCTTCCCTGGGCTCACTGATCTCATCTCATGGTTTCCAGTATCATCTCTACGCTGATGACACCCAGCTGTATCTCTCCACACCAGACATCACCTCCCTCTCCTTCTCTGCGCATATCCAGCAGACAGCCAAGACCTGTCGCTTCTTCCTCTTTAACATCAGCAAAATTCACCCTTTCCTCTCTGAGCACACCACCCAAACTCTCATCCACGCTCTCATTACCTCTAGCCTTGACTACTGCAACCTACTCCTCACTGGCCTCCCACTTAACCATCTATCCCCCCTTCAATCCGTTCAGAACTCTGCTGCATGTCTTATATTCCGCCTGAACCGATATGCTCATATCTCCCCTCTCCTCAGGTCTCTTCACTGGCTTCCGATCAGATACCGCATACAGTTGAAGCTTCTCCTTCTTACCTACAAATGCACTCAGTCTGCAGCCCCTCACTACCTCTCTACCCTCATCTCCCCTTACGTTCGCGCCTGAAACCTCCGCTCACAGGACAAATCCCTCCTCTCAGTTCCCTTCTCCACCACCGCCAATTCCAGGCTCCGCCCTTTCTGCCTCGCCTCACCCTATGCTTGGAATAAACTTCCTGAGCCCATACGCCAAGCCCCCTCCCTACCCATCTTCAAATCCTTACTCAAAGCCCACCTCTTTAATGTTGCTTTCAGCACCTAACCTTTTACCTTTCAGGAAATCTAGACTGCCCCAGTTTGACGACCCCTACTTGTCTGACTGTACATTTGTCCTTTAGATTGTAAGCTCTTTGAGCAGGGACTGTCTTTCTATGTTAAATTGTACAGTGCTGCGTAACCCTAGTAGCACTTTAGAAATGTTAAATAGTAGTAGTAGTAGTAGTAGTAGTATTTCAACGTTTGATGAACCAACTCAAATTCCAGCAGAGCATTCACTAAAGTGTTTAAGCAACTTTGAAAAGTTATTAATCCTAACTGGGTGTCTTTTACTAAGGTGCACTAGCATTTTTAGCTCATGCTACATATCAGCTGATGCATTAATGCTGAGTCACCCATAGGAATATAATGGGAGTCTCCGCGTTTAGTGCCGGCTAATTATTTTTTCAAATGATTCTTTATTGAGTTTTGTAGAGAGATTTTTAGCATGAGCTAAAAATGGTAGCACACCGTAGTAAAAGATCCCCATAATCACTTCAACAGGACAGAGATAAAGTGCTGAGAATTTTAATCTGCTAACTACCTTGCTTGTTTTCTCCTATATGCTTAAATTGAAGACAGAGACTGAAGTGGTGAAGGGAAGTCACTGACCTTACCAAGGTTAGACTGAATTTGATGGATTTTATCTACTCAGAAAATCCTCAACTCTGTAGGATGTAATGTAAGATATATATTTTTTAAAAAGGCGCAATAGACCGTTGGACTAAAAATACCAATATAAACATCCTATATAATAATTCTCACCTCCAACGTTCAAATCCTGCTGCTTGTGTTCATGGCTTCTTCGGAGCTGCTGAGCTAGGCTCCATAGTCAGGCTGACGTCACCATTGCCATTATGCTGTGAACTTCAGAACCCGCAAAAAAAGAAAAAAAAAAAACCTTCCATGCCTCACAGCTGATTCATGTCCAGCAACCCTCCTCTCTTCCCTGCTCCCCCCTCCAGCCACCCAGGTTGTGTAGTGAATTCTTTGGGGCAAGCAGAAAAGATTCCCGGTCCTGCCTGCCCGCTGCCGGCGCTGGCGCTGACCCTGTCCCGCTGCCGGATCGCTGTTCAAAATGGCCACCGAGATTTACAAGGGCGGCCTCCAAGACTTCAGCAGAAGTCTCGTGAGTCCACCATTGGAAGTCTCGGCGGCCATTTTGCATAGCGATCTGGCAACAGGGGAGGGTCAGCGCCAGCAGCAGGCAGGCAGGACCGAGGATCTTTCCTGCCTGCCCCTAAGAATTCGCTACACATTCTGGGTGGCTGGAGGGGGGGCAGGTGAGAGAGCAGGGTCATTGGACATGGGTGGCTAGAGGGGGGGCAGGGGGAGAGGAGGGTCACTGCACATGAGTGGCTGCAGGGGGGTAGGGGAGAGAGGAGGGTCGCTGGACATGGGTGGCTGGAGGGGGGCAGGGGAGAGAGGAGGGTCGCTGGACATGGGTGGCTTTAGGGGGGGCAGGGGGAGAGGGAGGGGGTGAAGGGGATCCTGAGACCAGAGAGGTGGGGGTGGAAGGGGGTCCTCAGACCATAAAGGGGGGCCCTGAGAGAGGGGGGTGGGGGCACACACTCATTCACTCTCTGTCTCTCACATACACTCTCTCTGACAAACTCTCTGTCTAACACACTCTAGCTCTCTGTCACATACACACACAGTCTCACACACAAAGACACTCTGTCTCTCACACACTCTCTCTCTCATACAAACACACACACACACACACACACACTCCTGTCTCCCATCTCTCTCATTCTCTCTCTGACACACACACTCCATCTCTCACACACACTCTCTCTCAAACATACACTCCGAGGAAAACCTTGCTAGCGCCCGTTTCATTTCTGACAGAAACGAGCCTTTTTTACTAGTCCTATATAATAAAATGCACCTCCAACATTCTGAAGCTGACTGCATGGCTGAGGCATTCCTGCTCTCTGTATCTATCTCCTGAATTGACATCACGTACTTCTGGGTTCGTCACAAGCAGAAGTGACCAACCACACGAGGTTTCTCGGCTTTAGAATGTTGGAGGTGCATTCTATTAAATAGGATTGGTCAGTTCCTTGAAGCACAGCCAGAGCTCAGCGTCCTGCACAGTAACGCTCAGACACCAGAGAGAAGGGGGGGCTGACACCAGAGAGAGGGAGGGAGGGGGGCCTGACACCAGAGACGGGGGGAGGTATCTCTGTCACACACACACTCTCTCTCTCACAGTCAATGTCTTTCTCTCTCTCACTCTCACACACTGTCTCTCGCATACTCTATGTCTCACACTGTAACACATTCACACTCTATGTGTCACACAGTCACTCACACACTCTCTTGGTCTCATACACTCAGTCTCACAGAGAGTCTGTGTCTCACACACACTCTCTCTCTCTCTCGCACACACTGTATCTGTGTGAAACACACTCTCTCTCACACTGTGTCTCACATACACACTTGCACACACTCTCATTCTCACACACACACACTCGCACCCAGACTCACTCTCTCTCTCTCTCTCTCACACACACACTCGCACATTCACTCTCTCTCTCTCACACAGTTACTCTCACAAAACATACACTCTCTCAAACATACACACTCTGAGGAAAACCTTGCTAGCACCCATTTCATTTGTATCAGAAACGGGCCTGTTTTACTAGTTATACATAAAACAACTCAGTTCAACTATTTCATCCTAAAATGCAACTTATGTTCATTCATGTCAGTATTTATATACCACTTAGACCTAAGTGTTTTTTACAGTTTCATTTTGCAGGTACTGGATCTGTCCCTAGTGGGCTTACAGACTAAGTAGTACTTTGTACTACTGTTGTACCTGGGGCAATAGAGGATTAAATGACTTGCCCAGAGTCACATGGAGCTGCAGAGGGAATTGAACCTGGTTCCATAGAATCTCATCCCACTACTGACCATCTGGCAGCAGTGAGAAGTGAACCCACTTCCGCAGGTCCGCAAACTACTGCACTAACCATTAGGCCACTCCACTCACTCAAGCACTTATGTTCTTATGTTAATACGTTTATTTCTGTTCTGCTTAATCCACAACTATCCCCCTTGCCCTAAATTCACAGTAAAATTAAAGGTTTTACCTTTTTCCAAACATCCAATAATTCAGTCTATGACCTAATCATAAATGGCACAGCATTCCATAAACCAGGATCCACAATTCATAACATTTGCTGATATGCAATCATTTTTTTGTCCATATTTTATAGAAGGCATGCTGCATAAGGTCTAATCTTGGGAGAACAAAAGACATCTGCAATGGTTCACAAGCACTTTTAAAATTAATATGCCATTCAAATGGTAACCAGTATAGAGAGTACAATACTGGTGAGATATGATTGCATCATTTACTGCCTGACATTAGCTGAGCAGCAACATTATGCACCAGCTGTAACTTTTTATTTGAAGATGTAGGCAGTCCAAGATATATCGAATTGCAGTCACCTAAGGTAAGAAGAACCAGCTGTTACAAAACAGTTACCATTGCTGATACTAAGCAATTCTATCTTTTTTAAAGTTCAGAAACAAAAAGGCTGAATGCAGAGCCTTTTATGAAATACATATAAGAATGTGTAGGAATGTACATGTCTTTACTGGGACACACAGTGGGCGCACCCTTTTGATAAATATTTACATAGTGTAACCAGGGTCCTCCTTCCACATGGGGGCTAGGGCTAACCCTGCTTAGCTTAGCTGTCTCCCTCCAAGGTATGAGATCCAAACCACCTCCCCTCTATCAGGTAATTGTCCTGGTCTGGCCGCTCTCCGGCTGGCCTGAGCCTTTTTCCTGCTCACGGCAGAGACACACAAAAACTCAGCATTCTCATAGTTTCTTGAAAACACAGGTTTTTATTTTCTCAGAACCCTTTTCTTCAATGTAGCCTTAGTCTTCACTTAGTTTCATCACCAACAATGAAAGATTCAGTTCAGGTTTTCACATTCACCTTCTCAACACAGTTCAATCTTAATTCAGAATACCACAAAGCAGTAAATCCTTGCCTTGTTCCCAATTGTAGCATAACCCTCACAGGCACAATCTTTTATCCTCAGATAGTGAATGGGTTAGCTTTCTCCACCATCTCTTTCCCCACTGTATTATTTTCTCTTCTCCAACTGTCCACAGTTATGGCCATACTGACGCCACAAAACCTTTTACCTTTCCTGCTGGAGTCTGAGCAAGACCTGAGACCTCCATGCACTCCTCCTCCCCCTCTTCCCCTACTTCTTCTTTATCCCATTCCATGTCTTCCTCCACCCAGGGTTCCCCCAGCTGCTGCTCATTCCCTTGATCAGAACTCATTTCCCAATCATTCACTCCTCCCTCCATTTCCTGAGAGTCCTGCTGGTGTCCCAGTGGTTTCTGGGGATGGTAGTTTCTTCCCCTAACTAGTGGTGTCACTGGTGCTTTAGCCACTAGAGGGTGAACTTTTTGTCTAGAAGGAATTAGTGAAGGAGAGTCATTACATCTAAAGGGAAAACTCCCCCCCCCCCCCCCCCCCCGTCCCTGTTTCAGCACTACCGGAACTAGACTCCTTTCAGACCCCTCACAATAGACAAACAGAGGCATCAACTAGCAGATTCTATGTATAGGTATTAGCTCCTATACATTTGGAGGGTAATTTTATAATAGGGTGCCTACGTTACTAGGGAAGGAAGGCAAATATTTTTAGCCTATTTTATAAAGAAACTAGTAAAAAAGGCCCGTTTCTGACACAAATGAAACGGGGGCGCTAGCAAGGTTTTCCTCAGAGTGTGTATGTTTGAGAGAGTGTGTGTAAGAGTGACTGTGTATGAGAGAGAGAGTGAATGTGCGAGTGTGTATGTGTGTGAGAGAGAGAGAGTGAGTCTGGGTGCGAGTGTGTCTGTGAGAGAGAGAGTGTGTGTGTGTGAGAATGAGAGTGTGTGCAAGTGCGTATGTGAGACACAGTGTGAGAGAGAGAGTGTGTTTCACACAGATAGTGTGTGCGAGAGAGAGAGAGAGTGTGTGTGAGACACAGACTCTCTGTGAGACTGAGTGTATGAGACCAAGAGAGAGTGTGAGTGACTGTGTGACACATAGAGTGTGAATGTGATACAGTGCGAGACATAGAGTGTGTGAGAGACAGTGTGTGAGAGTGAGAAAGACATTAACTGTGAGAGAGAGAGAGAGAGAGTGTGTGTGTGAGAGAGAGAGTGTGTGTGTGTGTGTGTGTGTGTGTGTGTGACAGAGATACCCCCCCTCTCTGGTGTCAGGCCCCCATCCCTCTCTCTCTGGTGTCTGAGCGTTACTGTGCAGGACGCTGAGCTCTGGCTGTGCTTCAAGGAACTGACCAATCCAATTTAATAGAATGCACCTCCTACATTCTGAAGCCGAGAAACCTCGTGTGGTTGGTCACTTCTGCTTGTGACAAACCCGGAAGTATGTGATGTCAATTCAGGAGATGGATACAGAGCGCAGGAATGCCTCAGCCATGCAGTCAGCTTCAGAATGTTGGAGGTGCATTTTATTATATAGGATATGGAGGGGCATTTTCAATATATCTAAGACCAACTTTGGACATTTTGCTCAAAATGTCCAGAATCTGAATAGTGAATATAGCGATTTTTGAAACAGCAAAATGTCTATCTTGCTAGATTATTATTTTTTGCACTTGTATCCCACATTTTCCCACCTATTTGCAGGCTCAATGTGGCTTACAAAGACCTGTTATGGCCATACCAGGTTAAATAGTACAATTGGTGTTATAAAGAAGTTAATGAAGACAAGAGGATTTGTTCAAGCAGTTGTAGAAAGATACATTTTGAATAAAGTTGGATAGGTGTTGTGTTATAGTTAGTTAAGAGTTCTCGTGATAGACTTTGTTAAAGAGGTAGGTCTTCAGGGATTTGCGGAAGTTAGTTAAGTCGTTGATCGTTCTCAGGTGAGTTGGGAGTGAGTTCCATAGCTGCGTGTGTTTATTCTCTGTGTGTGTGTGTTATGCTCTGTGTGCTTATCTTTTTGGTCCTTTTTTGAAAAGAAAAAAAGTCCAAGTGAAAAACACACAAAATCAAGTTATTGGGATGTAGGAGGAGTCAGCAGTCTTAGTAGACTGGCCACATAGACATCCCAGCAGAGCAGTGGGGCACCCTAGGAAGCACTGCAGTGGTCCACAAAAATGCTCCCAGGTCCGCCCCGGGTGTCAGCGGGTGGGGGGTGCTCCGCGAGAGCCGACAGTTTTTTTTTAATCCATGCAGCGATCGCCGATGCAGGCAGCGCCTCGCGTCTGCCCTGCATAAACTGAAAAGAGGAAATCGCTTTGCTGACGTCGGGCCTTCCCTCGCTTGTTGTCCCGCCCTCGAGGAAATAGGAAGTTACCTCAAAAGAGGGCGGGACAACAAGCGAGGGAAGGCCCGACGTCAGCAAAGCGATTTCCTCTTTTCAGTTCATGCAGGGCAGACGCGAGGCGCTGCCTGCATCGCTGCACGGATTTAAAAAAAAAAGCAGGGTGGTGGCTTTATGGTGAAGAGGGCTCAGGCCTCTTGACGGAGGGGGGGCTCAGAGGGGAGAAGGGGATTGGTGAGGTGCTCAGAGGGAAGAAGGGGATTGGGGAGGGTGGTCATAGGGGAGAAGGGATTGGGGAGGGTGGGGGTGCTCATAGGGGAGAAGGGGATTGGGGAGGGTGCTCAGAGGGGAGAAGGGGATTGGAGAGGGTGGGGGTGCTCATAGGGGAGAAGGGGATTGGGGAGGGTGGTCATAGGGGAGAAGGGGATTGGGGAGGGTGGGGGTGCTCATAGGGGAGAAGGGGATTGGAGAGGGTGGGGGTGCTCATACCGTAGGGGAGAAGGGGATTGGGGAGGGTGGTCATAGGGGAGAAGGGGATTGTGGAGGGTGGGGTGCTCATAGGGGAGAAGGGGATTGGGGAGGGTGCTTAGAGGGGAGAAGGGGATTGGGGAGCTCAGAGGGGAGAAGGGGATTGGGGAGGGTGAGGGTGCTCAGAGGGAAGAAGGGGATTGGGGAGGGTGGGGGTGGTCATAGGGGAGAAGGGGATTGGGGAGGGGAGTGCTCAGATGGGAGAAGGTCTGGGGGGTCTGACAAGGGGGCAGGAGGGAAAATGGGTCCATGCCTGGGGCAGGTGGGAGAATGGGTCTGGGGCTGAAAAGGGGGGATGCAAGGCATGTGGTGGATGAAGGGGGCTGGAACTGGGGGCTGAAAAGGAGGGTATTTCGGATAAGGGGGCTAGTACTGGAACTGGGGGCTGAAACGGGGCAGAGGCTGAAACTGGAGGCTTTAAAGGGGACAGGGAGAACTGGCTGGGGCTGAAGCTCGGGACTGATGGGAGAAAAGGGCTGGGGACTGGTGGGATAGTGGGGCTGAAAAGGGGGGCAGGTGGGAGATGTGGGCTGGGGCTGGAACTAGGGGCAGGTGGAATAAGGGGGCTGAAAAGAGGGGGCAGAGAGAGAGGGGACAGACCCTGGATGGAAGTGGGGAGCGTGAGGGAGGGCAGACCTTGGATGGATGGGAGAGGGAGGGCAGACGGATTGAAGGGGCAGAGAGAAAGGGCAGATGGTGTGTGGAAGGGGGAGAGAGAAAGAGGGCAGACTGGGGTAAATGGTGGATGGAAGGGGCAGAGATAGAGGGCAGATGTGGATGGAAGGGAGAGAGAGATGGCAGACTGGGGCAGATGGTGGATGGAAGGGGCAGAGAGAGAGGGCAGACACTGGATGGAAGGGACATTAGAGAGGGCAGACACTGGATGGCAGAGAGTGAGCGAAGACATGCTGGATGGAAGGAAGACAGTGAAAAGAAGATGAGGAAAGCAGAAACCAGAGACAACAAACTGTAAATATATATTTTAATTATTTTGCTTTAGGATATAGTATTGTAGCTGTGTTAATAAATGTTTATAAGTAGAACATGTAAATAAGGTCATCTTTTTATTAGACTAATTTTAATACATTTTGACTTAACTTTCAGAGAACAAAACCCCCTTCCTCAGGTCAGGATAGGATAATGTAACAGCACTATACTGTATTGACCTGAGGAAGGAGATTTTGGTCTCTGAAAGCTAAATATATTAGTCCAATAAAATGATATTATTTGTTTTATTTCTATTTGTTAATTTGTAAAGTGGTGATTGGTACTTGTTAGTTTTTTCAAATTTACATCTGCTGTCTTTATATTTTGCACAGTACTAGGGGACGTTTTCTGTTTCTGTGGTGTTGCATTGTATGTAGAGTCTGGCATCTTGGGGGTTCAGTTTAATTTTTGTCTAAATAGAAAGTTTAAAAATTACTACTTATTCTATAGTGGATTAGGGTGTATCTGTGTTTGTGAAAAAGACATGGCTTTCAGTTGGCATTGACTGTGCAGGATCGACGATCTGTATTATTCGGTCTGGTTTCGTTTTACAATAGGTGAATTGATGTTCTAGTGCTCACTGTAGTGTTTAAGATGCTTTCCTTTTCCTTGTGTGACTCGTAGAAATTACTGCTTATGGTATGGTAGAATCGCTCTATAGGTCCTGATGTTTTGTATTCTCGGTATGCCTAGTACTGGATTTGGGGGGGGGGGTGGGGGGGGGGGGGGGGGGGGGGGGGGGGGGTTAAAAAATGACCGGCCCCGGGTGTCAACTACCCTAGGTACGCCACTGTTTTCATCTTATAGGAAGAAAACAAATGCCCCAAAAGTGGAAGGAAAGTGTAATCGATATAATCCCATATGCACACTTGTTCTACAAGCGTGTAATTCTTACTTCAATTAATCACAGCTAATATGTCTCCACCTCATCCATATTCCCTGGGAACATGTTCATATACATAATTCAGAGAACATAACTGATTTAAGATAACCTGATCACTCTCTATCAACCAGCTTTCTGTTATAATAAGGAGATCAGATTTCAAATCAATCAAATTGTGGAAAATCTCAATCTTTGGTTTCACAGACTGAGCACTCATGAAATATATGGCAAAAATGACGGTCTGGGATGACTAAACACCACTCAAAGTAAGAGAGTTGGCCTGTGTCAAAAGGTCTTAGTTAGTGGTCAGAGAAGACCATAATGTCCTTTCCCAGTAACTACATGGATGGAAAAAACCATTCATGGTACATGCAATAGATCAATGTCTCAAAGAAGAGCTGCCTATTCATCAGTACATATATGTCAAGTAAAATAGATCTTAATCTGACACATTAGTAACTCTGAAAAACTAAACAAAAACATAGTTCATTTTGAAATCCCCTTCTGAGGTTTAAACCATGAATTTTTATCCCTGGAATTTTCAAAAGAAAAGTCCAGGGAGAGATTCCTTGTGAAAATATACCTTCAATGCAAAATAATCATTGAGTTTCAATACTGTCCCCTCAAATGGACATGGTTCAGTATTATGAACTTTATCTTCCTGACTTTGTGAGTTTATATCTGTAAAAGATGAGTGAATTATATTACTTGAAAATATACCTTACATGACAATAACTGCTTATTTGCACATGCAAACAAGTTTCCATACGCATACAATGCATGCAAAAATCCTACATGTATGGAAAACATGAAAACACATGAACATTGCAACAAAACAATAATTTAAAATGAAAACTAATCAAAGTGGGTTGATTTTTTTTTTTGGTTTGCCTGTGAATACCTCTAGTGCCAATAGGGACAAATAGAAAACTGTCTGTTTCTGCTGGCAAAACTTGAAAGACCTTTGGAGGAGGAGAGAGATTCAGTGGGGTTTGAGAAATGAAAGGTGGGAGTTTTCTTGCTAGTATGAAGGAAATGAAAAAGGTTGATTCAGAACCTCTATTATATTCTTTGACTTCTCTATTATAGTCTTATGGTGGATGGTTGGGGCACAGAAGTTTTTCATTTATTTCCAGAGTGGATCATAACAATTTAGGGACCAAATATCCTTAATGGTATTTTTAATGGAGGTGAGGAGGATGGGCATCTGAGATTGATACCCATCCTCTCCGCCCCCATTAAAAACAAATCTTCTCTTTCTTGTATTTGGGGATTGTCGCAGCAGTATTTCCATTACCATAGTCTTTAATGTATTAATGATAATGCTGATGCATTTTTATAATGGTATTTAAGCAAATGTTATGCCCTGTGTTTTTGAGGTTTTATTTTTGTGAGTTTGTTGTTGCTATTTTTTTCCTTTGAAAATTGGACAGTATGCTTTACCTGTTTGCTAATAAAGATATTTTAAAAAAATCAGCAAATTAGGGGTGTTATCTATAAGTATTAATGTTAGCATATATACCCTAAAAATATACAAGCTACATTCTATTGTTCAGTGGTGCTATACATTACCATATGCCATTGAACTGAACCATAGAAAGAAGGTCTCAAGTTCAGACTCATGTAGCCATAGAAGCAAATAATGGACAACCAGTGGCGTACCAAGGGGAGGGCGGTGGGGGCGGTCCACCCCGGGTGCACGCCGCTGGGGGGTGGCGCGGCACATGCCTGTCGGCTGCGAGTTTGAATCGCTATGCTAAATTCTCTCGTTCGCTGCAGCTCCCTCCCTCTGCCCTGGAACAGGTTACTTCCTGTTCCGGGGCAGAGGGAGGGAGCTGCAGCGAACGAGAGAATTTAGCATAGTGATTCGAACTCGCAGCCGACAGGCACATGCCGCGGCACCCCCCCCCTAGCGGCATGCACCCAGGGGGGTGTCATTTCGCCAGGGGGGGGGCGTGCTGCGCCCGGGGGGGGGGGGCGCATTGGCGATCCGCCCCGGGTGTCGTCGAGACTAGGAACGCCACTGTGGACAACCCATAATTTTGAGCTTTCAAATGGCATTTCACAATCACAAATCATTTTAGAATTAACATATCCAACATTTGACTTTCAAGAATTATGTTTTATATAACATAATGCTGCTCAAATTTCCTTTAATTTTGACCTTAACCTTCGGTTCCACCTCACTCTACCTAATATCTAGAAATACTAGCATCTTTTTTCAATTTTAATTTCCTGTAACTTTTCCTTGATTATGCAGATGGTAGAGAAGATTATTTCTTTGATACAGTATTGCTAATGAATGTTAATTTCAACCAATATAACTATCACTCAAATATACTACAATGAACTTTATTCCATGGATCTTTTTTTATCAGTTTCTGGGAAACTACTTACAGAATTAAAAATTGTATTAAAAGGCCATTGGGAGGTACCAGCTTGGAGGTATTGGATTTATATCTGGCAAGAATATGTGTTAAAATCTACCTAAGGCAATATAGCCACTTGAAGAGTTAACCAGAAAATATTCCTATAAATACTTAAATGTAAATGTTATTAAAATATAATGGGGCACATAATCAAAATAAATAATGTCACAAGTAGCAGATTGATGTGTTTCTCACATGAAAATGTCCAAACCATATGATCAAACATACCCAGAAAAAATGTTTAAGTCTGATATTCGCTTAAAAAAAATGCACGTTTTCAGAAGGGGTGTGCAGTGGGTGTGAAATGGGTGGCATTATGTGATTGCCATTTTCTTTTGTGATGGTGGATATCAAAATGACTTCATGGGGCTGGAAAGAGAAACAAATTTAGACCTGTTTTAAAAGTGACTAAGTCAAGCCTGTGACAGATGGCAACAGCCAGATTGTGTCGGGGGGGGGGGGGGGGGCTGAGGAGTGGGTAAGCAGTACACAGACACAGGTGCTGTGTGAGCTGCGGTGGCCATGGGGACAGAGGATGGCATGGTGGCCTTACTGGGGAGCAAATGCACTGTTGTTGGGATGTGGGGATGAGCAGTGGGGTGAAGAAAGTGTTCCTTTGGGTGGCTACATGTACTTTTGGGAGCTGCTACCAATGTTCCCATCAGTATGTAGGCATGAAACAGCATGCAGATGCTGCGGGGGGGGGGGGGGGGGGGGGGTTGTTAAGGGGTTCAGAAATATGCAGCTCCTCATTTCCGCATTTAATGGTTAGCGGAGAGGGCCTGATAGGAGTTGGATGAGATGTTTTAGGTTGTTCTGAAGATGTGGTAGGGGACTCAATTGTCTTCCTTCAGAATACACTCTATCTGACCCTGCCTATGTATGGTGTTTGCACACGACTGGTGATGTGATCCTGGGGAGCACTGCTTCGCTCTCACCTTTCCAGGCTGCTCCTGATTGATCTCCATGCCCTCAGAGACATTGTGGTGTGTCAGGTGGTGGTGTCTTTTAAATATTTCTCTCCTGTGCCTGAGTCACAGGAGGACCAGCAGATCAGACTCCTCCAGAGAGAGACTATAATCTTTCCTGAGAGATATGGTACCCAGACTGAGGGATGCCGTTCCACATGCAACAATAGCAGGCTTATTTTTGAAAGAGAAGGGTGCCCATCTTTCAACACAAATCGCAAGATGGGCTTCCTTCTCCCAGGGTCGCACAAATCGGCATAATCGAAAGCCGATTTTGGGTGTCCTCAACTGCTTTCCGTCGCAGGGACAACCAAAGTTCACAGGTGTGTGTCAGAAGCTTAGCGAAGGTGGGACTGAGGCATGCTTAACACATGGGCATCCTCGGCCGATAATGGAAAAAAGAAGGGCATCCCTGATGAGCACTTGGCTGACTTTACTTGGTCCATTTTTTTCTTGTGACCAAGCCTATAAAAGGTGCCTGAACTGACCAGATGACCACCGGAGGGAATTGGGGATGACCTCCACTTACTCCTCCAGTGGTCACTAACCTCCTCCCACCCTAAAAAAAACTTTAAAAATATTTTTTTCCAGCCTCTATGTCAGCCTCAAATGTCATACTCCGGTACATCGCAGCAATATGCAGATCCCTGGAGCAGTTTTAGTGGGTGCAGTGCACTTCAGGCAGGCGGACCCAGGCCCATCCCCCCACAAACCCACTGTACCCACATCTAGGTGCCCCCTTCACCCGTAAGGGCTATGGTAGTGGTGTACAGTTGTGGGGAGAGGGGTTTGGGGGGCTCAGCACACAAGAAGAGGGAGCTATGTACCTGGGAGCAATTTATGAAGTCCACTGCAGTGCCCCCTAGGGTGCCCATTTGGTGTTCTGGCATGTGAGAGGGACCAGTGCACTACAAATGCTGGCTCCTCCCATGACCAAAGGGCTTGCATTTGGTCGTTTCTGAGATGGGCTCGAAACCTTGGGGTCATCTTTGACTCTTCTCTCTCCTTCTCTGCTCATATCCAGCAGATCGCCAAGACCTGTCGTTTCTTTCTTTACAACATCCATAAAATCCGCCCCTTTCTTTCTGAGCACTCTACCAAAACCCTCGTCCACACCCTTGTCACCTCTCGTTTAGACTACTGCAATCTGCTTCTTGCTGGCCTCCCCTCTCCAATCGGTTCAAAACTCTGCTGCCCATCTCGTCTTCTGCCAGGGTCGCTTTACTCATACTACCCCTCTCCTCAAGTCGCTTCACTGGCTCCCTATCCATATTCGCATCCTGTTCAAGCTTCTTCTACTAACCTACTCACTCTGCTGCTCCCCAGTATCTCTCCACACTCGTCCTTCCCTACACCCCTTCCCGTGCACTCCGCTCCATGGATAAATCCTTCTTATCTGTTCCCTTCTCCACTACTGCCAACTCTAGACTTCGCGTCTTCTGTCTCGCTGCACCCTATGCCTGGAATAAACTTCCTGAGCCCCTACATCTTGCCCCATCCTTGGCCACCTTTAAATCTAGACTGAAAGCCCACCTCTTTAACATTGCTTTTGACTCGTAACCACTTGAAACCACTCACCTCCACCTACCCTCCTCTCCTCCTTCCTGTACACATTAATTGATTTGATTTGTTTACTTTATTTCTTGTCTATCAGATTGTAAGCTCTTAGAGCAGGGACTGTCTTTCCTCTATGTTTGTGCAGCACTGCGTACACCTTGTAGCGCTATAGAAATGCTAAATAGTAGTAGTAGTAGTATGGGCGTCCTTATTTTCCATTATCATCAAAAATCAGAAATAACCAAGTCTAAGGATGACCATCTCTAGGGACGACCTAAATTTCAAGATTTGGGCGTCCCTGACAGTATTATCGAAACGAAAGATGGACACCCATCTTGTTTCGATAATACGGGTTTCCCCGCCCCTTCCCAAGGACGCCCTCAGGAAAACTTGGGAGCCATGTTTAATTATGCCCCTCTAGATATGCATTTTTTTGCGTGTAGAGGGAACATCCTATTGTTGCAGAGAAAGTTTTTTTCAATGCGGGGACCACTACCGCTGTTGCACGTTTTCCGTAGTGTGTTTCTGATTGGTGGAGACAATTATCTCAGAACATGTATGTCATTTGGAGTGCATCATTTTATTTCTCATTTAAAAGATGTATTTTTGAATATTGGAAAGTATTTATTTACCTCCTTCATTATGGACTTATTTTTTTGCACATTTTTTTTTTTCCGACAGACATTTTTTTCCCATTTGGACATCATATTGAAAATGCCCTCTTAATTTCCCATCAAAAATGGTCAAATGGTCTTTATAGTGTTATTTTTCAAAACTGTGCGGGCAGGGGAAAAGGGCAGACAAGAAGTGGACACCTATTAACATTCTGAGAAATTTACCTATTTTATAAAGGCAATATAAACCTGTATATGCTTAATTTCAGCATTCACACCATTCCTTGCACACTCCAAAATTCAACACCCTCACCTGAATTAATTACACAAATGATTATATCTCTATGTGGCATGAAAAATGGCACAGCTTTATTAACATAAAAATGATAAGCTTCAACTCATAACATCAGAAGTACTGAACCCTGTATATATTCCCAAAGACATCCCAAACTCAGTTCAACTCTTTCCTACCCAGAACGGCTAGTCAGGGATCAACTAGCCTCCTCTGATATAATATATTTAGCATCAACTCTCAGGGCCCTGTTTACTAAGCTGTGCTGTAAGCGCGCTAACTTTGTAATGCATACTAAAAATTAGCACATGCTAACGATAGACACCAATTATATTCCTATGTGTGTCTTTAGTGTTAGTGCATGCTAAAAATTAGCATGCGCTAAAACGTTTGCACGCCTAAAGCACTGCTTAGTAAACAGGGCCCTCAGTGAGACCCGAGGTGATGCAGGGCCTCAAATCAACTTGTGGCAGTGTCACCACCAAGGAAACATCATTCCATCAGACCCTTACTTCCTCATTTCCCCTGATTTCTGGCTGTGTCTGGGTCCAGAAAGATCCAACTTTCTACCCACAACCAACTACCTTCAGCCCTCTACCCCAAAGTCTACACCCTATAGCCAAGCAGCCCCTCCTACCCTCCATGGACACCACCCATCACCTAGCTACTCCACCACAAGACCTTCCCACTAGAAAATGGAGAACGGAAGGGAGCGAAACAATTTCCACATATACCACATTCACTATAAACTCTTTCTCTAATGCACCACCCTCCCCATTATGCCATTGCCTGCCAAAATTATTATTTTTTGTATTTATTCAGCTAATCATATATATATATGATGACAACCCTGCTGAACCCTTTAATTTTCACTACAATCAGGAAATAGTGGTAGCAATCTAGGATAGCACAAAATGCAGCCTCATTTAATTTTATTGTGGATCCAGTGACAGTTCACATCTAGATTGACACTCACTCAGTGACAAGTTTCTGAGCTTGAACCGACTAGGAAGATATGGAAGCTCATCCAGTTGTGCTCTAGGTGTCTAAAACTGCAGTCTGCCTGTCAAAAATCAGACTATTATGATTAAACCATGATTCTGTAGAAATCCATAACATTCCAGATCATCCTCCATATATTGCCCTTTGATCTAAGCACACGTGTAGAACTTTTTGATAGTGCCTAGATCCTCATAATTTGAGACTGATCCCAATGAGCTACCATTTAACAACAGGTCATCCATCCTTCCTTTCAACAATATTATAATTTATAAGCTAAAGCAGCCAGACTCAATCCATGCAGCACATATCCTGATTAATGTAAGAAACTCATTACAAATCAATTCATGAATAATTATACCATAAATTCTACAGATTTATTCATATCATCAAACCTACTAGATATTAATCTAAAAGAGAGAAAAAAAACCAATATGAAATTGATGGCAACATTTATCGCAGGAAAAATTAAAAATCATCTTTCAGCATCAATCTTATGTGAGTATATGAAAATGAATTATTATTGCTAAGAAACATATGAGAAAGAGCAATGAAAAATATATTCATATGGAACAATAAACACTCATTATCAGAAAGTCTTAATGGGTATTTTGCAATTAGTGAATTGTTAAAGGTCAGACTGGGTATTCACCATTAATGATCAGGCAGATATTCAAAAGCACTTATGAGGTTGGTGATGTGCCAACCACATAAATGCTTATTTAAAAATATATATATTTGAAGATGGTCAAATGGCCAAAACTGTGGGGCCCTTTTACTAAGCCACTTAGGTGCCTATGCACGCCCAATGAGCGTCAATTTGGAGTTACAACCCAGCTACCATATGGCCTGGTTTACACGCGTCCACTTCATGCACCGGAAAATAATTTTTATTTTACGGCACGCAGCAGAAACTGGGCGTAATCATCATTCTATGTATCTAGACCATTACCCCCTGTTAATTTGTGAGGCCTTATCGCTAAGTTAATGGGTGGGGATAAGGTCTCAGGGCCAAAATGGACATGTGCCAATTTTTATTTTGCTGCACATCCATTTTCGGCCAAAAAAAGGCCTTTTTTGCAGGTGCACTGAAAAATGGACAGGTGCATGTCCAATACACACGTCTACACCAGCATAGACCATTTTTCAGCGCACCTTAGTAAAAAGACCCCTGTATGTTTATGAAAGGGTTAATGATTTTGGGGTGGAATAAAGACAGCAAAAACCTACAAGGGATAATATTCAGCCTGCATCAGTCAGCGGTGTTTAAGCTACTAACGTGCACGGGCTGAACTGAGTTCAGATATTCAAGGAGGGACAATGTCCAGGCTCTGACATTGAAAATCCAGTTACAATAGTTGCAGCCGTCAGCCAGAACTTAACCGAATACTTGCTCGTATTCAGACCAGTATGTGATTAGCTTGGTGGATAAAGTTTGGACATCCTTTTGCTGTCCTAACTTTATCCACTTATGTAACCAATTGACGGTCTGAATATTGCCACTAACCGGTTAATTACTGGCTTCGCCCAAGCTCTGCCACAAGCCATCCCGGCACTAACCTGGACAGTGGAGGGGCAGTTAGTGCTGATATTCTGTGGCACTGTCCAGTTAAGTGCTGCAGAATATCAGCCAATAGGCAGGCACAAGTGTTTTAACTGGGCAGAAGGTTCTCCTGCCAAGATAAATCACTCTGAATATCAACTCCTACATGTTCAGCACTGAAATTCAGCTATTAAACATACAAGCTATCCTTGTAACTGGTACAAGG
This sequence comes from Microcaecilia unicolor, assembly GCF_901765095.1. Lineage (NCBI taxonomy): Eukaryota > Metazoa > Chordata > Amphibia > Gymnophiona > Siphonopidae > Microcaecilia > Microcaecilia unicolor. Next base: position 273,531,425 of record NC_044034.1, on the reverse strand, counting down.
TAAATAGCAAGTGTACCTTTAAATGGCTGAGATAGCCATTTAAAGTTATAGGTGGTCCTTTTACTAAGATGTGCTTTAAAATGGGCTGCAGTAGTGTAGGTGTATGTTTTGGGCGCGCAGATCTATTTTTCAGCGCACCTTTAAAAAAGGTCTTTTTAAATTTTTGCCGAAAATGGATGTTTGGCAAAATAAAAATTGGTGCACGTCCATTTTGAGTCTGAGACCTTACCACCACCCATTGACATAGCGGTAAGGTCTCATGTGGTAACCGTGCAGTAATCATCTACACAGAATGATGATTACTGCCCGGTGTCCGCCGCATGCCAGAAAATAAAAATTATTTTTCAGCACGTGTAAAAAATGAAATTACAGCCCGAGCCACATGGTTCAGTGCGGTAACTCCAAATTGATGTGCGTTGGGCCTACTTAGATGCCTATGCAGCTTAGTAAAAGGGCCCCTGGGTGTACTTTCTAATTGACCTTTATGTATTTTTTTAACTCTCAGAATATGTATAACTTTCAATTAATTTCTTATCAATTTAAAGTTAGATGGCAGCCCTGCTGCTCATTGTTGACCTTGTTGGGTTTTCTTCAGCAGAAAAAAAAATCTCAGGGAAAAAACAATGGTGCAAATACAACCTCTGCTTTCGATGAACAGCAAACCTGACGTAGATTGCAGCACACACACAAAAAAAAAATAAATGATTGAAGGTACAAACTATACCACAGTGCATACCAAGTGCCATTATTTTGCCATCTTCTTTAATCACACATTCCTGTTCAGAGAAGCTCTGACTGTTGGCTGCTACTGAAGAAATTTCTGCACCATTAGTACCTCTGAACTAGTGCGATAAGCCAATAAAGAGAAATGTAGCAGGGGTTTAAGCATAGTTTAATATGTCCAATCTCAGTCACTTTATTCATATGTATTGTTATGTGTGAGTCCATAGTACAGCATAATGTGTCATAATTTGGCCTCCATTCCTGACAGCACTGCTTGACTTGGGCATTAAATCATTGCCCCGAGGAATTCTCATTCTGGCAACTCTTGACGGTAGGACTGTCATCTCCTCCCACACATTACCTATCATTTTTGACATGATTGGATCAAAATTAGTCGGTACATTTAGATGTAAATTGGAAACATCCAAGAATAATAATGAGCACAAAAATATAGCTCTGTGTAATTGACATGGCAACAGCTTAGTATTGTCTTCCGTAGTATTCTGGAAAGTATTAATACAAATGATAACAAAAGTAGTGTATCAAAAAAGTAAGAAAACTTTTCTTTAATGGGCATACTTAAGCTTTCCTTATATCCCAAAAAAAGTCTATGTTACCTCATCCGTTAGCTATAACAATCAAAGAGCCCCAGAAAGAATAATGAAGTAAGAAACTAGCCATGTAGAAATCATCTATCAGTATATCTCTCATTTTAACAGTTTTCCATACTAAGGTTTCTGATATGCCACTAAAACCAAGGTGCCAACGCACAATCCCACAGGATTTATCAAGGGTTAGTGGGCCTTTTCTGTGAATTGGTGATGGGACTTTGGTTTCTGATATGACACTATCAGGCTTATTTTCCAAAGTGATCGCCGGCCATTTCCTGACATAAATCGGGAGATGGCTGGCGATCACTCAAAAGCGGCAAAATCGATATAATCGAAAGCGGCTTTTTTGACAGCATTGCCGCTTTCCCGTCACCTCGCCGGAGAAAGTTCGAGGGGGCATGTCAGCAGTGTAGCGAAGGCGGGACATGGGCGGGCATGGGCATGGCTACCAGATGGCTGGCTTTCGCGGATAATGGAAAAAAAAGCGGCGTTCAGCAGTATTTCGCCGGGTTTACTTGGTCCTTTTATTTTCACAACCAAGCCTCAAAAAGGTGCCCCAACTAACCAAATGACCACCGGAAGGAATCGGGGATGACCTCCCGTACTCCCCCCTACCTGTAACACTTGTGCTAGTAAATGGGAGCCCTCCAAAACCCACTGTACCCACATGTAGTTGCCCCCTTCACCCCTAAGAGCTATGGTAGTGTTGTACATTTGTGGGTAGTGGGGATTGGGGGGCTCAGCACCCAAAGTAAGGGAGCTATGCATGTGGGAGCTTTTTCTGAAGTCCACCGCACTGACCCCTAGGGTGCCTAGTTGGTGTCCTGGCATGTCAGGGGGGCCAGTGCACTACGAATGCTGGCTCCTCCCATGACCAAATGCCTTGCATTTCGCTGGGTTTGAGATGGCCGGCAGTTTTTTCCATTATCGCTGAAAAACAAAACCGGCGATCTCAACCCCGGCGAACTCTGGCATTTGGCCGGGCTAAACCGTATTATCGAAAAAAAAGATGACTGGCCATCTTTTTCGAAAATACGGTTCTGGCCAGCTGTTGCGCCGCTGCCAAAATAGATCGCCGGCGATCTATTTCGCCGGCGATGTTTGATTATGCCCCTCTATGGGATTCATTTTCGAAAGAGAAAAACATCTAAAAAGTGGCATAAAATAAGAATTTGGACTTTTTCTCACAAAAAATGTCCAAATCAATATTTTCAAAACATATTTGTAGATGTTGTGCTATGAAGGCTGTCAGACATGCATTCAAATCACAAGGCTGTGTGTTGGGGGTCCTCCAAAGGCAGAATTAAGGTGTGCCTAGCACTTGGATGTTTTACAGCCATAATGAAATGAAACAAAAACGTCCAGGACAAAAACTAAGACATTTTGAGCTACACCTGTTTTTAGAATGAATAAGGCACAAAAAGGTGTCCTAAATGACCAGATGACCACCGGGGGGGAATCAGGGGTGATTCCCCCACCCCCACACACACTGACCCCCTCCTACCCTAGAACCCCCCCCCCCCCCCCAAAGATGTGAATTAAAATACGACTTACTAGCCTGTATAACAGCCTCAGATGTTAAATTCAGGTCTATTAGAACAGCATGCAGGTCCCTGGAGTAGTGTAGTAGTTGGTGCAGTGCACTATGGAGTGGAGGACTCAGGTCCCTATATCCCTCTACCTTTCACACTTGTGGTGGAAACTGTGACCTCTCCCAAAGTCATCAAAACCCTACTGTACCCATACATAGGTGCCCCCTTCACCCATAAGGGCTATTTTAGTAGTAAACAGTGGGGGGGTAGTGGGTGTTGGATGGATTCTGGAGGGCTCAGGGGACGAGATAAGGGATCAAAGTGAGATATGTACCTAAGAGCATTTTTATGAAGTCCAGTGCCCTTTAGGGTGTTCCACTGCTCTCCTGGGATGTCTGGAGAACCAGAGCCAGATGCACTAAACAATCGTTAGAGCCCTTCCCTTACAGATTCCCTTAGCGAATTGGTAAGGAACGAGCATGCATTAAGGAAAGGGAATGCAAATGAGCTGCTCGTTGTAGCTCACTTGCATTCTCTATTCCATCGTTTAACAGTCGGCCAATCGGCCGGTCAAGCATGCACAGAGCAGCCAAGCGTTATGCTGGCTGCTCTGCGCATGCGAAATACGCCTCCCTGTGCCGCCCGAAGATACCGCGCTGCTCACCCCCTACGATGTGCTGTGATTGCCTCAGAGACTTCCAGGTCTCTCAGCTGAGTGAAGCACTGCCAAAAAAGACATTTTTTTATTGCGTGGGGGAATGATGGCCAAAATGGACTTTTTTTTTTTTGGATGGGAATCCATTTTGGCCGTCATCCCCCCATCCCCCCCCCCCCCCTGCAATAATAAAAATGTCTTTTTTGGCAGTACTTCACTTAGCTGAGAGACCTGGAAGTCTCTGAGCCAATCACAGTGCGTTTAGCTCAGCTAAACGCTCTGTGATTGGCTCAGAGACTTCCAGGTCTCTCAGCTGGGTGAAGCACTGCCAAAAAAGATGTTTTTATTATTGCTGGGGGGAATGACGGCCAAAATGGACTTTTTTTTTGAATGGGCATCTTCAAGTGCACTGTCGAGCTGCATTGGAGGGGGTGAGCGGTGCGGCGTCTTGGGGGGGGATGACGGCCAAAATAGACACCTTTTTTAAAGCGCAGCGCTATTTTTTTTGTTACTTTTGTAGCAGTTTTTCAATCCCATGCAGACCCAATGAGAGGTACAGACCTCTCGTTAGATTTTCCAGCGTTAAGGCAATCGGAAAAGGTTAGTACATCTCATTACAATAGGGTTTCTACGCAATTTGCTCATCTGCATTCTGCTTTCATTAGCTGCTACCGTCGTCGGAAAAAAGTCTTTATTGCATGCCAGGGTTTACTATTTGCTCATTAATGGCTCGTTAAGTTTAGTGCATCTGGCCCCCAGTCTACTAAATATGCTAGCTCCTCCTACATCCCAATGGCATGAATCTCTACATTTTTCACTTATTCGTTGTTTTTTTTTTTTTACAAAAATGGACCAAAGAATAAACCAAGCAGAAACCTTGTTCAAAACAGTATTTTCGATTTTTTTTTCTTTTCCAAAAATTACCCTTTTTCTTATTCTGATTTTGGACGCTTTGTGCAAAATGAGACGTCATATCGAAAATGCCCCTCCACAATACTCAACAACAAAGGTCTGCAGTGAAAAGACGGCATGCAGCTGTCAAGAAATTGTAAGAGTATCTTTGCTCAAAGACTTGCCTCTCTAGTAAGGAGGGCTTTAAAGTAGTTTCATCATGGAATGGTGATAAAATTCCACAATTAAGAGGAACTTGCAAAAACCACAATAACATTCTGGGATGAAGAGCGGTAAAGAGAGTTCTACATTAGTAGTTGAGAACAATGATGTCATAGGATGTAAGAGAATAAAAATACCAGATATAAAACAAAAGGCTGTGAAATGGGGGGATCAAGATGACTGGTAAAATAACAGTGGGACAATTGGTACATTTTCTATGGATGAACAACTAGGAAACAAGAGAAAGGGAGGTAAAGGGACAACTTGGATGTCATGTGTAAAAGAGCTCAGCATCTATCCAACAAATTTGATGACCTGGAAGCCACAATGGTGGAAAAAGTCATTGATGTGGCTGCAGTAGCTGAATCATGTTTCATTGATAATCAGAAATGGAAAGTGAATACACCAATATATATTCCTTTCAGAAAGGACAGGATAAATAGAAAGGAGAAAGAGTAGGTTTATATGTTAGGGGACACAATAAAGGTCATTGAGATACATTGAGGGGTATTTTCAATATGATGTCTAAGTTGGAGTTTAGATGTTTTGCACTAACCCTGGATTCTATATATCACGCTGAGATTTCTGAGTGGAAATCGAAATGTATTCCATAACAATGTTAACAAGTAAATCGCCATTGATAATTGGATGTTAACAACCAATTATTAGCACTAATTGGCATTAATTAGAATTTACATGCATTACTATAGCTATAATGGAACAAAATGTTAGGAACACCATAAGCCCACCCTAATACCACCCCTGAAACACCCGTGACACACACCCTTGTGATTTAGATGCACTGCAGATGAATTGCATAGACAAACATCTGCAAGATAGGTTTCAGAAATATCAGTTTGGATGTTTTGTTCAAATGCTGCTTTATGACACTTTTTGGATGTTTTTCTCTTTCAAAAATGAGCCCCAAATTAAACAAGGAGTTGGTAAATTGCTGTGGGATATCTTAAAGAGGATTCATATTTATTTACAATGGCATAGTGTTAGATTCTGTATTTGGTGCTGAAAAACCGGTGCCAATAAAATGAGCACTATTCTATAAACAGCACTCCAATTTGGGCACTGGTAAGGGAGCTTCATAGACTGAAGGAGAGGCTCCTGTCTGGTTAAATTATGGCTATTGAGCCAAACTCAGACACTTTTCTGGATTGTGCCACTGAATATTCAGGCAGACTGCTGTGCCACTGGGGTAGACCCAGAAGTTAGCCTGGCACCACATATATTTAATGCCAGTGCTTGGATAGGTAAGCAGGCATGTTGGACCTTGCAAAATGCAGTCCTAACTATGTCCTGTAGGTTACCAGAGAACAGTACTGAATATCAGCTATAGCCAGATAACTTCTGGGTTCCACCATATACCTGGATAAGCAATGCTAGTGCCCAGATTAGGTGTAGAATGAAATTTCTGGGTCAAATTCAGGTTACAGTGGTCAGCACGTTTAAATTGCTGACCAGTACCATCTGAATATAAAGGGTTTTTGTTTGTTTTATTTTGATTTTTTTAGCTCTGAATTTAGCAATCCATTGTGTCCAAGTGGAGCTGCAGGAGAATTAGTTTCTTGCACCTACTGATATATGTTGCAAATATTGGAAATTACCAAAAAAGTACAATATCTGCATCTCTGAATTGTTCTTGGGCTCTCCTCTCAGTTGTCATTTCCTAGACAGTGGCCTACTCAGGGTGGCTGCCAACTGGGATGGGTTGGTGCTACACCCCCCCCCCCTGGCACATCATGCCCCCCCAGCACATCACTCCCTCCCCCCAAAGTGCATCACCCACCTCCCCCCTGAAGCACATCATCCTCACCACCTGGGGGTGCACGGAGCAGCCGCGCGGTTGTCGGCTCTGCCAGTCCCCTGCCCCAGAAAAGGAAGTAACATCAGAGGGGGCTGGGAACCAGTGAAACCAACAGCAGTGTGACTGCTCTGTGCACCCCCTTGCTACCTGAACCGAGGGTGGACCACCCCCATCGCCCTGCCCTTGCTATGCTACTACTCCTAGATTAAAAGCCTTAGAGGGGCATAATCGAACGCAGACGCCCATCTCCATGGGCGACTATATCCGAGGACGGGTCCACGAAGGGGCGGGACAGACTATATTTTCGAAAAAGATGGGCGTCCATCTTTTGTTTTGATAATACGGTTGGTGCCGGGCAAATGCATCGGATTTGGGGGCAGATTTGAGATGGGCAGTATCGGTTTTCAGCGATAATGGAAACCAAAGCTGCCCAGCTCAAAAACGAACAACTCCAAGGCATTTGGTTGTGGGAGGGGCCAGGATTCGTACTGCACTGGTCCCCCTCACATGCCAGGACACCAACCAGGCACCCTAGGGGGCACTTGTAAAAAGTAAAAAAAAAAATTAAAATACCTCCCAAGTCCATAGCTCCCTTACCTTGGGTGCTGAGCCCCCCAAATCCCCCCCCCCAAAACCCACTCCCCACAACTCTACACCATTACTATAGCACTTATGGATGTAGGAGGGCACCTACATGTGGGTACAGTGGGTTTTGGGGGCGGTTTGGAGGGCTCCCATTTACCAGCACAAGTGTAACAGGTGGGGAGGGGGAGGATGGGCCTGGGTCCACCTGCCTGAAGTCTACTGCACCCACTAACAACTGCTCCAGGGACCTGCATACTGCTGTGATGGAGCTGGGTATGACATTTGAGGCTGGCATACAGGCTGGCAAAAAAAAGTTTTTAAAGTTCGGGTTTTTTTGGTGGGAGGGGGTTAGTGACCACTGGAGGAGTCAGGGGAGGTCATCCCCGATTCCCTCCGGTGGTCATCTGGGCAGTTGGGGCACTTTTTGGGGACTTGTTCATGAAAAAAAAGGGTTCAAAAAAAGCGACCCAAATTCTCACTACTGCCACCGTTCTTTTTTCCATTATCGGTCGAGGGCGCTCATCTCTCCTCGGCCAATAAACATGCCCCAGTCCCGCCTTCACCACACCTCCAACATGCCCCCATCAACTTTGTTCATTTCCGCAACAGACTGCAGTTGGAGGCGCCCAAAATCGGCTTTCGATTATACCGATGTGGGCGCGCATGAGAGAAGGGTGCCCATCTCCAGATTTGGGTTGAAATATGGGCGTCCTTTTCTTTTGAAAATAAGCCTGTTAACCTCCTTAGCCTTTCCTCATAGTGGAGCCATGCCATCCCCTTTATCATTTTGTTTAGCTTTCTTTGTACTTTTTTTCTTTTCTCAGATATAGTGACCAACATTGCACTAAATGCTCAAGGTGCAGTAATACCATAGCGCAATACAGAAGCACTATAGTATTCTTTGATTTATTCTCCATTCCTGTTCTAATAATTTATATCATTCTGTTTGCATTTTTTGGCTGCCACTGCACACTAAGCAGAGGATTTCAACATATTGTCCATGATAATGCCTGAATCCTTTTCCTGGGTAATAACTCCTAATGTGGAAGTTTGGATTATTCTTCCCTAGGTTTATCACTTTGCACTTGTCTATATTAAAATGTATCTGCCATTTGGAAGTACAGTCTTGCAGTCTGTCAGGGTCCTTTTCCAATTTTTCACAATTTACTTGCAGTTTAACAACTTTGAATAATTTTGTGTTGTCTGCAGATTTGATCCCAGGTCATTTGTACACATCACATAAATAGAAAGCCTTTTTTCTAATGTTTAGCTTGCGTTATCTGCAGCAGGGCCTATAGGAATAAAATGGGCCCTGCTGCAGATAAGCTTTAGTAAGAACCCCCTAAATCTAAGTACCAAATTATGCAAAATATACAAAATGCATGCTATAAACTTTATTACATAATAAAAAATATTTCACTTTAACAATATTCTAATATTAAAAAGTGCATACTGAAATATTCCTCCAATCAGATATCAAAATCTCATTGACCCAATATAAAATGTTATTAGAAAATGTCCTTATAATGTTTATTCTTTCTCTCCAAAATAGAATACGGAGAAAACACTTGTGTTCCTCAATCATTCAAAAAGGTAGAAATCATAGTCCACTTCCCATGGAATCAAATTTGTTTTTCCAGCTTTCAGAAGTTGTTTTCAGTCTGGCACAAAATTGGGTGTCTGCAGGAGCTGTTAACCATCATAGTAAAAGTAAATCATTTATAGCAGGACATAGCTGATGAATCACCAAGTTCCAACATTTCATATCAATAGAAAATCCAAAACACTAACACATATGTCAAAAAGCAGTGATCTCAGTATAGATTCCTAGGGCACCTCACTATTCACATCTCTGCATTAAAGAATCATTTAGACCAACTTTCAATTTTCTATCTATTATTCAATTCCCAATCCACGATAAAATATAGCCTACTATTTCATGATTTTAGTTTTCCTGGGAATCTCTCACTATCAGGCTCATTTTCGAAAGAGAAGGATGTCCAAAAAGTGACATAAAGGGCACATGGACATCCTTGTTAAAGAAAGACTTCCAAATCCAACCATCAAAACTGAGCCGAAGACGTCCCGAACACAAGGATGTCTATCTATGGACGTCCCCTGCAGGGGGCGTGTTAGAGGCGTGTTTTGGGCGGCATTATGAGATGGACATCTCTGGCGTATAACGGATAGTGAAATGCTTTTGCCTTGGTGGGAACATGGATGTCCCTAGTTAGACCTGATATAAAAGCATCTGGGGTAAGAGGTAAGTTGTCTTTAGACTCATTAGCGATTTTGTGGAGTTGGAGAGTGGAGGAATAGTTGTTTGGAGAAAAAGTTGAGTTGTTCAGTGCCCTGTTACCTTTGACTATGTGTCTGGATCCCTGTGCAGGCACACCTCCAGGCACACTGGTTTGCTGCTCTATCTGCCCTTCAGTGTGCTGGGGATGGTGGTCACTAAGATCAACTTCTGCGTCTGACTGGTGTCATAACCTGCATAGCAAAAGGGGAGGAAGTGTGTTGGTCAAAATAACCCAGTTTTGTTTTGCAGCATTCATATACATAGTCCCACATGAGAAGATCCAGGAAACAGATGGTGAGGAATGGCATTGGCAGGCAACCCACAGATGTCATTGTAGATGGTACAGAGCTGTAGTTGAGGAGTGCAGTGTACTGTAGAGACTGATGTGCAAGAGAGCTACACAGGCAGGTGGGTAAACATAGAACTGTGGAAGGAGTGCAGAGGACACAGTGAAATTACCCTTGCGAATGGGTGTCTGTTTTGGTGCCATTCTGACAATGGTATCCAAAATTTTGAAAATACTGAGAAGGACGTTTAAATACTGCTCCAAAGATGTTGAAATAACAGCAGGATGGACGTCCCTAAGATGAACGTCCTAATTTTGATTATGGTCAAAATTCATAAACGTCCCCAGCTGCTCTGCCGATTTGGACATCCTAATTACAATTATATGTAGGAACGATGAACGTCCCCAGCTGCTCTGTGTTTTTAACGTCCTAATTTCGATTATGGGTGGAAATGATAAACGTCCCCAGCTGCTCTTCCTGTATGGAAGTTTGCATGCCAAACCATTGGCACTTCTTTAAAATGTCTTTCTCTGTGCTTGCACTTCAGATGTTTTTCTTTAGATTATGGGGTGGCATTTCTAAACGTTTTAGCTTCAGTTATATTAAACCGTGTTTTTGCTACTGTGTGCGTATGTGTACACCTTTTGTCCAATTCTGTGTACCTTTCCTTTGGAAAAGATTCAGACTGGGTGTTAGCTGGCAGCTTAGCATATACTCTGCATTTTCTACATCTGACCAACTCTCCATTCTCTACCCTCCAGGAGCTGCTTGTTGTGTCTGATGCGATCCCTCACTGCCCCCCATTCTCTCTTCTTAGTTGAAGCAGTCAGCCTCTGGCCCCTTGGAACAAACAGATTGGTGTTTCTTTTGGCAATTTCTTGCACCACAAGTTCAAGGTAAGCTCATAACTCTCAGCCACCTCTTCCCTTTCTGCTATGTAGGTGCTAAACAAACACTTCTTGCATCTTGCAGGACAGGTTATAGCACTGCAGCTGGTCAAGAGAATTGCAAGAGACAGCAGTGGACTCTAATACACTGGACTCTGATAGTGATGATTGTTTTTACCCAATTCATTGTACAGATGTCTTGTTCTCTATTGGACACACTCAGTTGTGGCTGCCTATGGGAATGGAGGAGGGGAAGAGGCCCTGAGAATGGATGTGTGCATCCCTCATGGTCAAGGGCTTCCCATTCTGTGTATGTTCTCCGCATTCAAATCTTACCTCTATTTTCACCAGATTCACGGGTATCCACATCTGGTAGTTTTTCTCATGCTTTGCACTTCACGTGTCTCCCCAATAGGTTCCATCTTTCTTTATGTGGTGAATCCCAGTCCCCTTTTATGAAGTGCCCACCCATTCGCAAGGTTGCTGAGGATGAGGAGAGGGGAAGCATATATGCATTCAATGTCTTTTACACATTATTGAACACAGTCCTACAATCCTCCATAGTTATGGAACAACAGCATTTCTAACTTCTATCCTGCAAATCATTTTCTAGGTGGCCAAAGGTGCATGCCTACCACAGCCTTGAGCCCTTAAGTCATGGTGAGGGAGAGAGGTTCTCGTTACAATTCCTATTCTAAGTTACCTGCAAGTGGCTATAGCGTGGTGCCTATATAATTCCCCTAGCCTATGCCCTTCTGTTTCACTGTTGTTTCCCCTTTTCTCCTCAACAGTATATATCATTCAATGTGAAAAGATGACCCAGATGTTTGTAGCTCCTTCCTTGCCCTCACCAATGTTATTTGGTTGTGGGTAAGGTTGTCTGCTTAACAGAGAGCAAACAATAATCTAGGCACTGCGTTTGCTTATCTGCAAGTTTGTACTTTGCAGATCGCTAGTGCTAGACAACATACCTATTATTTAGACAGTTGTGTGCTGTGGGGCTGTATGGTAAGGGGGGAGAGGCTGGATGGGAATTTCTGTTTCTCAACAGAAATGCCCATCCAGCCTCTCCTCCCCTTACCATACATCCATGTAACTTGGAAGGAACAGGTGGCCTTCTACATGGCCACACTTATGACATTTTTGTCCCTAAGTTTCTGTGTCACAGTTGACCTGTCATGCAACCCAGATTGCTGCCTCCTCTCACATGAACCCCAGCATTTGATAATACCACATATGTAGTGCACAAAGTAGAGACACAGACCCTGGTATGTGAAAAGTTTAACATTGTAATATATTATTTAAAAAAAACTGATATTGATATTGTGTATCTAGATTTTCAGAAGGCGTTTGATAAGGTCCCTCATGAAAGACTACAGAGGAAATTAGAGGGACATGGGATTGGAGGTAGTGTCCTACTGTGGATTAAAAACTGATTGAAAGATAGGAAACAGAGATTAGGATTAAAAGGTCAATATTCGCAATGGAGAAGGGTAGTTAGCGGGGTCCCTCAGGGATCGGTGCTGGGACCTCTGCTTTTTAACATATTCATAATGACCTAGAGATGGGGGCAACTAGTGAGGTAATCAAATTTGCCGATGACACAAAGTTATTCAAAGTAGTCAAATCGCGGAAAGATTGTGAAAAACTACAAGAGAACCTTACGAGACTGGGTGTCTAAATGGCAGATGACGTTTAATGTGAACAAGTGCAAAGTGATGCATGTGGGAAAGAGGAACCCAAACTATAACTACGTCATGCAAGGTTCAGCATTGGGAGTCACGGACCGAGAAAGGGATCTAGGTGTCATTGTTGATGATACGTTGAAAACTTCTGCTCAATGTGCTGTTGGGTAAAAACATCCAAACTGGTATTTAAAAAAAACAAATTTTAGACATTTTTTTAGGAAGTCCTTCAGAAGTGTGTTCAAATCACAAGGAGGCATATCAGGGACATGTTAAGTTTGGGATCTGTGTGTTCCTAACATTTGGATGTTTTTCTGCCATATTGGAACAAAACAAAAACATCCAGGTCTATAAGTTGGACATTTTGTTTGAATAAGCCACAAAAAAGTGTCCCAAATGACCACTGGAGAGAATCAAGGATGACATTCCCTTCCTCCCCCAGAGCTCAATAACCCCTTCCCATGCCCCCCAAAATTTGATTAAAAACTTTACTTACCAGCCTCTATGCCAGCCTCAGGTGCTATACTCTGGTGCATTAGAGCAGCATGCAGGTGCCTGGAGTAGTCTAGTGGTGGGTGCAGTGCACTGCAGACAGGTGGACCCAGGCCCATACCTTCCCTTACCTGTTATTCGTGTGTTAAAAACTGTGAGCCCTCCAAAACTCATCAGAAACCCACTGTACCCACATATAGGTGGCTCCTTCACTCATAAGGGCTATTATAGTGGTTTACAGTTGGGGGTAGTGGGTTTTGGGTGGGGGGGGTTGTAGGGCTCAATAGCAAGATAATGGAGTAACAGTGAGATGTGTAACTGAGAGCATTTATTTTAAGTCCACTGCAGTGCCCCCTAGGGTGCCCCATTGATTGCTCTCCTGGGATGTCTATGTGGCCAGTCTACCTCCCAAAGACTTGATTTTGTGCGTTTTTCACTTGGACATTTTTTTTTGTAATGGACCAAAGATAAATGCACAGAGCACAAAACATCTAGCAAATAGCTATTTAAAAAAAAAAAGACGTTTTTCTGTTAAGAAAATGGCTAAATTCTCCATGAATTTTGGATGTTTTTAGCAAAACGTCCAGAGCTGAACTTAGACATCATATCAAAAGTGCTCTTCCACATCTCTGGGAGGATACTAATATTAATACAAATCTGAACATGTTCTAAAACTCAAATTGTACTCTTCTCTGGATATCTCTCTACTGATAATCCATCAACTTTTGTCATTGACAGTGTTTCCATTGCAATTGTTAGAAAAATCTGAAATTTAGGTATTTTTTCTTGTTTCTGCTCTTACTAAGAAATTTCTTGTTCATGAAGTAGTAAGTCACATCTTTTACAAGCTAAAAATAGTTAGATAATTAAGAGTAGAAGTAGATTACTTGAATGGTAATTCCTCGTTTTGACTATTGCAATAGTTTGTGGGTATACCAAAATGGTTTTGAAAACCTTACAAATTGTATAGAGTGTTATAACACATGTTTAAACTGGCAGCTCAGGCTTTGTTCATATTTCACAAGCATTGATGAAGCTTCCAATACAATTCAGCTTCCAATACATTTCAGGATCCAATTCAAGATACTGCTGCTAGTATTTAAAGTTTTGAATAATAATGTTTCTGCTATTATCTTTGCAAATTTACACATGTATCTACCGTCTAGGACACTGGTCTTCACTAATTTTTAAATCGAGTCTGTTTGGGGCCCAAAATAGCTGAGGAGAGCCAACAAATATCTTCTTACTTGGGGCTATGACTTCAAAGATGTGTCTTCTCAACATCCATTCCTGTCAGAACACCTGGCCTTGGTTACAGATGCAGAACACAGATGTTTTAGTATGTGGTCTTCTATTTGAAGAGGAGTTGACACAGATAACCCCCTCTTCAAATACAGGACCACATACTAAAAGTACCAATGTAGATAATTAGTGCGACTGAAAAAGGGGTGTGGCCATGGCAGGTGCATGGATGGGTCAGGGGTATTCACTAAAGATACGCACATTATTAAAGAATTTAGGGGATCTGTGCCTAATTTATGCTCAAGGTTTTACATCAGGTTTCAGTTGGTGTAAATCCTCACACCCAAAAGTTGGATGCGGATCCTGATGATACACATTATTCTATAAACGGCACCCAACTCAGAATACCATGGACCAGAGGTAAGTATATGCATGTCTCATTTTTATACAACCTAAACACAAACATGAGTTCAATTATTATCCCTAACACCAAAGCTACATTCAAATATAATTTATTTTAAGAATCACATATTTCTACGATTACAAGTCTAAATAAGTTAAAATAATAATAATAAAAACAGAAAGTGAGATTTGTTATAAGAAACTTTAATAACACTGGGAATATGCAAACCATTCTGTACAGAATCCAACACCTGCATTATTGAAGAGACATACTCCCTCTATAAGGATCAATATTATAATGAATATTCTACTTTGCTTTGGCTCCCAAATGTATTATTGTCCAAATGTATATAAATAATTCTTTCACATTAAACAAGAAAATTCCTGGCTGAGTATACCAGCTCTATTGACATGGTCTGCTGAATTAATCTAAAAATTACAAAGCCATTCCTTTGGCTAAATGAAATAATATATAGGAGTGTCAAATGTATTTGGAGAGCAGTGTTGGAGACAGAACATTTGTATCCTTGCTGAAAGGATACCCTGGATTTTGGTGCTCATTTTCAAAGCACATAGACTTACAAATTTATGTGGAGGAATATTTTCAAAGCACTTAGACTTACAAAGTTACATGACGGGACATTTTCGATATGATGTCTAAGTCCGACTTTGGACATTTTGCACAAATCATCCAAAATCCGAATAGGAAAGGAGATCATGTTTGAAAAAGAAAAATGTCTATCTTTTTTTTAAATACTGTTTCGAACAAGGTTTTGTCCTTTGGACATTTTGTTTTTTTGGTCCATTTTTGAAAGAAAAAGAATAATTGCAAAATATAGAGATGTATGCCATTGGGATGTAGAAGGAGCCAGCATTTTTAATAGACTGGTACCCCAGACATCCCAGGAGAGCAATGGGACACTCTACAGGCCACCTCTGTGCAGTTCATAAAAATGCTCTCAGGTGCACATCTCACTTTTGCTCCCTTATCTTGTCCAAAACCCACCAAAAACACAATATCCCCCACTGTATACCACTTCAATAGCCCTTATGGATGAAGGAGGAACCTAAATGTGGGTACAATAGGGTTTTGGTGATTTGGGGAGGGGTCACAGTCTACATCACAAGTGTGAGGGAGATAGGAACCTGGGTCCCCCACTCCACGGTGCACGGCACTGACCACTACACTACTCCATGGACCTTCATACTGCTGTAATAGACCTGATTTTAACATCTGATGCTGTCATAGAGACTGGTAAGTCATATTTGTATTCACATTTTTGGGGGGTGGGAGGGGGTTAATGACTACTGGGGGAGAACAGAAAGGTTATCCCTGATTCCCTCCAGTGGTCTTCTGGCCATTT
The DNA here is from genome assembly GCF_901765095.1 of Microcaecilia unicolor. NCBI lineage: Eukaryota > Metazoa > Chordata > Amphibia > Gymnophiona > Siphonopidae > Microcaecilia > Microcaecilia unicolor. The sequence goes on along the minus strand of NC_044034.1, from coordinate 273,515,732 downwards.
AGAGCACTTTTGGAATAGCCTAGTGGTTAGTGCAATGGACTTCAATCCTGGGGAACTGGGTTCAATTTCTACTGCAGATCCCTGTGACTCCAGGCAAGTCACTTAACCCTCCATTGCCCCAGGTACAAATAAGTACCTGTATATACCAAGTAAACTGCTTTGAATGTAGTTGCAAAAAAAAAAAAAACAACACAGAAAGGCAGTATATCAAGTCCCATTCTCTTTCCCCTTATTCATTCTGAAAATGGATCTAGATCAAAATGCCTTGGTTTTAGTCCTGGATGTTTTGTTTTGTTCCATTATGGCTGTAAAAGTGTTAGGAACACCCTAATCCTGCTAGGGCCGGCAGAACATGGTAAGCATTGGATGTTACATCCCTTTATATAATCATAGTGATACAAGAAATGTTCACATTTCTTAATATGATATTTTAAGAACAGGGGCAATTACTCGGAGCATGTGATAATATTTTTAGTTTTAAGGACATGCGCTGTATTTATAAGTTTTAAGATATATATTCTGGTTGAATTCTCCACCAATTACCTTATAAGATAATAAAAGTTACAATTGCAAGAATACAAAGGAATTAAATGTTATCTCTATTGAAATGCATTAGCCTGTACTGCAAGATTTAAAAGCATGTACTCAGGACACAAAAGACCATATATTTAGCTGCAGAAAAGGGGTTTATTTGCAGTACAAGTAATGTAATAGTTACAAATGAGAGGTAGCTTTAGAATCTTTACAGAAGAATTTGTGCTTTAAAAACAAGGTAACAGGTTTAAATCAGGTTAACTTACAAGTCCTTCTGTTACAAAGCATGCTGTGGTCCAGCTGATTGATGAGCAGCATGAGGTAAGAGGAGCCCAGGCATTCTGCAGTCA